>NW_004444040.1:254096-255291 GCF_000243295.1 Trichechus manatus latirostris
GCTCACTATGTCTCGGGCCAGCTCTCTGATGTCTGTGAGTGGGGTCATCACCCCCTTACCAGGGAAGTGTGAACTGGTGGAATCTCTGCTTCTCAGGGGCACAGAGAGAGGAAGCCACTTGCCTGAAAGAGGAAAGTCAGGATTTGAACTCAGGCCCCCAGCTCCAGAGGCACGGCCTCACCTGCTCTGCCATATCCCAAAGCTTCCTCGCAGGGGCAGGAGGTGGGGGTGAGGAGGGGCTGGTCACCAGGAGTGAGGTAGCTTCACTGCAGAGCCCTGAGCTATCACCTTGTGGAGCAGTGTCCCTCAGAAGCCAGCCATGGGCCGACTGCAACAGAATCACAGGGAACATGTTAGAAAAGCCAGTCCTCAGGCCCACTCAGATCAGCTAGGGCTGGAGAGCCTGCCTTTTCTACAGGATCCTAGGTGGGTCTGATGCACACCTGAGTTTGAGAACCCCTGGCTTAGAGTCAACTCTCATCCAGATAGAACTAGGTTTTTATTGGCTGGGTGAACAGACCTTTAGCAGAGCTGCCTATGTGAGATCCATAGATCTCACCACTGTTCATTGAGCATTTATTATGTGCTAGGCCATCTGCCAATGCCAGTCCATTTCGGCTTACTAATACCTAGGATATCGATGTTTATTCATTCCATTCTTTTTGACGATTTCCAATTTTCTAGATTCATACTTTGTACATTCCACCTTCTGATTATTAGCGGGTGTTTGCAGCTGTTTCGTCTCATTTTGAGTCGTGCCGCATCAGCAAATGAAGGTCTCTAAAGCTTGACTCTATCCACATCATTAAGGTCAACTCTACTTTGAGGAGGCAGCTCTTCCCCAGTTGTCTTTTGAGTGTCTTCCAGGCTGAGGGGCTCATTTTCTGGCATAATATTAGACAATGTTCTGTGGCTATTCATAAGGTTTTCACTGGCTAATTCTTATCAGAAGTAGACCACCAGGTCCTTCTTCCTAGTCTGTCTTACTCTGGAAGCTCACTGAAACCTGCCCACCAGGTTTCCCTGCTGGTATTTGAATAGCAGTGGCACAGCTTCCAACATCACAGCAACATGCAAACTGTCTGACAAACTGACAGATGCATGAAGAAAGCAAGAGGTCATTAAAAAGACAAGAAAGAAAGAAAAGATCAAAATGGTTGTCAGAAGAGACTCTGAAACTTGCTCTTGAATGTCG
>NW_004444040.1:257361-283043 GCF_000243295.1 Trichechus manatus latirostris
GTGGGTCTGGTTTTGGTTTTAAGGCCTTCTGCTAAGTGTTTCATGCTCATTTCATCTTTAAAATAGCCCCACAGAAAGGCTAATAATATTATTATTTTCCCCAGAAAACAGAGGCACCGGGAGCTTAAATTCTCTTATACAACATTACACAGCTAGAAAGTGGCAGAGCCAGGATCTGAACCCAGGTAGAGGCTCCAGAGCCTGCCCTCTTACTGTGAAGCTAAAGACTCAGTCATATCTTCAACTGACTCTCCACCACCCCCTCTGCAGCTTATAATCTAGTGGGAAAGGAAGAAGCATGCACAGACCATAAAATTCATAGGAATGTGCACTAATGGATGGGTCTACAAGGGCTGGGGAAGCATGGGAAAGGAACCCCTAGCCCAGAAGAGAGAGCTTGTTGGAAAAGCCTTCCTAGAGGACACCCCTGAGAGTTGGGTTTTGACAGAGGAATAGGAGTTTGCCAGGCGGATATGGTGAGAATGGTGTTCTTGGCAGAGCAAAGTGTGTATATGAAGACCTGGAAGTGTGTTCAAAGGAATGCCATGGGACAGTCACAAGGCGGGTAGGGGAGAATTTGGTGACTTAGAAAGGCTTTGAAGTCCTGAACTGCATCCTACAATGCTCCTGGCAGGTGGATGACAGTCTCTGCATTTGGAAAGCCTGACCTGTAGCATGCAAGTCTGAACTGAAGGCAGAGAGACTGGAGGCAGGAAGATTAGAGGTTCAGGGGGGTAGGCGGACTGACCAGTAACAGTGAGAACGGGGCAGATAGGAGGACACTCTGGGGCCGACCAGACAGGACTGGGGCCGGGTGGCTATGGAGAGGGAGAGGGAGGCAGGCAATGGAGTCTGTGAAAATGCTGGCAACCAGGAGACAAAGGCACCAGGATGAGGAGCAGGCTAGAGGGAGATGCTGAGTCCCTTATAGGCCCGCTACATCTGAGGGCCTGTGGGGCACCCGGGGGCGGGGGGGTGTCCACGAAGAAATTGATGATACCTGGGTGAGAGTCATCAGGGTAGACGCAGGCCTTCCAGCTGAGGCTGGATGAGGTCACCAGCTGGAATGCAAGTGAGGACGCTCCTCTGTAGCACCCCTCCCTGTCCCGGCTCTCAGCATTTTCCCATTCCAGGAGCCCTCTTCCTGAGAACCTCCTCTCTTCCGGCCTACATTCACACGTTCCTCTTCCTCTTCCCATCCTCACTGTCCTCTGAGATTCGAACAATTGTCCGGGGGAGGTCAGCCCTCTCTCTGGGTGACCGCAGCAGCTGGCAGGTGCCCTGTACATGCTTCAGGCACTAAAGGTGAACTAAGCCAGACATGTTTTGGTAGCACAGATCAGAGACGGAATCTTCCAAGGGTGCAAGCTTTAGGAGCTCCCCTACTCCACCCCACCCCCACAGTCATACGTCCACCTTTCTGGGCTCCCCAGCGTGGGCGTAGTCCCACTTAACAATGTGGCTGTGAGCAAGAGGCCGACCCTCTAGCATTCTCTGGGTCTCCTTCATTTTCATCTGTAAAATACAGATGCTAATATGTGGCTGAGGTGCATTGGTGATTCAGTGGTAGATTTCTCACCTTCCATGCAGAAGACCAGTGTTTGATTCCGGCCAATGCACCTCAGGGGCAGCCACCACCCATCTGTCAGTGGAGGCTTGTGTGTTTCTATATGATGTTAAGCAGGTTTCAGGGGACCCTCCAGTCTAAGACAGATTAGGAAGAAAGGCCTGGTGATCTACTTCTAAAAATCAGCCATTGAAAATCCTATGAATCACAAAAGTCCAATCCACATCCAATCATAGGGATGGCGCAGGACCTGGAAGCATTTTGTTCTGTTGTACATGGGGCCACCATGAGTCGGGGGCCAATTGATGGCAGCTAAAAATACCAACAAATATGTGGCTATTAGAGAAATAGGGTCCAAACGGAATCAAACTGATAAAGCCCTTAGGAAGTGAACGGGAGATGGGATCAAGTCCCAGTGTGATTACAAGAGCAGAGGCAGTGGGCCAGACAAGACCTGGATGCCACTTGAGGGCTAGACACTCTCGGATGTGTCTTCCGTCTCCAAGTCTGCACAATGGGAATCAGAAATGTAATCAAGTAAACATCCCACATGCAAAATGCCCAGTGGGCCAGCCTACAAAGTAGCTGACATTACATTTCACTTTATTTACAGTGCCTCTAACAAGTACTGGTGCCCTTACTCCTGGGGATGCCCCGGGCCCCACCTGTAAGGCCTCACCACCTTCACTCAGCAGCACACCTTCCACCCCCTCCTTTCTTGACCTCAGGCACTGCAGGTGTGGCTGGGCAGGGCTGTGTTCCCCTAGGGGCCTGTGCCCTGCCTCACTGGAGCAGAAGGCCCTGTGCGTTGGGCCGGCAGCAGGGAGATCAGAGCTGTAGAGCTGACTTGGGCAAGAAAAGGTGTTCGCATCAGATAATGGGTAAACTGTCTTGTTATTTCATTAACTTGTATAGCAACGACATCAGCAGAAGGAAGATTTGGAAACCCACTGGCTTGGTGGGGGGGGATGGGGCTGAGATCCCTGACCAGCAACCAGATTGGAGCTGCCCTGAGGCTCAAGTGGAACTGCAGGGGTGGCCTCTGGACAGAGGGGGATGTGGGTGGAACTGTGTTCATCCTAGACCCTCAGCCCCCAGGATTTGCTGTCCCGGGAATGGAAACCCCATTACAGCCTTGAGGCTGGTGACCCCAAAAAAGTCAAACCCATTGGTGTCGAGTCGATTCCGACTCATAGCAGCCCTGTAGAGTAGAGTAGAACTGCCCCATAGGGTTTCCAAGGAACAGCTGGTGGATTTGAACGGCTGACCTTTTGGTCAGCAGCCAATCTCTTAACCACTGCACCACTAGGGCTCCCTGGTGACCCCACTGGGGGCAGAATCAAGAAGCACAACCCTAGCCTGCCAGTGCCAGCACCTCCATCCCCCCTGCTACTGAGCTCTGTGTCCCTGAGGGCTGAGACCCGGTATTCAGCCTCCCAGCATTCAGCTGAAGTTCTGGAGCCAGTTACACAGGGATTTGCCTCCTGACTCCACCCTCTACAAGGTGGTGAGAGGTAAGCACTGTCATGAAGTGGGATTGTAAGAACACGTCTCATGCATTGAGGCAGTGTAACCAATGCTCTAACAAATTCCACAGAGCACCTACTATGTACCAGGCACTCTCTAGGCTCTGAAGATCCAGCATGCAACAGAATGGACTATGGTCTTACTCTGATAAAGTCTGCATTCCAGCAGGGGGAGGTGGGAAGTGACATAGGAATAAATAAGAAAAATATTAGAAGGCCATAAACCCATTGCCGTTGATTCCAACTCCTAGTGACCCTACAGGACAGAGTAGAACTGCCCCATAGGGTTTCCAAGGAGTGGCTGGTGGAGTCAAACTGCTGACCTTTTGGTTAGCAGCCGAATGCTTAACCACTGTGCCATCAGGGCTCCGAGACGCCATACGTGCTATGAAGTTTGGAAATGGGATAACACAGAACTGGGCATCGGGAGCAGGGGTATTTTGGAACGTGATCAGGGAAGGTCACTCTGAGTTAGTGACATTCTAACTGAGGCCCAAGTTACCTGCAGCTGTCAAGGGGTCTCAGGAAGAAAGAGCGGCAAGCACCAAGGCTCTAGGTGAGACTCCACGAGCACGTTTGAGGAAAGGAAGGAAGCCAGCACAGCTGAAGCACAGTGGGCAGTGAAGACGAGCCAACTTCCGCATGGAGAGAACGAGGGGCCAGTCACGCACAGCGGCATCAGCTGGAGGACGTGGGGTTTTATTTTTAGTGTCATGGCAGCCAGTGAGTTTTGGAGTAGGGAGGGACATGATCTGATTTACGTTGTTTAAAGGCTCCTGGCTGCTGGAAGGGGATGGCTTTGAAGGGGCCAGGGTGGGAGCAGGAAAGCTGGGCGGAAGCTCGCTCGGGCGAGGGCAGACAATGGTTGGACGAAAGCAGTGCTGAGTGTGGCAGAAAGAGGCTGGGTTTCAAACGTACAGTCAGTAGGACCTGCAAATGGTGAGGGAAAGACAAGGGACGAGAATGACAAGGATTAAATAAGATCATGTCTGTTGATAAAGGGCGTAGCATGGCACCTTGCACATAGCAAGTGCTTGATAAATGTCGAGTTGATTCTGACTCATGGTGACCTTGTGTGTTTCAGAGTAGAACTGTGCTCTGCAGGGTTTTCAGTAGTTCTGATCTTTCAGCAATAGATCACCAGGCCTTTCTTCCGAGGTGCTTCTGGATGAGTTTGAACCAGTTCGGTTAGTAGACAGTGCTTCACGTTTGTGCTGCCCAGGGATTCCACTCAATCAGTGCTGCCCAACATAAGAGTAGAGTGTTCAGCACCTGATCCAGCCTTCAAATGGGCCCAGCCGTGCAGTTCACACAGAATGGCGTTTCTGCTGTCCATTTCCTGGGTTGGGCCAGATGACCGTGCAGGGGAGTGTTGGAGGGTCAGGCAGTTATGTTGTGCGACATCTGCAGTGACAGCATAATCACCGGGCGGGGACTTGCCCAGGTCACTGGGCTTGTTAGAGGCAGAGGGAGAACCAGAAACCCAGTCTGCTGACCCTGTAAAATCCCCTCTGGGATCCTAAAAGTTAGAAACTCCCAGACATGAATTCCAGCAGCACCTTCCTCCAACATCTGCTGAGAGACTGGCTCTGAAGGCTGTTTCCTGACCCCTCTCTGGGCCCCTAGGGTTTCAGCATGCTGACGGTGGTCCTGGCCCCTCACCACCTCTTGCCCCAGCAGCCCTGCCGAGGTCAGCCTGCAGAGTTGACCAGGGCTCCCCCAGCCTGTGGATTTCCCAGCGTTGGGCAGCGGCTCAGGCAATCCGGAGCAGGCCGTTACCATTACCTCATCTCTTTCCACAGCCAGCTTGGAAGGGCTCCCCAGCTTTATGCCAGGGGAGGCTGGCAGAGCTGCCAACACCCTACTTGGTGGCGCCACGGGCCCCCATGTGGATGCTCTGGCTCCTGGGGGCCGAGCCACACAGGATAGAACCACCTTTCCTGCTGGGACACAGCCCAGGCGGAATCCCCCATTCTTCCTCCTTACCCAACTTGGATATGAGTCAAGGAAGGTCCTATTGGCACATCCTCTCTCCTCCTCCACAGCCCACGAGGGTATGAGGGTATGAGGGTATGAGCAGGCACAGCCGCATGGCAGAGGAGGAGAGGTGGAGCCAGCTGGAGTCGGTACCCGACCTGCCTCCTGCCTGGTGAGGTCACCAGGAGCCTTGAGCCAGCGGGCATTCTTTCCTCCAGTCCTCAAGGATCTGACCTGCTGGTCCCAGATTCGGGATACAGGTTTTATACTTAAACCCAGAGCAGTCCCCGCCTCGCTCGGGGCCAAGTTCAGACAAGAGGCAATCAGGGGCTTAAGTGGCTGCCAGAGAAGGCCAGCCCTCTGGTTATTAAATATTAAGTCGCAAGAGTCTGGGAATGTATAACTGCAAATGATACTCCTAAGTAGATGTTGCCAACAGCTTGGACCGGCACGCGCAGTTAGGACCAACAGGGGATTTCAAGTCACCAAGCTGGGCTGCTGGCAAATGCCCTGCATTGACTGGGCACCTGGTGGGTGCCAGGCCCTGGACTGGGTGCTGCAAGTAGAAAGAAGGACCAGACATGGGGCTGCAGGGATTCCCCCATCTGCTAAAGAAGACAGGCAAAGTAAGCAAAGACTCATGGCCACAGGTAGTCTAAGAAGCAGCAGGGACCCAGGGAAACATCTGGAAGGGGGTAGGGGAGATGAGCTGATTTTGAAGGATACATTCAATCAGTTAGTCATTCAACAAACATTCATGGAATACTTACTGTGTGCCAAGCATTGTTGCAGTAGAGTATTAAATATGTCAGAACTTTCTCTCATGGCCCTTACAGCTCACTCAGTGGGAGCTTGCATTCTACAGATGAATAAGAGCTTCACCATGAAGAAAGGCAGAAAAGAAAGGCAAAATTTGAGACAAGAAGTAAAGTAGACTCCAGGTGAGTAGGGAGTCCCGTGTGGCTGGGAGGGAGGGATGGGATGGCTAGAAGATGGGGCCTGAAAAGCTGCCACACTAAAGAGTTTGGGTGAGTCCTGGAACATTTCAAAGAACAGTGGCGTGACCTCCCTCAGGGACAGTCCATGGCTCCCAGGATCCCTGGGATAGGACATAGACTGGCCTTTTAGCTGCCATCCGGAGAGGCAGTAAGAGGAGGAGACACTCCTGCAGACCTTCTAGTGGATGTGGAATGCGGCTGCTGGTGAGCTGCCCACCCCCACCCAGGCTGGGTTACTGAAGCCTCCACTGCCAGAGGACCTCTAAGGGCCAGCCCCTTCGCTCTGCTCACACCTGCAGCCTGTTACACCAGTTCCTGGGCTGCTGAAAATATATCTTGGGAACATAGGCGCCTTTGTCTTTGACTGAGAACCCGGTCTCTGCAGAAGGGGGTGGGGTGTAATATGAAACCCAGACCATTCAAGCAACAAGTCCTTGCCGAGGGAAGATTCCAGTTCAACATCTGCAAAAATGCCTGAGCTGGCAGAGTCTCTCTCTGCTGCCCTGCCTGGAGCCAGCAGGATGGACAGGATGAACTTTCAAGGTCATCCCCTGGCCATGATTCTGTGCAAAGAAACATAAGAGAGGGAGGAAGGACGGGAAGAGCTGCATCTGAAGATGCCAAGATCCCGGGGGCATTAGAGTCCTTGAATACGGTTCTAAAGTCTGGAATTGCAGTAGGCTGAGATTCTAGCATCTGTAGATTTAAAATGCTGAGAGTCTAGAATCCTGTGATTCTAAGACTAGCTTGATTAGGGAAAGTGAAACATCACAGCCATCACCTCCTCTTGATAAAATTCACGCCTCTGGAGAGAACCCCACACCCTACAACTCCTAAACCAAACAGGCTTGTTTTCCCCTTTTCTGCCTTTAAATTGTCTTCTCGCTCCTCGGTGTCTGCTCATCTGCACACCCCCTCCGTGGTCCCTCCTCCAAGGCTGGCAGCCGCACATTTGCCATCGGCACATAACCCAGTGATTAGCACAGCCGAGCAGGAGAGGAGGGGTGTGTAGCCCTTGCTGCCTGCCAGTCAGGCCGCCTTAAATCCGCCAGGCTGCATGGAGTCACTTGGGCTCCCAGAAAGGGCTGAGCAAGGGAGGCGAAACGCACACGCACGGACCCAGACACATCCACACATCCGTACATACACAAAGGAAGGCTCCAGACACACAGACATACAAAGACAGAGAGAGAGACATGCACACCACACACAGACATTCACAGAGTGCACGCTGATATGTGTACAGCACTCACACGCATGCAAACAACTCAGACGAACACACAGGTTCACAGTGACACACACCCCGCACACAGACGTGCAAAGTCACACAGAGACATGAACAGCACACATGGAGATCTGCAGAGCCACACGCACACACACACACACACTCACATACCCCATAGAGACACAGCCACACAGTGAAACATCCAGTGGCACACACACTCATGTATAAGTACAAGTGCACACATGCATACACATCCACAAACATATACATATTGGAGTTACACAGACCAACCTCCCAGGGCCGTGGCACTGAGTTGTGAGTGTGCCCTCCAAATGAGAGGTGGGAGGAAAGTCACCCTTCCCATTTCCCTCACGTACCTCTCCAACCCCCACTCATTCTATCAGACATTAGGCACACAGCCTATGATGCACACAGCCTACTATGTACGAAGCCTGGCGTGGGGTCTTGGGAGATCCCAGAGCTGTGACACAGTGGACGGGGGGTGGGGTGGGGGGGCAGTTCAGTTGTGCCTCAAAAGCTCAGAGGCAGCCAGAACACATGTAAGTGTTGATTTCAGGAAACCATTCCCAGGGTTGTATAAAATGGATTGCCTAGAAAGAAAGGAGCCCTGGCATGCAGTGGTTAAAGCGGTTGGCTGCTAACCACAAGGTCGTTGGTTTGAATCCACCAGTTGCTCCACAGGAGAAAGACGTGGCAGTCTGCTTCCGTAAAGATTGACAGTTTTGGAAACCCTATGGAGCAGTTCTACTTTGTCCTATACGGTCGCTGTGAGTCGGAATTGACTCGACGGCAGTCGGTTTGGTTTGGTTTTGGTAGAAAGGTAATGAGCTCCCCCATCACTGGAGGAAATCTAGTAAAACAGAGAGGGCTTTACATTGGATGGGAGAAGGAGTGCTGGAGAAATTGAAGACCTTTAAGTTCCTTCTAACTCGGATATTTTGTACTTCTATCCATTCCACTGGGCTTCGAAACAGTGATCTTCAATTTTTTTTAATTACTTCTCTATCAATAAAAACATTTTAACCAGGCATCCCTAATACGTGTACATTTGCTTATTTGTAAATATATACTTTTTGGACTAACATGTAGTTAATAGAACATATGCAAAAATAGAAAATCTTTAAATGATGAGCTAAAACTATGTAGATCACTATCTTAAAGGATACAGAGTCAAAGTGATGTAACATTTGTTAAATACCTCCTTTTGGTTGGCAGTTCGAATCCACCAGCCGCTTCTTGAAAACCCTATGGGGCAGTTCTATTCTGTCTTGTAGGGTCACTATGATTCAGAATCGACTCAACAGCAACAGAGTTGGATTTTTTCGTTGTTGTTGTTCATGTGCCAGAAGGAGCCCAGTGGCACAGTGGTTAAAGTACTTGGCTACTAAACAAAAGGTTGCCAGTTCAAATCCACCAGCCGCTCCGCTGGACTTCCGAAAAGATTTACAGCTTGGAAACCCTGTGGGGCAGTTTTACTCTGTCCTATACGGTCACTATGAGTCAGAATCAACTCTACAGCATGCGTTTGATTTTTTGGTTTTGTTTTTTGATGTGCCAGCCTCTCAATATAGTTTCTTTTAATCTTCAAATAGTCTTGTAAAGAGGCTATGCTTTGTTTTTATTTTGCTTTTTCTCCCCCATTTTATAAATGTTATACTGAAGCACAGAAAGGACAAGTCACCGACCTGAGGCCAAGCTGCCTGTAGCCGGCAGGACTGGGATTTGAACCCAAGCAGGCTGGCCCAGAACCCATATTCTGCCCTCTGACCCCTTGCTGCTCACAGGTGGTTCAGGGAAGGGGGCAGGGCTTGCGAGGAGTGGGGAAAGACTCATTTGGCTTTTGTAGGCAACAGCTGCAAGCTGTGGGTCCTCCGGCAGAGTGGCAGGGGCTGCTTCATCTGTGAAGGCCTCGAATGCCACCCTAAAAGGTTAGGGTTTGCAACTCAGGCCACAGGTACAATGGGCAAGACATGGCTATTTCTTAATTGTCTTTGTTGTTGTGGCCATCAAGTCAGTTTTGGCCCATGGCAATGCTACGTGTGCAGAGTAGAATTGTACTCCATAGAGTTTTCAAGGCTGTGACCTTTTGGAAATAGATCGCCAGCCAGGCCTGTCTTCGAAGGTGCCTCTGGGTGGGTTCAAACCGCCAACCTTTCAGCTATAGTCTAGAGCTTAACCCATTTACACCACCCAGGGACTCAAACTGCCTTTAAATCTTTGTTACTTAAAGGGTGGTCCATGGGCCAGCAGCTGCAATCTCACCTGGGAGTATGTTAGAAATGCAGAATCTCAGGCCCCACCCGAGATCTATTGAGTCAGAATCGGCATTTAACAAGCTTTCCAGTGACTCTGATGCACATTAGAGTTTAAGAAGCCATTAACTTGGTCTGTGGTGGTCCTATCCCATCGGGATGATGGGCAGCTCAGCCTTTGCCATTCTTGGGGCTCCCTCCTCTCCAGAGATTGCTCAGTTCCAGTGCCTTGGGGAGTCCCCAGCATTGGAGATGGCTTCCAGGAACCTGTCCAAATGCTTTCCCTGTAGCTCCTTTGCCCAAAACCCTGCAGTGGCTCAATCTTGCTCCGAGTAAAACCCCAAAGTCTGACTGTGGCCCAGGAGGTCCTGTTCCCTCTCCAACCTCCACTCAGGCCACCCTCTCCTCCCTCCCTCTCTCCACCTCCTGGCCACCTGCTGTCCTCAACCTGCCACCACAGGGTCTCCGCACTGGCTGTCCCCTCTGCCTGGCCTGTGGCTCTCGCTCTCACTTCTTCAGGAAATGCCCCTCCTGAGCAAGACCCTCACTGCCACCATGTGTAGAAGAGCAGCCCCCCATCCCTGTCTATCCCTCCCCCTGCTGCCTCTGCCTCAGCACCTGTCCCTACAAAGTACACACTGTATTTCATCGTCCACGTGTTTCTCTTTCCATCTTCTCCACTAGAGTGTGCAGGCTTTGAGGGCAGGAACTGTGACTGCCATTTCCAGACCTGCCACAGCCCCCCGGCCCATAGCAAGTGCTCAGGAAACATCTATTGCCTGAATGTAGGCCATGCACTACTTCTCTGTGTACACTATCCCGGCCCAAGAGGCCCTCTAGGCTCAGCAGCAATGTGGGCCTGCAGTGAGGCCAGAGCCCTTGGGACGCTGGTCTGGCTTCCTGGGGGCACCAAGGCCCCAGAGGCCTTGCCCATCTCCCGTCCCCTCACTGAGTCCTGCTGGGTAGGAGCAGCACCCCCTCCCCGTCTGAGACCCTCCAGTTTCTTCAAAGTGTGCTCCCCTCCCCCCACCCCTGTGTCTCCCAATTCTCCCTGGCAATCTTCTGGGTTTTAGACTTTCACAAGGACCAAACCAAAAAACAACACATTGCCTTCGAGTCGATTCCAACCGATAGTGACCCTACAGGACAGAGCAGAACTGTCCCATAAGGTTTTCAAGGAGCAGCTGGTGGATTCGAACTGCCGACATTTATGTTAGCAGCCAAGCTCTTAACCACTGCGCCACCAGGACTCCTCACAAAGACCGGGAGGGTTAATTCTGGACATTCTTTTGCCAAATTCCCTGCAGCACATATTTACTAGGCCCAGTTATTTCCTGGAAATTGGAGAGAAGAAACATTAGGAGGACAAACACAGACTAATACTTTCTAATTTAGCCCGTCTTGTGTCTACACAGTGACACCTCAGGCCGCCCATATCCACTCTGCGTTTCTGCTTTCTTGTCCACCTGGGGACAGTGACTACTTTCTTTGGTGAACAGACGATGAGACTCAGTGACAGAGGAGACTCTAATGGTGGCATTTCAGGCATGAACCAGTCCAGTGCCAGGGCATTTGAGGACCAGGGAGCAGGTGCGTTGGGAGTCAGGAGGAGGAATAAGGTATTCAGTATCAAAAAGATCTGGATTCACTGCCAGGTGAGGCCAGCTTCTGGGCCCAGCCTTCACACCACATGACCCGGGGACTCCCATGAGGTAAAAGGCTAAAGGGCTCTGGAAACCAGCTCTGAAAACACCACATGACTAGAGACTCCCATGAGGTAACAGGCTAAAGGGCCCAGGAAACCACCTCCAAGCCCAATGCCCTCCTCACTCTGGAGGCCAGAGTCCAGGTTCACCAGAAGCCAGCAGCAGGGAAAGTGGTTTATGTTGCTTCAGCTGCTCCCAGAGCCAGGCCTGTTCCTGCTCTAAGACAGACACTTCCTCTCAGGAACAGGAATAAGGCCAACTGGAGTCCCAGCCTCCCTGCCTGGGAAGGAAACTGGAGTTCAATGAGGATGCCTACTCTTCGAGGAAAGGCAGGCCAAGCTGGGCCCTTAAGGAGGAGGGCCTGAACCCTTCAGTTCAGTTGCCAGCGCCCGGGTAAGAGAGCTGCCTCCTACTTTCTGCTTCTTGCTCAGCTTCTTCTCTTACTCTGTCAGCAGCTACTTCCTGAGTCCCTACTCTGCGCCAGGCACTGCTCCAGGTGCTGGAAACACAAGAAAGACCTACATGGGGAGAGAGAGACAGAAAGCAGTAAATATACCAACAAATATAAATGCTATCAAGAAAACTAAAGTGGCATAAGGGGATAGGAAGTGACAGGAGACAATTTTACATAAAGTGGTCAGGGCAGGCCTCTCTGAGGAGGTGATACTGGAGCAGAGGCCCAGAGGAAGAGATGGAGCAAGCTAACTGGGCAGATAGGGTTCCAGGCACAGGGAACAGCAAGTGCAAAGGCCCTGAGGTGGGTGCCAGCTGGGCATGTTGAAGGAGTGCCAAGAAGACAAGTATGGCTAGATGGAGCGAGCGAGGGGGACACAAGGTCAGTGAGCGGCAGCGCGTGAGATCACATGGCGGCTTATGGGCCACATTGAGAACTTGGGGTTTTAGTCCAAGAGACAAGCTGGAAAGCTATTGGGAGATTTTGATGGAAGGAGGGACAAGATATCTCTGGCTGATGTGCAGAGTCTGAATAGTCAGGAGGCCAGGGAGGAGGTGCCGGCACTGATCCAGGTGAGAGATGGAGGAGCTGGCATAGAGTATGGCACAGATGGTCAGGAGTGACTGGATCTGGATTTACGTGCAGGTAGAGCCAACAGGGCTAATTGATAAGACTGTGAGTGGGAAGCAAGAGAGAGAGGAGTCCAGGAGGACACGAGAGCATTTTGTCTGAGCAACTGCATGAGGCGACCGAGACAGAGAAGATGGGGCAGGAGCAGGCTCCAAACATCCTTTTCAGCTGCCATTTGCTGATCTCTCTCTCTCTCATGCATCAATCCCCCCTCCACCTGTTTTCAGATGAGGAAACTGAGGCTGAGACATGCTCCTGCCCAAGTTCACATGGCAGTGAGGGGCAGAGCCAGGAGTTGAGTGCAGCTCTCTGCCACTGTGCTATATTGTCCCATCAGAACTGGAAAGGCTCCCAGTCACCAGTCATTCATCAAATACTTGTGTGCCTATGCCGTGTCAGCAGGCTCAGCACTGGGACCTGGAAACCATCAAGCCAGCGCCTCAGTGGTGGCAGAGACCCAGAGAGGGTCCTGTGGCCTCCCAAGCTTGTAGCAAAGTAGATGTCAGAATGTGCAGAGGTCGAGAGCAGGTGCTGTGGAAGGGGAACTCCTGGAATCCACGCCCACCTCTGCAGCTCACAAGCTCTGTGCTCTTGGACAAGCCCCTTAGCTTCTCTGTGCCTTGGCTTCCTCATCTGTGAAATGAGGGTAAGAATTGGGTCTGCCGTCTGGGGTCTTAAAAGCTAGCAAGTGGCCATCTAAGATGCATCAATTGGTCCCAACCCACCTGGAGCAAAGGGGAATGAAAAACACCAAAGACACAAGGAAAATATTAGCCCAAGAGACAAAAAGGGCCGCATAAACCAGAGACTCCATCAGTCTGAGACCAGAAGAACTAGATGGTGCCCAGCTACCACCAATGACCACCCTGACAGGGAACACAACAGAGAGTCCCTGACAGAGCAGGAGACAAGCGGGGTGCAGAACTAAAATTCTAGTAAAAAGACCAGACTTAATGGTCTGACTGAGACTGGAGGGATCCCAGAAGACATGGCCTCCGGACTCTCCATGAGTCCAGAACTGAAACCATTCCCGAAGCCAAGTCTTCAGACAAAGATTAGACTGGACTATGGGACATAAAATGACACCCGTGAAGAATGTGCTTCTTAGCTCAAGTAGATATATAAGACTAAATGGGCAGCTCCTGTCCAGAGGTGAGATGAGAAGGCAGAGCGGGTCAGAAGCTGGTTGAATGGACACGGGAAATCCAAGGTGGAAGGGAGGAGTGTGCTGTCACATTATAGGGAGAGCAGCTAGGGTCACACAGCAATGTGTGTGTAAATTTTTATATGAGAAACTGACTTGAACTGTAAATTTTCACTTAAAGTGCAATTAAAAAAGAAAAGGAAGAATTGGGTCTTCATTATGTCATGGTGAGGAGTCATCAGAGAATCCACTGAAATCCTTCAGGCCTGGGGCTTAGTAAGGGCTCCTGTGTTTTAGCTATTATTAATATTATTACTGTCAGGCCCTGGGTGGCACAAACAGTTAAGCACTTGACTACTAGCTGAAAGGTTGACAGCTCAACTCTACCCAAAGGCATCTCGGAAAACAGGCCTGGTGATCTGCTTTCAAAAGGTCACAGCCTTGAAAACCCTATGGAGCAGTTCTACTCTGCACACATGGGGTTGCCATGAGTTGGAATTGACTCCACAGCACAAAACAACAGTATTATTATTAGGCAGAGTCAGCACTGGAACCCAGGTCTCACTATGCATGCTGAGGCAATCTGCTCCGCGTCCGGCGGTGTTGGGGGAGGCTCTGCTCAGCACAGCTGGGCTTGGCTCAGGTGGAGCCAGATCCCCAGAGCCTGAGGACAGTGTTTAGGGCCTGACAGCACGGCCCCACCCCTGAGGAGCTCAGTGAGCTGCCTGCCTGCCACGTCAGTCAGTGGTTGAGTCGCTGCCTTCTCTGGGAAAGCACTAATTACAGTGTGGCTCCCCCAGGCCCTGGCTCAGTGATTTGTCACAGCCCCTCAGCGCTGGTCACTGGGTGGAGTTTCTAAGTGGGTAGAGAGGACAGGAGCCAGAGGGATGGTCGGGCCAACCAACAGAGAAGGTGGGGCTTGCCTCATGGACCATTCCTACCAGGGCTTGAACTTCAGTCTATTCAGTGCAACGTGGTCCCGGAACCAGCAGCATCACCTAAGACCTACTGAATCAAAAACTCTGGGAGTGGGGCTCCGGGATTTGTGCGTTATCAAGTCCTCCAGGTGCTGCCGATGCCCGTTCAAGTTGGGGACTCACTGCTCTGATTTCTGTGCAGCTGTAGTAGAAGGGTGGAGGGCTGTGGAGAGGTGATTATATAGTGTGGTGGACCAAAGCACAGGCTCACACAGACCTCCCCTCAAACCCAGGCTCTGCCGATTCCTTACTGGGCAGGTCACCGTGTTTATTCATTTGATACATACTTATTGACAACATACTATTTACTGTTAAAGGCCCTGGGGCTGCAGTGCTGGGACAAAACAATGATCATAGTCAACATCTTTACATACAATTATTCACCTAAACCCTAAGAGAAACCTTTTAGGTACAGTTCTATCATTACCCCAACCTGGGCAGGTGAAGCACAGATTGGCAAAGCTGTAGGATCTGCTTCCAGGGACACACACAGAGCCGCTAGGCTAGACTGACCTGTGGCTAGTTAAAAACAAAACAAAAAACAGTTGCAGTTAAGTCGATTCCAACTCATGACGACCTCATGTATGTCAGAGTAAAACTATGCTCCATAGGGTTTTCAGTGGCTGATTTTTCGAAAGTAGATCGCTTGCCCTTTCTTCTGAGGCACTTCTAGGTGGACTCGAACTACCAACCTTTGGATAAGCAGCCGAGCGCATTAACCATTTGCACCACCCAGGGACTCATTGTGGCTAGTTAGGGAGAGGACAAAATGCAATACAGATACACAATAATGGCAGACTGTGATGCATGCTATGAAGAAAAAATAAAGTAGGCAAGGGAATAGAGCATGCTGAGGCAGCAGTAGAGTGACTATTTTAGCAAGTTAATCTGGCTTTCTGAAGAAATGACGTGTGAGCAGAGACGTCTCTAAGTCCCAGTTTTCTCATCTGTAAAATGGGGGAATTATTAGCACACCCATGTTAGCAAAAAAACCAAACCAAACCAAACGCGTTGCCGTCGAGCCAATTCCGAGTTATAGTGACCCCAGAGGACAGAGTAGAACTGCCCCATAGGGTTTCCGAGGCTGTAATCTTTACGTTAGCAGACTGTCACATCTCTTTCCTGAGAGCAGCTGATGGGTTTGAACCGCCGACCTTTCAGTTAGCAGCTGAGCACTTAACCACTGCACCACCAGGCTCCTTTATTAGCAAGGTGTAGTGTAAATATCTCACAAGAACGTGCCTAAATAATAGTAGGTGCTGAACAGATGGCAACTTACGATTTGTAGAAGTGAGTTTGAATCCTGCCTGGCTGGGCCACTCACCAGCTGTGTATTGTGGGCAAGTCACTCCATTGCTCTGAGCCTCAGTTTCCTCAGCTATATATAAAACAGAAAGGAGAACAGCTTTCCCGCAAGGGGCTCTTGGGAGCCTTGGCAGTGACCCATGTAAAGGTCAGAGACCACAGCGAGGGCTCAGTAACGCCTGCCCCACCTCCTGCCCCCTGCCCTTGCATCCTCTTCTAACCCAGTCAGAAGCTCCTCTCTGGGGCAGTTGGTTCCCTGGTCCAGGCTGCCCAGGAGTCCTCGCTGTTTTTATTTTTATTATTCTGGCTCCACAGCTGAGGCTTCTAGCTCCAAATGGCACCTCTTCCCCAGAAAAATAGGTCGTTGGCAGCTCCAGCCTCCAGCCTGGCCCCACACAAAGGCAGCCTTGCAGGCCTGCCTACTGACGCCAGCCCGGGGTTATGGGAAGTGGGGAGCAGAACCCAGGCAGACCCTAGTGCCAGACAGAGGGGGCCGTGCGGGTTCCAGTGCCCCAGTGGAGCGACCCTGGTCCAGTCGCTTTCTCTCTGAGCTCACTTCCTGTCTCTGGGACCTCAGTGGTGTGGTTGAGGCTTCAATGAGATGATGGACATCAAAGTACCTGGCCCACGGCAGGGGGCTTCACCACCTCTGCAGGCAGAAGCAAAACACAGACATTATGTTCCCACCATGGCCGCTTTCATCCATGCCGCTATCGACCCCTCAGATCAGGGTAAACCTTGTTATTCCTATTTCACAGATGAAGAGATTGAGGCTCCCAACACTTTTTTTTTTTCCAAGTCACAAAAGTCAAATCTGGCAGTCTTGGCCCAGATTCCCACCACCCCTCTCTTTCCAGCAGACCCTGAAACAGGAGAGGGACAGGACTGACTTATCTAACGGGGTCCCTCTGGCTGCTTAAGGGAAAACAGACAGGAGGGGGCAAGGGCGAAAGCATGGAGTCCAGGGGGAGAAGCTGGGGCTCAGACCAGGGTAGCAGTAGAGGGGAGTAGTTTGGTTCTGAATGGGACCCAAGGGCAGAGCTGGCAGGATTTGTTGGTGGGTTACTTGGGGGGAACAACCGGAGGGTGGAGCTGCCTCAGGTTTCCCACCTATCTTCTTCCCAGTTTTTGCTCAAACACCACCTCCTCAGTGAGGCCTTCCCTGACCCATTTTTAAATTGCATCCCCGCCCCTTTCATTGGCACTCCTGGGCCCCTTCCCTGCTTTATTGCCCCCGGTAGCACTTAAACTCATCTAAATACTTTACTTGCTGATTTGTCTTCCCCACTAGAAAGTCAGTTCTTTGAGGACAGGGATTTTGTCTTTTTTTCCAACTGCTGCCTCCCCGATGCCTAGCACAATGCCTGACACATAGTAGATGCTAAATATTGTTGAGTGTGTGAATGAATGATACATGTACGAAGGCAGTTCTATTTTGATCCAGAGCATCCCAGGAACCTGCTGTGGGGGTGGCTGATTTACATTAATTATCTGCCATAATCTCTCTAAGGGACTTCAGGCAAGTTGTCCCCTCCACCTCATTTTACCCATCTGCCCATTGGTCTCAATGACCTCCCAGCACTGACAGTCGGCCAAGGGTGATTTTATGTGGATTCTGGATCCAGAGAACAAGGCCCAGTGCCCCTCCTGGAGTGGGGGTGAGGATGAAAATGGTCCCTGCGTCAGAAAGCCCTGTTGAGCGTCTTTGCCAAAGGGGCTACATATAAATAGCAGGTGGTTCAATTATTATCCTTCCCTAATCCAAGCAGGTTCCTAATCCTGGGCAGGTTTGTGTGTGTATGTGTCGTAAAGAACAGTGAACCAGCAGAGCCTTCCGGAAGCCCAGGCCAGGGAGCTTCCTCAGCACCCCTGGATACAGGTGCTGGTCACCTTCATGGTCTCAGCCAGGCCCTGCCTCAAGAGTCGGAGACTTTTCCCTGCCCCCCACCTCAGATGCTAAGGACTTCACTGGTACCCCGCTTCCACGCTCCCCTCCCTCCAACCCACTCTCCACGTGCAGCCACAGTGGCCTTTTAAACACATAAATCAGACCGTGGCACTCCCCTGCTTAAAGCCCTCCAATGGCAATAAACGCAGACTCCGTACCAAGGCGTGCAGGGCTGCCCAGCCCTCCCCACCCTCCACTGGTTCCTCTCCAGCCTAGCTGACCTGTTGGTGGTGGTGACCTCATGCGTACGGAGTAGAACTGCTCCATAGGGTTTTCTAGGCTGTGACCTTTTGGAAGCAGGTCGCCAGGCCTGTCTCTCCCGAGGCTCCTCTAGGTGGGTTTGAAATGCCAACCTTTCCGCTGGTAGTTGAGTGCTTAACCATTCGCACCACAAGCCTGGGGCCTTTATATTTGCTCTTCCATCTTCCTGGAACATCTTTCTCCCCAAGTCCCCACCTTGCTGCCCGTTTGTGTGACTCAGCCCCCAGCTTCTGAGGGAGCCCTGACCTGATTACCCTTATCTAAATGAGCTCACCTCTCTTACTCTCTCAGCTCAGTCTCCTGTTGTTCATTATTTGTACTTGTCTACTTATCTGTCTCCCCTGTGAGAATGTAAATTCCTCTTCAACAGGGTCCTAGTGTGGGCCACTGTTGTTATCTCCCACATCCACAGAAATGAGAATTCCGCTGCACTTCAAATGCTGCCCAGAACCCTGTGGGTGCCCAAGGATTGTTGTCAAACACTTTATTTATTTATCAAACACTGATGTGGCATTCGGTGCGTGCTGGGCGCTGTTTTAAGTGTTTTACAAATATTAATTTGTCTAATCCTCACAACAGCCTTTTTAGTGGATACTCATGTTGGCCTCATTTCAGATAAGGAAACTGAGGCACAGAAAGGATAAGTTATTTTCCCAAGTCTGCTCCTAAGAGGTGGTGGTGGGATTTGAACCCAGGGAGTGTGACCCATGCTTTCAGCAGCTGTACCCTGCCTGCCTCCCTGTCTTAGCCTAAAAGCTGGACCAAGCATTTGACTGGGAGGCTGGTGGGGAAGGAGGAGAGGATTGTTAGCCTGAGAATCAAGAATTCAAATCTTGCTTCTACTCTAGGCCTTGCTGTGTGGCCTTAGGTAATTCCACTCCATCTGTGAGCCTCAACTAGCTTCTATTTACAGGGCCGGGCCTTCCCCCAGACCCGGCTTCATTCAGATCTCTTAACTGCCTGTTGTTGTTAGTTGCTGCGTGGAATTGATTCTGACTCATGGCAACCCCATGTGTGCAGAGTAGAACTGCTCCACAGAGAAGGAGATCGCCAGGCCTCCCTTCTGAGGTGCCAAGCTTTCGGCTAGTAGTCAAGCACTTAACCATTTATTCCTCTTAAATGCCTAAACCAAAACCAAACCCACCGTTGAGCCAATTCCGACTAGCAGTGACCCTACAGGACAGGGTAGAACTGCCCCAAAGGGTTCCCAAGGAGCAGCTGGTGGATTCAAACTGCTGACCTTTTGGTTAGCAGCTGAACTCTTAACCACTGTGCCACCAGGGCTCCGTCTTAACTGCGTAGTGAAGCAAAACTGGTTATCTCTGAGCTTATTTCCAACTCAAGAGCCCACAAACTAGCAGAGGGTCCTGGACTCCCTCCTCTACCAAAGTCCATAACCTTCTTTTGCCAGGTGATCACAGCACTCCCGCTCGCCATCACTGACCTGGCTCCTACTGGAAACACAGTGTTCCCTCAAGAAAAAAGAAAAAAGAGAGAGCGCGGGGTTGTTTTTTTCACCACAGGCTCTGTTCTCTGCTTCCAGACCTCTTCCCTTGCTCTCCAGCCTGTCGTCTTCGCCCCAACTGGCGCCCAGGCCTTCAAGCTCCCCTCAACACTCACCCCTGCCAGGGCCTTCCCCACCCCCAGAACCCGCCATCTGCGACAGAGAGGTACCTGGCCAAAAAACCCACCTCCGCGGGGAGACCCCGGACCCTTCCCCCCGCCAGCCTGCCACAGCCCCCCTCCTCGCTCCCCTCTCCTCCCAGCGACTCTTTTCCAGGCAGTACTGAAGTCCTTCCTACACACGCGCTATTTTTGTACCACCACTCCTTCCTCTCCCTCCTCCCCCCACATTCACTTACTTCCTGCTTTTCCTGCACCTCGGTCCAGCTCTGAAAGAATCGGGCCTCTCTCGCGGGCGCCCACCCACAAGAGGGGCCCTTCACTTTGGGGCACCTGGGCAGGGCCACTTGGGGAGGGGCAAAAGCGGCGCCACCCCCACTCCTATGCACAGACACACACTCACACACAGACCCACCCCTTCGTCGCCCCCGGCCTCTCGCCAGCAGGGAGCGGGGACTAACTGGGGACTGTCCGCGGCCGGACTCTGAAGGCAAGCGGAGGCCGACCGCAACTTCCCCAGTCCACCTTAAAAGGACGCTCTCGCCAGCTCGCGGCGCTGACCTTAGAAAAACAAGTTTGCGCAAAGTGGAGCCGGGAGCCCAGCCTCTGGGCAGCCCCCGGCAGCGCGTCCACAGCCTTCCAGCCGGCGTGGCGGCACAGGTCCGAGCCTGGCAGTGAGTGGTGGCGGCGAGGGGAGCTGGCCGGCTCGGGGCTGGCGGGGGAGCCGCCGGGGCTTCGGAACTGGCACAGTGTCGGGGCCCAAGCAGGGAGCGCGGGCGAAAAGGGAGCGCGGGGCCGCGGATCAGTCGGGGGTGCCTCCCCGGCCTGGCACGCCAGGCGGCCCGCAGTGCCTCCCCTGCGGCGCTCGGCTGGTTGGCGCGCAGGCGGGCGCTCGCCGGGAAACTGCCAGCGGCCAGAGAGCCGCAGCCTCCTCGAGCGGGAAGAGGGAGGAGGGCAGGGAAGGAGGAGGCGGCCGGGCTGCTGGAGGGCGGGGGCAGCGGCCAGGACTGCGGGCCGGAGCGTGCGAGCCGCCGCCGCCGCGGAGGAGCCCGGGCGGGGCATGTGGGCTGCGGCGGGGGCGGCTCTGCGCGGCCCGGCGGCCGTGCCTGCCCCTCGCCCCTGCCCGTCCGTCCTCCTCTCTCCCGCGCGGTCTGTCTCTGTCTGCGCGCTGCTCGCTCACTCCTCTCTCGCGCGCTCTCTCTCTCCCTCTTTCTCTCTCCCTCTCTGTGTCTCTGGCTCTCTGCCTCGCTCCCTTGGGTCTGTTTCTCTCTCCCGCCGCCTCTCAGCCGGTCTCTGGCTTTAGTTCTCGCGCGCTTGGGGTCTCCCCTCTCCGTCTCTCAATCTCTCCCGGGGGGATTCTCCGAAAATCGCGGGGGGTGCTGGGCGACGGCTCCTCACCGCCCCAGGCGCCGGTACGGGTGGGGGCAGCCCGGCCGGGAGGGGAGGCGGAGGGGGAGGAGGGGGGAGCCTTAGTCATTTCCCCGATCCAGCCTGTTCCCGCCCGACCGCGCACTCACTGCCGCTCTCCCTCCTCGCTCCGCAGCCGCGGCTCATGGGGCCCGCCGGCTCGGCCACCGGCCGCCTTGGGCCGCTGCTCTGTCTGCTGCTTGCCGCGTCCTGCGCCTGGCCAGGTAAGCACATCCCTGCCGTCCCCAAACTGCGGGCTGAGGCATCTCAGACTGCCACGCGGAGCTACCCGGCTAACGTCGAACAGTAACAGGAGGAGAGATGGGTTACACCTCGGTTACAGATGCGGAAACTGAGGCCCAGAGAGGGCCAGCTACTTGCCCAAAGTCACACAGCCAAAGATAGAACCCAGATCCCTGCCTCGCAGTCTTTCTCTCTCGATCCTGACCGTGCCAGCACTGGACTGGGCGCTGGGGGCATCCCGGATGAGTTGGCTCAGCCGGCCCCTGCCCCATGGGAGAGGCAGGCTGTCTGTGTTCTCAGAGCAAGGCGCCCGGCTTCTCTAGAAGCTCTCTGGCCCAGGACTTATGCTTTCCACATGTTTGACTTATGAGTCTGAGAGGGGTCCTCCCTGCGCTGCCTGGGATGGAACAGAAACAGGCTGTTGCAATGAGGGAAGAGGGGCCTCTCCCTCTGGTAAGCAGAGTAAACAGCCTTAGTGTGCATGGGGGAGAGAGAGAAGGAGGAAGGGAGGCCGCGGTAACCCTGGGCTGAGCTGCTGCCAACCACAGATCCTGATGTGAAAACACCCCGGATTGTCCCTGTGGTTGCCAAAGCGTCTCGCTGCCTGATTGGGCTCCTTGCTCTCCCTTCCCACCACTCCTTCCCATCGGCTCCCTACTTCCCCTACCTTCCCCAGCTTCCCAGCAGCTCCCTACAGCTCAGGTGCTCCGTGGGGCTGTTACCTGTGGCTCTGAGCATGTCTTTTTGTTGGCCTACATCAAACACCTGGCTGTCACCAGCAGGCGACCTCTGAAGGCTACTGTGTGTGTGTGTTCACCAAGGGGTGAGGTCACCATTCAGGAGTTCCGCTTCTTAAAGGTGTTTTGCAAAACCTCAGGTCTCCTGGGAAGGTATAGGGTTTAGAGAAGCGGCATATAAGGGGATGGAGGCAGAATGGGGATCTGTGTGTCAGCGGAGAGGTCTCTGTACCTCCTACCCTTGAGGAGGGAGGTAAGGATGAGCTCAGTATTCACTCCCCCCCGCCTCCCCCCCTCCCCCGTTTCCTTTGCATTTGCCTGGAGACTGGTAACCATCTGATAGCAGGGAAGAAGGGAGAACTAGCAAAGAGTGAGTGGAGGAAGAAGTGGGGGTGGACAGCAGCTTCTCTCTGCCCTGCAGTTTCCCCTGAACCCTGGGAATCCGCATGAGCAGCCCTTCTGGTCCCCGCAGCTCTTTCATTTCCAGTTGGGTCCTTGCTGGGTGGAAGGAAGTACTGATATATTTCATGTCTCTGGTGAGTGACATTTCCAATCTGCTCCTTCCTGCCTGAGCCGGTCGTTTGCCCCCTGCGAAAGTCCAAGTTCCTGCCCTGCCATCCTTCCTGGTCTGGAAATGCATGAGCTGCTCTCACCAGTGCTTAATCTTCCTGGAGCAGGGAACTGGGCCCAAGTTAATTTCTAAATGTCTATTTCAGACTCTTCTCTCACTAGGACCCTGTGGTTCAGTCCTTGGCAAATGAGTGGTGATGCTGATTAACAAGTATTCAGATGGGCAGCCAGCCTTTCCCGGGGGTGCTGGCTGGGAACACCACCACCCTTCTTGTGAGCAAATCTCCCCCTTGTGCCTATGAAAACAATCTGTAAAATGGTGAAGATTAGACCATAAAACTTCTGTTCCAATCCATTCAGCATCAATAGCCTGAAAAAGTAGGAGCAGCAGAGGGGCCGAGATTAACTTTGAAATAAATCAATCTTAGGAGGTAAGAATGAATTTCCTGGTTGAGGGTGGTGGGGAAGGGAGGGTTCAAGCTGTCATAGCTCAAGCCTCCCAGCACCCTTCACCCTGTTCTATAGGTCCTGTAGTCACCCTCTAGGCCTGGTCATGGAATTCACCCGGTTTGGCTAAAGGCTGGGGCTTCTGGCCTCTCCTTCATGCATGGAATTTATGACGAAGCAGAAGAGAGGCAGGACAGATGGGCAGGAAGGTAGAAGAAGGCAGTTGTCCAATTTTCTAAGAAAATGGATTTGTTCGAGTGAGAAACTCAAATGTCAGGCTTAGTAAGGCGGCTTTGGATTAAATGACTACTAGTGTCTCAGGCAGAACTGTCAGCCTGGGAGGTGTCACGTGATGGCCACGGCTTCACATGATCACCGTATGAAGGGGGCTGGTCATGTGAATTATCTTGGTTGGGGGAGGCAGAGAAAGAAGTTTCTAAAGATTGCTCTCAGCACAAACGCTGCCAAGGGGAAATTCTAAAAGGATGCCAGTGAAGTCACCAACCTGCCTTCTTGGAGCCAATGTGAGGCCTGTGTTCTAAAACAGCTGCGTGGAGGGAGATGCTATAACTATGCAGGGGCTAGGGGCCGGAGCTTGGGGACATCTGGCAGCCTGACTCTGCAGCATCTGCAAGGTGTGTCCAGGGCTGCAGCCAGCACGCTGAACCTGTAAGGTGCTCGCTTGGCCCCCCCAGGCCTTGGGCGCTCTGAATTACGCCCCCTTCCCAGCAGACCTCAGTGGAGTTCCCATCCATTCCTTCCCTCTGGCCTGGACGAGGCCAGGCCAAGTTGGGGTTCAGGCCAAGCTGGAGGGCAACTGGGCCCTCCAACGAACTTTTGACGCTTTATGTATCAGGGCAGCATGCTGGTGGCTCCTTTATACTTTCCTAAGTGATAAAGTTAATCTCATTTCCTCTTTCATAAGAAGAGGAGGAAGGGGCTTTGGCACTGATGTGCTTGGGCTGTTGGAATGCCCTTTAAAGCTATCGTGTTCTCTGGGTGCTTTCTGGCCATTTGCTGTTCCTTTAGTAACCCCATGGAGACTCATGATGTGATTCATTCCTTTTCCTGCAATCATTCAGCACATATGAATTCCTAATGCAAACCATGTGTTGAGAGAAGGGAGAACCAATGTTCGGTGAACGTCAACCATATGCCAGGCTGTGTACTGAGCACTTTATCTGCATAAACTCATTAATCAGCAAAGCAAAGCATGAGGTGGCTGTTATCCCCATTGCTCAGATGAGGCAAATTGAGTCCAAAACTGATTACCAGTATCAGTTGCCATTGAGTCGACTCCGACTCATGGCAATTTCATGTGTGTCAGAGTAGAACTGTGCTCCATAGGGTTTTCTTTTTTTTATATATAATTTATTTTTGTTGTTGTTGAGAATATACACAGCAGAACATATACTAGTCCAACAATTCCTACATGTGCAATTCAGTAACACTGATTACATTTTTTGAGTTGTACAACCATTCTTACCCTCGTTTTCTGAGTTGTTCCTCCTCCATTAACATAAACTCAATGCCCTCTAATGTTCCTGTCTAATCTTTTGAGTTGCTGTTGTCAACTTGATCCTGTATAGGTAGTTCTTAAAAGAGCACAATGCTCAAGGCAGACATTCTTTACTAGTTAAGCTAACCTATTGTTAGGTTTTAAGAAGACTTCAGGGGATATTTTTGGTTTAACGTTTAAAGATTATCTCAGGGCAATAGTTGCAGAGGTTCATCCAGCCTCCTTGGCTCCAGAAAGTCTGGAGTTCATGAAAATTTGAAATTCTGTCCTAAAATTTCCCCCTTTTGATCAGGATTCTTCTATAGAATTTTTTTTTTTTTGTATGTGTATGGACTGTCATTATTTCTATAGCATACTTTTTTTAAAATTGTGCATTAGGTGAAAGTTTGCAGAGAAAATAGATTCCCATTCGATAGCTTGTACATAAAGCATTTCATGGCTTTGGTTTCATTTCCCACGATGTGTCAGCACTTTCCCCATTTCCACCCTGAGTTCCCAGTTACCTTTCGTCCTGATTTTCTACCCCTTCCTGCCTTCTCATCTTAGCTTTTGGACAAATATTACCCTTTTGATCAAATATAATTAATTACTGTAAGGAGCACAATCCTCTTGGGTGTTATTGTTTATTTTATGGGCTTGTTTATTGTTTGACAGGAGAGTGGTCTCCAGGAATAGCTTCAGTTCCAGTTCAGAAGGGTGTGTTAGGGGTTCCTTCAATTTCTGTCAGACCAATAAGTCTGGTCTTTTTTGTAAATTTGATTTTTTACTCTACATTTTTCTCCTGCTCTGTCCAAGACCCTCTGTTGTGATACCAGTCAGAGCGGTCAGTAGTGGTAGCCGGGCACCATCTAGTCTTTCTGGTCTAGGGGTCGTGTGGGCTATGGTTCATGTGGTCAGTTTGTCCTTTGGAGTAATTGCTCCCTTGAGTCTTTGGTTTTCTTTACTCTCCTTTGCTCCGGAAGGTCTTCTATAGAATCTTTGATCAAAATATTCAGTAATGGTAGCTGGGCACCGTACAGTTCTTCTGGTCTCATGGCAAAGGAGATAGTTGTTCATGAAGGCAATTAGCTACATTCCATTTTCTCCTGCTATTCCTGACTCAAGGAGCCCCAGTGGTGTGATGGTTAAAGTGCTCAACTGCTAAC
>NW_004444040.1:284217-285824 GCF_000243295.1 Trichechus manatus latirostris
CAAAGCACTGGCCTGCTGAGATGCTGCAGGATAACAGAGCTTCCTTCCTATGGGCCAGAGCTTTCTTGGCCGTTCATGTACATTAGCACATTTAAGATCCCGAGACGTCCTGCAGTGTGGAATTACAAGTTGGTCCATATTTACTCCAGTGTTCTCCAAACATGTATGGACAAGAGGCCTTTGGTTTGCATAACACCCGTTACCATGGCTGTTCAGTACTGTTCAGTAAAAGTTCTTGTTCAAATTCATGTCCTTGGCTAAACTTGAGAAAGTTCCCCTTCCATCTCAGTGCCCTTGCTTCAGCTGTTCCTGCCATCAGGAATGCCCTTCCCTATACCTCCCTGGGTAGTACAGCCAGTTATTACACTCAGCAGCTAACTGAAAGGTTGGAGGCTCAAGTCCATCCAGAAATGCCTCGGAAGAAAGGCTTGGCAAGCTACTTCTGAAAATCAGCCATTGAAAACCCTATGGAGTACAGTTCTACTCTGACACACATGGGGTCACCATCAGTTGGAATCGACTCCACGGCCACTTTTTTTTTATACTTTGTCTTCCTAGGTCCCTGGAGGCACACGTGATTTGCGCTTGGCTACTAACTGAAAGGTTGGCAGTTTGAATCTACCCAGCAGCGCTATGGAAGAAAGACCTGGCAATCTACTTCCATATGATTACAGCCACTGAAAGCCCTGTGGAGTGCAGTTCTCCTCTGAAACACATGGGGTCGCCATGAGTCAGAATCATCTTGATGGCGATGGGTTTTGCCTCCATATGTCCAAATCTTACCATCCTCAGAGGTTCAGCTTGTGTCACCTCCTCCTTGTGCTCCAGGGGACTTCTCCCTCCTCTGAGCCCTCACCCCAGGATTTTCTCTGCCCCGTCTGAGGCTACTTCCTACTTTCTCCTTGTTTTATCACTACGTACATGCGTGTTTAACAGCTGGTTCACATCATGCTTCTGCAACCTTGGCGAGTTAATCTAGCCTGTCCACGTAGAGCTATAGTCTAGCCTAGTGCTAAGGTGTGGGCTTGGAGCCAGAACCCAGTGTGAACCCCAGCTCCAGTTAACTGGACTTCCTGTGTCTCAGCTTCCCCACCTGTAAAAGAGAAATGATATTAACAACTCTATTTTAAACAAGGATTAAGTCAATTAATGTGGACATCATGCTTGAAGCCGCTCCTGGTCTACAATGAGCATTCAATACCTGTTCGCCAATGTTGTAATCATCTTCATTATTTGATTCCATCTTGATTTCCTTATCTATAAAATTGGGACTGCCCATTGTAAGGCACCTAGGTCCCTGCATGGCACAAACCATTTGCTCTCGGCTACTAACTAAAAGGTTGTCAGTTTGAATCCACCCAGCAGTGCAGTGAAAGAAAGACCTGATGATCTGCTTTCATAAGATTACAGTCATTGAACACCCTGTGGAGCAGTTGTACCCTGAAACACATGGGGTCGCCCCGTGAGTCAGAATTGACTCAATGGCAATTGTCAGTTTCTTTTTCTTTTGGTGTTGTAAGGTGCCTAGCTCAACTCCTCGCACACAGTGGGTGTTCAAAAAACAACAAAGGCTGTTAAGTGCATGGATAGATGTCGTTCAACTTGAG
>NW_004444040.1:287331-289616 GCF_000243295.1 Trichechus manatus latirostris
TCCAGTGTGCATCTCTGAATGTGCATCATAATTTAATCCTCACAATGAGCCAAGAAGCATGGAGTCCTCCACCCCATTTTACAGATAAGGAAACTGAGGCTCCTCAAAGCCAGCTTGGGCTCCTCCTAAAGCCACACAGCTGGTGAGAGTGAAAGCCTGCTTCCAGCCTCCGTTTGCTCCTGACCACTGTGCTGTCCTTGTTACGGTCGCTTCAGTTATAATCACTCATTCAACAAATATTTCTGGGCATCTGCTAGGTGTGAAGAGTGGTTCTCAGTGCTGGCGATACAATTGTGAACAACATAGACAAAAACACCTGCCCTCAAGGAGGTGACATTTTAGTAGGGAAGAAAAAAACAAACCCAAGTGAACAAATCATGTCAGGTGGAGACAGGTTCCAGGGAGGACGCCCAAGCAGGATGAGGGAAGACAGAATGGGGAAAATGGGGACAGTCAAGGGCCTCTCTGAGGAGCAGAGGCCTGAATAAAACTGAGGGAGCACCCATTGGGGTATCAGGGAAAGAGCACTCCAGGCAGAAGGAACAGCATGTACAAAGGCCCTGAAGCCAGAATGATCTTGGAATGTTCCAGGAATAGCAATGAGGCCAGTGTGGCTGGAGGGGAGGGAGGTGAGAGTGGTGGGTTGCAAGAGGTATCAGGCCCAGGCCAAGTAGGATCTCGTTCACTGAGCACCAGCATTGAGCATGCCAGCCCATGAGCTGGATCATTACTGTATTGATTATCTCAGTGAATTCTCATCACAGTTCTGTGAGATGGGAATGATTACTCTACCCGTTAGGCAGATGAAGAAACTGAGGCTCAGAGAGGTGAAATGACTTGCCCGAGGTCACACAGCTTGTTAAGTACAGAGCCAGGATGTGAACCCAGGCCTCTGAAGCCTGTATCATCCTCATCACTGTTTCTCCTGTTCCACCCTTGCCCCCTACAGTCTTTTCACCCCATAGCAGTTGCAGTGAATCAGATCATCTCAGGTCTTGCTCAGAACCTTCCAGTGGTTTCCTCCATACTTAGTAAAACCAAACTCCTTACCATGGCCTATGGAATGTGATGTTATCTGGGCCCCGCCTATCTTGCCAACCTGTTCTCATACCACACTCTCCTTCCTCCATGGGCTTCAGCCACAATGGCCTTCTTTGTGACCTTCATATGTAGCTTCTTTCCTACCTCAGGGCCTTTGCACTTACTGTTATCTCCTCCTGGAACACCTTCCCTGGCCTCGTTTACTTCCTTCATGTCTCAGCAATGGCCTTCCCTGATCACACCATTCTAAAGGAGTTTCCCCTTGTTATTTTCTCTCACCATGCCAAATGTGTTTGCTTCCCAGCTCTCTTCGCCATTTTCGTGTTTGTTTCATTATTTCAGCACTGTCTCCCCACTAGGTCATAAGCTCTGTGACGGTAGGTGCTGTGTCTGGCTTATTCAATGCTGGGCCTCCCAGAACCTTAGTGCAGTGCCTGGCACACAGCAGGTGGGTGAATGCATATTGGTTGAATGAAGGAACAAGGTGAGTACTAGGCTCAGCATCACGAGGTCACCTAGGCAGTAACCTGGTCCAAAAGCAGAGCCTGTGCCCTAACCAATACACCACCCTGCCTCTGTGGCCAAGTTGGCGACCACCACAAATCCCTGCCTGTTGTTCTGCCATAGAGAGCCCTAAAATATCAGAGAACACAAAATATCAGTACAAGGTGGGACAGAAGATCCTCAGGTTGTCAAGGCAACAAGCCCAGTGGCTGGTGGGTGCTGGTATCGTCTGGATGCTCTCCCAGCCTCTCCCGGTCCTCCTAGGCTTGGTGAGTATAAGGGTGTTGCCCGTGCACACGTCTTTATAGTTCTTCCCCAGCCACCTTGCAAATGGGGCCACACTGCAAGCATTGTTTCATCACCTCCGGGTTCCGTCTCAACACAGTAAGTGCTCCAGGGTCTCTGACCCTCTTGCCTCCCTGGCTTCCTGCCACCAGCGTTCTCAGCCCGCTCACAGGTCCCACTCCAGAGCTATCTCGAGCATATGCTGGGAGGGCTGGCTCTGTCTTGGGAGAATCCTTAGCCTCCTGGGCTGAAGACTGTGATCATCTGTCATCCCTTCATCCTTAAATATCCAGCTGCATAGCAACAGCTGCCCTGTGGTGAGTGCTTATGGTGCTAAGTCCTTGACATTTACTAGCCCATTTCATGCTCAGCACAGCCCTTGCATCATCATCCCTACTGTACAGATGAAGAACCAGAGCCCCAGAGGGGTTAAGACATGTCCTGGGGTCTCGTGG
>NW_004444040.1:292245-300749 GCF_000243295.1 Trichechus manatus latirostris
ACCCTCAATGAGATGTACTGACACAGTGGCTGCAACAATGGGCCCAAGCATAACAACAATTGTGAGGATGGCACAGGACCAGGCAGTGTTTCGTTCTGTTGTACAGAGGGTCGCTATGAGTCGGAACTGACTCAACGGGACCTAACAACAACTGGCTGCAAGGAGAGTGTGCAATGTAGAGGGGCGAGGAGGGGGCAGGGAGGCCAGTTTGGAAGCTGCGATAGGTTTCAGGTGAGAGATGGTCGTGCAGTGGATGTGGTGAAGAGGTCAGAGTCTGGTCATGGCTTCAAAGCTGAAGCGGCAGGATCTGCTAATAGATGGTGTGTGGGGTGCAGGAGAGCAAGGAGACAAAGAGACATACAGTTCCCAGTCCAGCCCTCCTAACCACTGAACGTGTACCCTCAGGGGGTCGGGGCGGTGTCTCCTTTTACGGCTGAGGCAATGGAGCCTTAGAGAAAAGTATGCATGTGTGTACACACTCACATCCACTCTCATACTCCTGTGTGTGTACTCTTTCATGCATATTTGACATACTTGTGTGCATGTATTTTTGCACACTCCACCCAGTTGCATATTCTTTCACACATACTTGTGTTCACATGTTCTTTTGCACACTCCTGCTCTACATTCTGTGTGCGTACTGTTTCACACACAACACACTCACATGCATGTGTACTTTTGCACATTCCTGCTCTACACACTCACACAGCCACTAATCACAATCCAAAAGATATGAAAGGTATCACCTGATGAGGTGCTGCCGTGTGCATGATGATAAGCCTGTGACCCCCGAGCATGCGGATAATGACTGTGGTCAGGGAAGAGGGATGCCGAGCTGCTCCTGCTGTGGGTGCTGGGAGGGGTGTCCTTCTAGCCATCTTAGGGTGCTGAGTGCTGGGCACCGCCAAGTCTGCTGCAGGCTCCCAGGTCCCTGGGCTCCTTGAGTTTGTGGAAACCTGAGGGGTGGCTCCAGCCTGTTTCTTTGGCTCCTCCGATGGTGGCCTGTCCTTCCTGGGACCCTGCCTGGCTGCCTCGTGGGCCACCTGAGAGTGGTCACCTTGCTGCCCACTGCTTCCTGGGGGATGGACAGCTCTCATGCAAGTGGCAGTGAGCTCCGTCCTGGATGAGGCTGATTCTTGGGAAGGGCGATTGCAGCTTGTTCTCCCCTCCCGAGATGAGAAAGGCTCTGGAGGATTTGCACCCAGAGATCAAGGTGGCCTGGCTCCCTCTGGGCAAAGTTTGGTTCTAAGTTGATTTGTTTTTCCCATTAGAAAAAGCATCTATGCTTATTTTTTCACTTATAAAAATTATTTTAATCTGTTTTAATCTGAAAACTCACACATACGCATTGCAAAAAATATATATATAGTAAAACCTGCGAAAGCCGGAGTCTGTTTAAGGCGGAAACCTGCAGACAAGGAAAACTAAAATATTTTCCACTAAAACGAGCACGGAAAACTGATAAGCCTGCACCCTGTCAAAGCTGGAAAACTTGGCGAGACCCAGACAAACGAGGCGGTCGCATCGAGTTCCGGCTCAAATACGTTTTTCCAAGCCTGATGTTCATTTCTGAGCCCCCATCTTACTGTATCTCTCAGCAGCATTTGACACAGGTGCCCCCTCTCCTTGGCCTATTTGAGGAAGAGAAAGGAGAGTGGGGTGGGGGGAACACAGTGAGTCACAGTGAGGGAGGAGGAGATGGGGGCCAAGCTATCAGCTGGAGCCACATGGCTAAGGGGGCTGGAGGGCTCATTCCAAATGGAATCATTCGAATTGTTTCCTTAACCTCTTGTCTTCATGACCAGCACACAAGCTCCCTGAGGGCAGGGACCACAGCCGCTTCACAGCCCTTAGCTCAGCACCTGGCGCACAGTGGGATTCAGGATTGAAGTCCTGACTGGCCCTGTGCTGTGGGCGCCCAGTGTCCTGTTGACACTGGTTCCTCTACAGCAAATACAGGGGGCCGTCACCATCCACTGTGCTGACTCCTCCCATTAGAAAGCTTAGTCACGTTTTATTTCATTACTTTTATTTTTTCTCAAAAGCAACAAATATTCATGGTGAGAAAAAAAGACTTTAATATATTGTTTACTATAAAGTAAAAAGAAAACCTGCCCCCCTCCCCGTTGCACTTCCCAAAGGCAACACACTGAAACATTTGGGTGTTTTCCGTTCTAGACCCTTTTCTCTATACATGCGGTGGTTAGTCAGTCAGCACATATTTATGGAGCACCTACTCTGTGCTAAACCTCCTATCAGGAGCTAGGGAAATAGCAGGGAGCAAAACACAGAATCCCCAGGGACAGTTCGTTCAAACAATAAACACATAAGGAACACACGTATCCGTACAGCTTTTTACAGAAACAAACCTTGATTCTATAAAATTGTTTAATGTTCATCCGGTTTAGAAAATCAGAAAAATACCCGAAGTAGAAGGGAAAAAAAGAAAAAAATCCCATGAGTTTTTTATTCATAATCCAAAGAAATTGCACGTATAGTACAGGCGATACTTTATAATTTGTATACCTTGCAATTGTTTATATACATATGTGTGCATATATTTATATTTTATACATATAGTTTTATCTGTACTTTATACAAATAAAATTATGTGTGAATTATATCATTGATATATGTATGTTATACATTTGGTATAAAAATAGTTAATAGTTTTATTTCGCATAGTCATGCTTACCATGAAAGTGCAGTTTTTCCTTCATCTTTTCTTATTGCACAAGCATACTTTATTTTAAAAGAAAAACAGAAAATATAAACAAGCGCAAAATCCCTTGTAAATCAACTACTCAAAATTAATCACAGCTATTCCTTAATGTCATGTATTCATTTAAAAAAAAATAGAAGTTTGGAATCACACTGAATATGTCACTTGGCAACCACCACGATTGTCGTACCACATTCCCACATCAATCATTGTTAAGTCTACACTGTCAGTTTTCATGGCTGTAGACTTGGCCATGAAGTGGACCCGTGGTAATAGGACCAAGCAGCCTGCCTGCTTTCTTTGGATGTTAAGTTACTCTCAATTCTTCCCTTTTATAAGAACACCTGAAAGAATGAAGCTAAATGTTTGCACATAATCCTTAGTTACCTGATGGGATAATTTTTTTTTCCCCCACTCATTATGTTTTAACTACAGCAAAATGTTGATTGTAGTTATCTTTGATATTATACAAGATTATTTTGTTTTCTCTAAATGCTTTGCAGTGAACATGTTTTATTCATGTAATCACAATATCATTGAAAATTATACCATAAAATTTTCTATATTACCACAGTTTTCATGGTGATGGCTTTTTATGGCTGCTTATAATTCCACGTAGGGGATAGGCCGTAACTCACTTAACCATTCCCTATCATTGGCCATTTGGGCTTTCTTCCAACTTTTTGAAGATTGTTATGCAGAAAGCACACTCCATATTTGGGGTAATGTCCTCAGGTGAAGTCCCAGAAGTAGACCAGCCCAGCAAAAAGGCTAGTGAACAGTTTTCACACCTTTAGTACATCCTGCCAAACTGCTTAGCCCATAACTCGTTGCTGTCAAGTCGATTCCGACTCATGGCAACCCCATGTGTTGCAAGGTAGAACTGTGCTCCATAGGGTTTTCATGACTGTGACCTTTCGGGGGGCAGATTGCCAGGCCTTTCTTCTGCAGCACCACTGGATGGTTTGAACTGCTAGCCTTTAGGGTGGTAGTTGAGTGTCAACCATTTGCATGACCGAGGGACCTTATACAATGTCCAAATCTCCACTCCCACCAGCAGAGTGTGAGACGCCTGCCTAGCTATCCTCGTCTCCCAGATACCTCTCAGCCCCCCCGACAGTCGCTTTCCCTGCCAGGAGGGCAGGAGCAGCAGGAAATGGTGTTGTCAGCTATGCCAGCATGATGACCCCAGGCCCAGAGCCCCAGGAGTGATTTCTAACAAGCTCGTTTCCTGGAACAGAACCTACAAAGAAAAAGAAAAGAAGAAACAACTGTGCTGGAAAAAAAAACACACATACACAGATTAATATTTGGCGCTTACGTCGCACTTTTAAAATTCTTCAAACGCTTTATAAACACTAGCTAATCAATTAAGCAGCCTAAATCTGGCTACAGTTGGAGGAGAGAGCTTGAGAGGAGCTTAAAAAAAAAAAAAAAAAAAGGCCACCCCCGCCACAACCACAACTCCAGATTTTATTGTCGCCTGCTGGGTGTGATTACAGGCCTCCAGCAGCACCACAAGAACAGCCCTGCTCCAACATGCCGCTGCCCTGACTCCCTGACTCCGCAACTCCCCGCCGGCTGCACGGACCACTGACTCACAGCCCGGCGTGGTGTTATTGATAAGGATAATAATAACTGCTGGTTATGACACTCGATCTGTGAGCTGCTCAGCCCAGGCTCCAGGCCTGCACTGTCTCCTGGAAATGCCAACCTTAGCTCCATTTCACAGATGAGGAGAGAGGCTCAGAGAGGGGATTTGCCCAGGGTCATGGAGCAGGTACAATCCCTCATGCATTCATTCATGCATTCATTCAGCATTTATTTATTGCGGGCCTAGTGTGCGTGCCTGGAACCCCTGGGTGGCTGCAAACAGTTAAGCGTTCTACAACTAACTGAAAGGTTGGCAGTTTGAACCTACCCAGAGGTGCCTAAGAAGAAAGGCCTGGCAATCTGTTCCCAAAAAAGTCACAGCCTTGAAAAGGCGGGGCAGTTGTACTCTGCACACGTGGGATCACCATGAGTCAGATCAACGGCACCTGGTTTTTTGATTTAGTGTGTGCCTGGTGGTAAAACAGTTAGTATGCTCGACTGCTCATTGAAAAGTTGGAGGTTTGATTCCACCCAGAGGCACCTCAAAAGAAGGGCCTGACAATCTACTTCCCAACAATCAGCCACTGAAAGCCTTTTGGAGGCCAGGTCTACTCTGACACATGTCGGGTCACCGTGAGTCGGAATCAGTTCGACAGCTCCTGGTATTTTTTTAGTGTTGTGTCAGACACTGTTCCAGGCAAGGGCTTGGAAACAGTCCCTCCTGGATCTTACATGCTAGTGGGGGATATGACGATTGAGAGAAAACCAAATATATAGTGTATCCATGTGGTGATAATAATGGGACAGGAACCAGAAGTTGGCCAGCACCACCTATGAGGCAGGCAGTGTGGACGACTGGGCCATGCAGTCCTCAGGACTACCCTGGGGGTAGATGCCGGTACCCGGTACCCCACCTTATGGATGACGACGTGCAGAGAGGGTGGGTGCTGGACTGGCTGAGAGGGGAACCCGTCTCCTCACCCCACGTGCTGGCCCCAGACCCTGCACTTCTTCCAAGCAGCATTTCCAGTCTGTCCCGTCTCTGATGCTGAAATGCTGACCCACTGGGCATGTGCCTGGCTCGCTGCTCTTGGCAGCTGCAGTGCTGCCTCTGATGTCGCTGGGATGCTTCTTGTCTCTGCCGCGGTGTGCCTGTACCTCCTTGTGTCTCACACACCTGGCACCAGCCCCACGCCTCTAGGCTGGGTGACACTGGCTGTGCCGCGGCCTCTGTGGGCCTTGGCTTCTCCCTCTGTCCTGTGAAGAACAGGCTGGCGCTCTGAGACTCTGCTCACCTACCATGAGAACCCAGCCCCAAGGGTGATCCTTGACACAGGACCCAGGGCGGGGTGAGGCTGGGAGCGGGGAAAGAGACAGGAAGAAGGTCAGGTGGATGAGACCTGTTCTCAGGCCCTGGGTTAGCCCAGTGGGGTCACACTGGGATCTGTGGGTCTCCCTTCCATTGGGCGCCTGCTCCTGCTGGCAAAGAAGTGCCAGGCCCACAGGCTGGTGGGCAAATCCACAGGGGCTCTCTCCTGCCCAGGCCAGAGCTGGAGTGGGCTGCTCAGGGCATCTGCTGCAGCCCTGGCTGACGTGCAAGGCAAAGGGGCCCAGGTCGGCACATCGCGGGGCAGTGGACGGTCAGGCTGGGACCGGATCGCCTGTCTCCCCGCACACCAGGCTGTCACCACTCCCCATCTCTGTCTGGCTCATTCTCTTTTCCCCCACTCCACCTCACTCTCTCATTCTGTTTGCCTTTCCCTCTCTGTCTCGTTCTGCTTCTCTCTCTCTCTCTCTCTCTCTCTCATTCTGCTTCTCTCTCTCTCTCTCTCTTTCTCCCTGGTCATTGTGGTCTGTCTCCATTTCCTCTCCCCTTCCCCCACTGTGTTCAGAATCAGGCCCTGAGCTGTTCTTCTTTGGTCCCTACACATCTCACAACAATGTCCTCCTGCCCCTTAATCATCCTGGCTGTGTCCTCCCCTTATCCCTCCAGTCTCTTTACCAGGGTCCCTGTCTCATATTCTCCAGGTAGCCTTTGATTTAGGCCTCAGGCTCCTTCCCACTGCCCAGCTCCTGTGTGTCCCGCATCCAGCAGGGGCCTGGCCTGCAGGGGCATCAGTCAGGGCTGGTGGGGTGACGTTTGAGCAGCAGCCCCTCCCCATTCATTCACTGTTTGCATAATGACAAGAATAGCCTCCCCTGTGCCAGCTCGGTGCTAAGTGACTTCTATGTGTGATCTCATTGTCTTTTCAGAACAAAGCAGAGGGCGGGATATTATACCCATCTCCTAGATAAGGAGTCAGACAAACAAAACCGATGGATAAGCGTATTCACACGGGAATAAGGGATCCAGCCAGGTTTCAGACCAGATCTGATGACAGCAAAGGCTAAACTCTTCTTTTTGACAGTGTCTCTGCCCTAGACGGATCTAATCCTCGCAGAGACTGGAGATGGGGTCAGTAACTATTTCACAGAAGAGGAGATTAAGGCTCAGGAGCAATACAGGGACCCACCCAAACCAAAGCGGTCTGCAGAGCTCACTCTCATGAGTGCCCCCTCCGAGCCTATCAGTCACCTGAGTGATTGCCCAGGGTCACATGGCTGGAAGGCACCAGGCCAGGACTCCAACCCAAGTTCTCCTGCTTCAAATCCCGCATCTTTTCCACGGCTCCACTGCCTGGACGAAGCCCAAACCACCGAGTACAGCTCCCTGCTTGGAGCCTGCTTCCTGGGCCAGGCTGGAAACAGAACCTAAGCTCCTTTCCGAGCCCCACACACACATGCTGCCGCACACCTCTGAGCCTTGGCCCAGGCTGTTCCCTCATCTGGGAACACCAGGTCCCCTTTCTTCCTGGTAAATCTGGATTTGAACCCCAGAGCCCAGCTCAGACAGGGATCTTCCAGAGAGGGTTCAGGGCTCCACTCAGGCAGGGTTCACACCCATATCTGCCAGGTCATTAACCACTGTGTGCCTCAGTCTCCCCATTTGTCATGCAGTCTCACCGTGTAGGCTTGTGGTGAGGATTCCATGAAATGATACATGGGATGTGCTGAGCACAAGCCCAGCCCAGGGGTTGCACTCAGTCAGCGGAAGCTGTTGCTGATAAACACCTGAGACAACAGACAGGACCTGTGGGATGAATAACAGCCCTGTGTTTCCTGCAGGAGTGACAGGTCAGGAGGAGCTGCAGGTGATTCAACGTGAGAAGTCGGTGTCGGTCGCAGCTGGAGAGGCGGTCACTCTGCCCTGCATCGTCTCCTCTCTGCATCCCGTGGGGCCCATGCAGTGGTACAGGGGGGCTGGGCCAGACCGGCAGTTAGTCTACAGTTTCAAAGGGGGCATAGACCGCTTAGGCCGCTTCCCCCGAGTGACAAATGTTTCAGACTACGCAAAAAGAGACAACATGGACTTTTCCATCCGCATCAGTAACATCACCCCAGCGGACGCCGGCACCTACTTCTGTGTGAAGTTCAAGAAAGGGAGCCCTGATGACGTGGAGTTTAAATCTGGTCCTGGGACACAGGTGACTGTGAGTGGTGAGTAGTGTGGGCCCCCTCCCCCCGGTGTGTGACGACAGCTCAATCCTAACACCCTCCATTCTTTGAACAACAATGAAGTATCAGATGTGATAGTGGGTGTTTATACTCACGGTCACCTTTCAGCCCCTTTTACAGATCAGGGAGCTGAGGCCTAGAGGCCATGCTATTTGCTTAAGGCCCCACAGCTGATAAAAGGCGAGAAAAGTCTAGAAACCTAGTCACCCTGGCTCTAAACCCTTGCCTTTTCCAATCTTGTCCCCATAGATGAGAGGACTGACAGTTTGGGCAACTTGCTCAGTCACAAGGACAAACTTCACCTCCTGCCCCCAGATTCCTCCCCCTGCATTGGTGTCGTGTCTCCTCTTATTCGACAAACATTTGCTGAGGACCTACTGTGTGCCAGGCTCTGCTCTTAGTGTTTGGAAACAGCAAGGAACAAAGCGAGCAAAAGCTCTCCTCCCACGAAGCTTCCGTTCTAGGGCAGAGAGAGGGTGTGAGATTCTTTATTTAGTCTTCAGAAACATCACACTGAGCAGAAAGTCCTAAGAGGCAAAGCCTCGCTGTTTTATCTGAGAGTCCTGGTTGGAGGAGATGCCAAGAGGGCTGGCTTGGCCGGGGCTCTGCCGGGAAAACCCCGTGATTTAGGACC
>NW_004444040.1:303289-306892 GCF_000243295.1 Trichechus manatus latirostris
ACCACACCTGGGCAGACAGTGACCTTCACCTGTGAGTCCCATGGCTTCTCCCCCAGAGATGTCACCCTGAAGTGGTTCAGAAATGGGAATGAGCTCCCAGCCCTCCAGACCATCGTGGTCCCGCCAGGCGACAGTGTCTCCTACAACGTCTCCAGCAGGACCCAGGTGATGCTCACCCCAGAGGACGTCCACAGTCAGGTCATCTGCGAGGTGGCCCACAGTACCTTACAGGGCTCTCTCCGTGGGACAGCCAAATTGTCTGAGATCATCCGAGGTAGATGACACTCACACCCAGCCCAGCCCCCCACCCAGTCCCCAGCCTGCTCACCCAGGTTTGCTCCAGGGCTTGAACTTTCTGGAATCTGTTTCCTAATAGTCCCTCCCAATTACCATAAACCTACAGTGTGTCAGTCACACTGCTCAGCGCTTTCACTTATTACACTTTAATGGCAGCTTCCCGCTGAACATCTTCCACGTGCCAAGCACAATGTTAGTTAATTTCATTTATTTTACCAATAACAACGGCAATTATTGAGCACCGACTATATGTTAAGCCCCTATGTGCTTGGTGATTTTATTTTATTTTGCTACGGTTATTATGTTCTGACTGTATACAAGTCATTGTGCTTGTTGATTTTACTCATTATTGCCCTAACACGTGCTGTCAGTCCTCGAGCACCTACTGTGTGTCAGGCACTTTGCCTAGTGATTTCATTCATTATGCAAAGAGGATGTATATTGTTTGAACACCTGCTGCATGCTTAGCACCATACTCAGTGATTCCCTTGCCATGATGTTGGGAGATAACTGTTATCAAGCCCCTTCCCCTGCCCCTGTGATCTGTCTGTTCCACAAGTTCAGAGCTTCTGCTCTGTGCTCTTTCAGTTCCGCCCACCTTGGAGGTTACCCGTCCCCCCACTCAAGGGAACCAAGTGAACATCACCTGCCAGGTGAAGAAGTTCTACCCCAAGAGCCTAGAGCTGACCTGGTTGGAGAATGGTAATGTGTCCCGAACAGATTCAGCCTGGATCCCCACTGAGGACAAGGATGGGACCTATAACCTGAAGAGCTGGATCCTGGTGAACTTATCTGCCCACAGAGAGGATGTGGTGCTCACCTGCCAGGTGGTGCATGACGGGCAGCCAGCAGTCACCAAAAACCTGACCCTGAAGTTCACTGCCCCCCTGAAGGACCAGAGCACAGAGCCAAGCCCTGGTGAGGCCTCCACTCCACCCCACCCAGCTCGTGTTTAAATTGTATCTTAATTTTATCTTTATTGTTTTAATGTTAAAATAGTCATCATACTTGTTTAAAAAAAAAAAAAAACTAAAAACCAAACCCATTGCCGTTGAGTCGATTCCAACTCATAGCAACCCTATAGGAGAGAGTAGAACTGCCCCATAGGGTTTCCAAGGAGCAGCTGGTGGATTCGAACTGCCTACCTTTGGGTTAGCAGCCAAGCTCTTAACCACTGTGCCACCAGGGTTCCGTGTTGTTAGTTTCCATCAAATTGATTTTGACTCATAGCGATCCCATGTGACATAGCAGAACTGCCCCATAGGGTTTTTAGGCTGCAGTCTTTACTGGAGCAGATTGCCAGGTTTTTCTCCTGCAGAGCCTCTGGGTACATTCACACTGCTGACCTTTTGGTTAACAGCCCAGGCTTAACCTTTGTGTCTCCAGGGCTCCTTCATGCATGCTTATTATAGAGTAATCTAACCCAAAACCAAATCCATTGCTGTCGAGGTGATTCCGACTCATAGCGACCCTATAGGACAGAGTAGAACTCCCCATAGGGTTTCCAAGGCTGTAAATATTTATGGAAGCAGACTGCTACATCTTTCTCCGGTGGAACAGCTGGTGGGTTCGTTCGAACCACCTACCTTTCGGTTAGCAGCCGAGCACTTAACCACTGTGCCACCAGGGCTCCTTGTAGAGTAACCTAGATGCTTGTAAATATAAATCAGATGTTTAAAGTCAGCTTCCTTCCCCGAAATCCCACAGCCCAAGATGACCCACCACTGTAAGAGTTCAGTTTATATCTTTATAGATATTTTCACATAAATACATATTAAGGAAAGACAAAGAGAAGGAGGGAAGGCTAGAAGGAGAGAGATCATCCTGTTCATAGCGTCCTGCCCCTTGCTTTCCTCACCTAACAGTCATTGCTTTCCTGGGTCCATGTGAGCCCACGGACCTCCTCCTCGTTCTTTCTAACCTCTGCCTCATCTCCCTCACAGCTTGGCAAGCCTATCCCAGGGGTCAATCAGACATTGCACTGGATGGGAGGTGCATTTAGGATGTTTGCAGCTTATACAATTAATGCTGCAAAGAAAATCCTTGTACATATCTCTCTCGTGTGCAACTATTCCTGTGGGATGAGTTCCCAAAGGAGCATTTCTGGTCAAAGGGCACGCCTATTTAAGACGATGGTAACACTGCCATATTGTCCCCTAAAAGGGTTGTACCAGTTCACTCCCCTGGAAGAGTAAGAGGGTGTCAGAGTATCCTTTTCTCACCCCTTGCAACCTGTTATCAATGTATTTCATGTCTTTCTTCAAAATAGAAGCACCTAGTGGTGTTTCAGTGCCCCGTGGAATGTTCTGTTTCCTGCCGTAATGGCTAATCCTGGTATATAGAAGAACCTTTGAATGGATTAGATTTGAGGCTATTTCTTTCCTGAATGCATCCTTCAAGGGAAACCGATCCAAACCATTTGCCGTCAAGTTAACGCCAACTCACGGCAACCCCATGTGTGTCAGAGTAGAATTGTGCTCCATAGGGTTTCAAATGGCTGAATTTTTGGAACTATATTGCCAGGCCTTTCTTCCAAGGTGCCTCTGGGTGAACTTGCACCTCCAAACTTTCACTTAGCAGCTGAGTGTGTAAAGCCTTGGGGTCGTATCAAGGTGGCCCTGTGATTTCATCGTTGCCTGGTTTTCATGGAATGAGCTCTGCACCGGGAGACAGGATGTGTGGATCTCCACTCTGGCTCCCTCACAGGCTGCTGTGTGGCCTTGGGCAAGTCAGTGGCCATCTCGGGGCACCATTTTCTCACAGGAGTGTTGGAGGAATGAGCTTCCTGGCCCCTCCAACTCTGAGTCTCAGCTCGGAGCGACTGTGACTGTCTTGTTCAGCACTGCAGCTTTGGGGCCTGGCACACAGCCTGGCACATAGAAGGCACTCAATAAACACTTTTAGAAAGGATGAAAGAGTTGGTTGGTTGGTTATTTAGTTAGTTAGTTCTCAGTATTATCCAATGAAGTGAAGGTTGTTATTGGCCCCAATAATAAGAGGACATCGAAGGGTGAAAGACTTGCCCAAGGTCACAACTAGTAAGGGCATTGAGTTGAGCCCACATTTCTGTGACTCAGAGTCCTGGTCCTGACTAACCCCTGCACACTAATCTAGAATCCCCAGCGTGTGCCCTGGGACGAGCCAAGGAGCCAAGCCCTCTGTCCTCCATTTCCAAGCCTCTGGGTCCACAGCTCCTAGGCTGGCCCCTAAGCCCAGCATGCATAGCCAAGTCCCAGGCCTAGCCCTGCGGACAGCCCCGACAGCTCCGTGGAGTCTGGTGGTACCAGCGTACGCCCACCACGCCTC
>NW_004444040.1:307581-309017 GCF_000243295.1 Trichechus manatus latirostris
GTAAGGACATCCAGTTATTTCAGGGAACAGGAAGCCCAGACATAACAGCTTCACCAGGTAGACTCAGGTCGGTGACTCCCGTGGTCCTCCCCTGTGGTTGCAAAGCGGGCTCACGTCCTTGCAGGACCACCTACTGAGGGGCATGGTATCGACAGGGGACTCTTCTCACCTGTCTCAGGGAAAAACTGTATTTCCTAGGCGCCCTGGGCAACCTTCCTGTAGGGAGGATTCAGCGGCTGACTGCGTGTGAAATGGCAAGTGCGCTCTAAGTATTAGGTCCGGAAGTCAGGGTTGTATGTGAGCCCAGAAACAACGGGCCCCCTACCTGGAAAGCCCCCCTTACCAAGGCAAGATATGTAGCCTTTGGCTCTAGGGGAGGAGGGTACAAGTTCAAGTCTTCCCCTTGTTTCTGGGCGTGTGTGGGGTGGGTGGAAGGGGGTTGTTGCTATGGAAAGGCCTCTGACTTTGGAGTCACACCAGCGAAGGTTCCAGGGTTTTGCTACACACTCTGAACAATCAGTTTGGCCTCCATGGGCCTCAGTTTCCTCAAGTGTAAAAGGGGTATAGCAACGCCTACCTCAGACAATAGTTATGAGAACCAAGTAAGCTCCTGTGTATTCACAGGTCTGGCACGTAGCGGGACCTCAGTAAACAAGTGTTCTCTCTCTCACTCTTGGAGGAGACAGTTCTAAGTCAGTCTTCCTGAAACTGTTTTGACTACAACAGATAGAAATACATTTCCCATCTCACTAGAACACACACACAGACACAACTATATGTAAAATTAAAAATCTATTTTCCTTTTTCTCACATTCTAGTCTATTTTCTTTTTCAAATGCCTGTTGTGACCCACTGTGTGCTACAGTCTGCAAAGTGAGAAAGGCTGTCCTGAGTGGACCTTTTGCCCCTGGATGGGCATATTGTCACATCAGTCATGCATCCCATCCACCTCTGTCCCCCAAGTTCCCCTCCCTCCTGGGGTGGCTGGATGGACTCTTTGCTCTTAGACACTGGCTGAGCCTTGAGTGTTCCCTATCCAAGAGGGCTGGCGTCAAGCCCAGCCTTGAGGGCTGGAAGCTATAAGGTGTCCCAGCAGGAGCTGCACCCCGCGGCTCCCCTAAAGTTCCTGGAGAGCCCCCACATGGGGAGGACTTCTGCTTGGATGGGGAAGCAGGATCCCTTACCCACCAGGGTGACAAGCCAGCCTATCTGATGGAGCCTTCATGGCAGTCATTAGTGAAATTCCAGCCCCTCTGCCTGAAGTCCATCTTCCCCCGGGCCCTGACATGCGTGATCTCATTATGCTGGGACTAGGCATCAGTGGCCGGGGTTCCAGAAGAGGAGCAGAGGCTGGGAGAGCTGCACACACAGCCCCTGCGTGGCAGGTGTTTGTCTGCAGAGCCCAGCTCTCAGAGGCAGGCTCCAGTGGCAGTCAC
>NW_004444040.1:309966-313600 GCF_000243295.1 Trichechus manatus latirostris
CTGGTGCCCCTGACTCCCAGCCCTGGAATCTGTTATCCAGTGCAAAGAGCTCCAACTGGGAGCTGGGCTTGCTGTTGTGTGAGCTGCTGTCAAGTTGTCCCCCAACTCACGGTGACCCCAGGCACAACAGGATCAGACCATTGTGCTCCATAGGGTTTTCATTGGCTGATTTTTCAGAAGTAGATCGTCAGGCCTTTCTTCCTAGTATGTCTTGGTCTGGGTTTGGCATAGGGCCTCCCTTAAGATTTGTGGTTGAATGGAAGTGAGGCCCAGACAGAGGCAGGACACTCGGCCCCTCCCAGGCTGGAGGCTGCTTTGGGATCTGACCCATGGCAATTCCCAGCAGTGGGAAAGCAGCTTACTCCCTGTTGTCTTCCTCCATGGGAAATAGTGGACCACCCCATGATGGCTCACGATGACTCTGAGGTATGATTTCAACAATTCTTCCCGCACGTCCCTGCAGGCAAACCTTTAGGGGAAAAAATTACATAAGAAAAGTGTGCTTCTAAGTTAAATAACTGGCTTTTGTTTTTTCTCTTCCAGCCAAGGGCTCCACTTCTTCTACAAGGTAAGTGCATCAGTGGGCTTGGATGCTTCTCCAGTTACTAGTTGGTTGTTGACAACCCGAAACACTGCAGAGCGTAGTCCACACCACTAACCCTCACTTCTATGCTATGCAACGTTTTTATTCTTTGTCATTCATTGTAATCTCCGCGTGCCAGGGCTGTTCTTAATTATTGCTTTGATTTGAGGCATTGAGTTCTTGCCTGCTGTCCCTGACAGTGACAGAAGCCTCCAAGCTTCCTGCACTCCTAGACGCCCTACACACTCTGCAGACTCCATCCCAGGCCCTGGTTGTATACTTTGTTCTTTCCTTGATTCAGTAGATATTCATTGAGTACCTGGCATGGGTTGGCCCTGGAAACGGTGTGGTGGCTAACAGCGAGAGCGTCTGTGCATCCCTGAAGCTTACAAATACTTGGGAGCTCAGGTGACTCTGTGACACCACAGACGGCGCATTCGTTTGTTGATTTCATGTTTGCAGTAATTATTTTCTGAGTCCCTACTATGTGCCAGCTCTGTCTGGGTGCTGGGGACTCAGCAGGGAAGAGATGTGGGCCAGGCCTGCATGGGGCTTACCACTAGTGGGGGAAGCAGGCAAGAGCACAGAAGTAAGCACTGTGGAATGTCATGTCAGGGGATGTGAGTGCTGTCAGAAAGGATCAGACGTGGTAAGGGGATGGAGATTAATGGGGGGGCGGTCTTAGGTAGACGAAGGAGGCCTTCCTGAAGAGGTGATGAGAGCAGGGACTTGAAGCTAGGAATCTCTGATGGGGAGGAGCATGCTGGGCCAGAGAACAGCCACTGCAAAGGCCCTGTGGTGGGTGTGGGTGGTGGGCACGAAGAACAGGGAGGAGGCTCATGTGGCTGGGGCAGAGGGGAGGGGAGGACTTGAGGTCGGGAGATGGAGGTGCACGGTCTCTTATCTGAAGCCCTTGCAGCCAGATGTGCTACTAATTCAGACTTTTTCACTTAGGAAGGTCCCTATTCACCCCAGCAGGGTAGGGGCCTTAATCCATAATCAAACATGTTGATGCAACTGCAGAGAAATATGTGAACATCCACGTTGTTGTTGTTGTTAGGTGCCGTCAAGTTGATTCCGACTCGTAGTGACCCTCTGTACAACAGAATGAAACAATGCCTGGACCTGCGCCATCCTTGCTGTGTTTGAGCTTATTGTTGCAGCCACTGTGTCAATCCATCTCACTGAAGGTCTTCCTCTTTTTCACTGACCCTCTATTTTACTAAGCATGATGTCCTTCTCCAGGGACTGGTCCCTCCTGATAACATATCCAAAGTATGTGAAACGAAGTCTCGCCATCTTTGCTTCTAATGAACATTCTGGCTATACTTCTTCCAAAACAGATTTGTTCGTTCTTCCGACAGGCCATGGTGTATTCAGTATTCTTTGCCAACACCGTAATTCAAAGGCATTGATTCTTCTTTGGTCTTCCTTATTCATTGTCCAGCTCTCACATGCATACAAGGCGATTGAAAACACCATGGCTTGCGTCAGGCACACCTTAGTCCTCAAAGTGACATCTTTGCTTTTTAACACTTTGAAGAGATCTCTTGCAGCAGATTTGCCCAATACAATGCATTGTTTGATTTTTTGACTGCTGCTCCCATGGGCGTTGATTGTGGATCCAAGCAAAATGAAATCTTTGACAACTTCAATCTTTTCTCTGTTTATCATGATGTTGCTTACTGGTCCGATTGTGAGGATTTTTGGTTTTTTTATGTTGAAGTGTAATCCATACTGAAGGCTGTGGTCTTTGATCTTCATCAGTAAGTGCTTCAAGTCCTCTTCACTTTCAGCAGGCAAGGTTGTGTCATCAGCATAACCCAGTTTGTTAATGAGTCTTCCTCCAATCCTGATGTCCCGTTCTTCATAATTGGGTCCAGCTTCTCGGATTATTTGTTCAGCATACAGATTGAATAAGAAGTATGGTGAAAGGATGCAACCCTGATGCACACTTTTCCTGACTTTAAACCAGGCAATATCCCCTTGTTCTATTCAAACGACTGCCTCTTGGCCTAAGTACAGGCTCCTCCTGAGCAGTTAAGTGTTCTGGAATTCCTTTTCTTTGCAGTGTTACGCCTAATTTGGTATGATCCACACAGTCGAATGCCTTTGTATAGTCAATAAAACACAGGTAAATATCTTCCTGGTATTCTCTGCTTTCAGCCAAGGTCCATCTGACATCAGCAGTGATATCCCTCATTCCACATCCTCTTCTGAATCCAGCTTGAATTTCAGGCAGTTCCCTGTCTATATACTGTTGTAACTGCTTTTGAATGATCTTCAGCAATATTTTACTTGTACGTGATTATTAATGATATTGTTTGATAATTTCCACATGCTGTTGAATCTCTTTTCTTTGGAATGGGTACAAATATGGATCTCTTCCAGTCTTGGCCAGGTAGCTGTCTTCCAAATTTCTTGGCATAGACTTCTAGTGCTGCATCCATTTGTTGAAGCATCTCAGTTGGTATTTCGACAATTCCTGGAGCCTTGTTTTTCGCCAGTACCTCCAGTGCAGCTTGGACCTCTTTTTCAGTACCATCGGTTCTTGATCATATACTACCTCCTGAACTGATTGAACGTTGACCGACTCTTTTTGGTACAGTGACTGTGTATTCCTTCCATCTTCTTTTGATGCTTCCTGTGTCATTTAATATTTTCCCTAGAGAATTCTTCAATATTGCAACTCCAGGCTTGCATTTTTTCTTCGGTTCTTTCAGCTTGAGAAATGCTGAGCATGTTCTTCCTTTGCCTTTACTTATATTAACCCATTTGTAATTTAATTATCACAAGAAACCCTATGATTTATTATCATCCCTGTTTTATAGACCAGTGGTTCTCACACTTGAATGTGTAACAGGATCACCTGGAGGGCTTGTTAAAACCGATTACTGGGCTCCACCCGAGAGTGTCTGATTCAGAATTTGTATTTCTAATGAGTTCTTGGGTGGTACTGATGCTGCTGGTCCCAAACCACACTTTGAGAACCTCTGTTCTAGAAGCTTATTGTTGTTGTTAGTTGCCATCAAGCCAATTCCAACTCATGGC
>NW_004444040.1:313948-315041 GCF_000243295.1 Trichechus manatus latirostris
CTTCTGACACTAAAGCAGGGACTTTTTTCCCCAAATAGTTATTTTATTAGATTGTTTGCACATTAAATTTGTCATTGTTTGCCATCCAAAATAGTTACGTGAAGTCTGCTGTTTTGTGCATATGTGTTTACTTTCATTCTATATTTGTTTTCTAAACTCTTTAGCACAATGTTCTGGGGGCGTTCAGGTTGCCACAATCCAGGTCATGGGAGAGCTTGTCTTTTGTGCTGCCAATTCGGAGCGTTTGTAACTTTTGGTTTGTTTGGCTTGTGGCTTCTTTGTCTTTGAAGTCTGTATTCTTCATTTGTAACAATTGGGTTTTCATTTTTTCTATATCCTCTAACTCCAGAGTTTTCTTTTTCTCCCCCTTCCTCCCACTTCTGCATTCACAGTTGAACCATATTATTAGGAAAGGCGCCGGGTTGAAAATATCAGGATGGGAGCTCTGACCATTCGTCAGTGTTTTCCCTAAGAGATAATAATTAAAAACAACAACAAAAAAAAAACCATAAAGAGCATCTTTTCTTTTTTTTTTCTTTTTAACATCTCTTGTGCTGCATCAGTAGACAGAACTTTGGTTAGTTTTATGAAATGTAACATTTAACCCTCTGATTTTTTTGGGGGGTGGGGGTGAAGAAACTGCAATGACTTTAAGTGGAGAAGGTGGACACCGCCTCACTCATACACACTCATTCTCAGGCTGAAAAGAATCCCTCACCCTCCTCTTAGCCGACGGCACTCATACGGGCACCGTGTGGCAAAGGTACACTGAATGTAGGCTTGAGACCTGGGCTCTATCTTTCATATCAGTAGCAAAGACCAGGCTGCCTTTTACAACAAGGCACCACAGCTGAACCCAGTCCCTCCTCTCCCAAACCAGTCATTCCACTCAGCGCCAGCCAAAAACCAGAAAAGATAGTTCTAGCCTCTCCTGGGAAGAGATGGCTTGCTTGCTTGCTTGCTTGCTTGCTTGCTTGCTTCCCTCCTTCCTTCCTTCCTCCCTCCCTCCCTTCCTCTCTTCCTCCCTCCCTAGTAAATCCATCGTTTTTCTCTTTTCCAAAATGGCCGATGTTACGGTTTTCTACGAAGTCAG
>NW_004444040.1:316605-334750 GCF_000243295.1 Trichechus manatus latirostris
GGTGCTGGGGCTTTGGTGGTGGACTTAACTCTCGTGTCACCCCCTTGGGAAAGCTTCTCTGACAGTGCTGGGCGGCTGGGACACCCCTCTGTCACAATCCCAAACCTAGCGTATTTTCATACCTGGTTTATGTGTCTGTCATGCTTCCTCACCAGATAGGGACAGGTGCTCGAGAGGTGACTTGGAATGAATGCCAGTCAGACTGGCCCAGCGTCTTTGCACACTCAGTCCTCCCTGCCTCTGTATCTGCTTCACTCTGTCTCTTCCTTAGATCTTGTTTTAAACAGTCCTTTCTCAGAATACCTTTGCTGAACCCCCAAACTCTTCTCTCAGAACTCCGTCCCTCAAACTCCATTCTCGGGTTCCTTGAGAGTCCCTGCCCACGTGGCGCCCACAGTCCAGTGGGGAGGCAGGTCAGCAAACAAGCTGGGAGGTTAAGAAATGATGTAATGCCGGTGCTGACTAAATAAAATACAGCCGGGTAAGAGGATGGAGCAGAGCAGCGAGGTGGGTGGTAGTGGGGATCAGGAAAGGCTTGTCTACGGAGGTGACAGGTGACAGGTGATGTTTAGAAGATAAATGAAGGATGAGCAGTCTCCAGCAACAGGGACATCTGGGGCAATAGTGAGCCAAGCAGAAGGAAGAGTGGGGCCCAGAGACCATGAAGCATTGAGAAGGAGGTCAGGGCAGCCTGAGTGGAGTGAGGGAGAGAGGAAGGGAGAGAAGACTCCAGCAGTCGGCAGACCTGGCCAGTTAGAGTACAGAGTTGGATTCCGCTGTGTGGTGAGAAGGGGCGGAGGGTTTTGAGCAGAACAGTGATGTGACATCATGTATGCCTTTGAAATGTGGACAGTGGAATGCAGAAGGACAGGAACAGAAGCAGGGAGACCAGAGAGGAGGCTCTTCAGGATGTTAGTGGGCAGGGATGGTGACAATGACAGAGTGGTGGGTTTTGGTATATATTTTGGAGGTGGCACTGACGAGCCTTGGGGTGGATTAGATGTGGGCTGTAAAGGAAGAGAGAGAAGAATCGGGGATGACCCGACTTCTTGATCCTGAACATAGGGCTGGATCGTGGCGGTGCCATTCACTGGAATAGGAAAGACAGGGGAAGGGACGGACCTGGAAAATGGATAATTGATCACAGTCTGAAATACTGCTCTGACAGAGAGGAACCCAGTGTGCTGAGAGTGGAGTTTGGGGGTTCAGTGAAAGTGTCCTGAGAAAGGACTCTTTAAAACAGGATCAGAGGAAGAAATACAATGAAGCAGATGAAGAGGCAGGGAGGAATGAGTATACAAAAGCCCAGGGCCAGTCTGAGTGGCATTCATTCCAAGTCACCTCTTGAGCACCTGCCCCCACCTGGTGAGGAAGCATGGCAGACGGATATATAAACTAGGTATAAACATAGACAAGGAGGGGTATCCCAGCCAGCCCAGTGCCATCAGAGTTTTCCCAAGTAGGCAATGCCAGAGTTGAGTCTTAAAGGATAAACAGGAGTTAGTCAAGAGAAAAAGTGGTCAAGGGGGTCAATCCAGGCTGTTATTAAAACGTAAAGTACATAGCCCTCACTAAATATTCAGTGGGTGGATAAGTGGGGGAGTAAATGAGCCTGAGGGAGTCAGCAGGGGCCAGACCACAGGGGGCTTCTGAGCAGGGCCAGGAGTTGGCCTTGAACCAGAGAGGAGCTGGGCTTGAACCCCAGAAGTGTTTGAAGCTGGCGGGGTATGGGTAGATCTGTATGATCCCCTATCAGATGTGACCCCCTCCTGGTCAGCTGTCCCTGTGGCCACATGGGGCTTGCCATGCCCCAGAGCTACCTTCTCAGGCAAGCCCTCATGCCAAAGCTGTGAAAACTTGCTCCAAGCCCCATTGCTCAGTTCCAACATTATCCAGGATCACATCCCCAGGGTTTCCGGCTGGAGAATCATCCGGCTTCTGCAGAACCAGTGGTGTGGTTTTGTTCACCACCTTGACCCTGCAAGTGAGCCAAGTCCGGCCTCCAGTTAGAGAGTCAAGTGCGTGAGCCAGCCTCTTTGATTGGCCAAGACATCTTGGTCTTTCTTCCTTTTTTATGGTAATACATAAGTATTTATAATATAGAACATTTGGAGAATATGGGAAATTAGAATTAAAAATGCCACCCAAAGACCTGAAAACCTGTTAGCATTTTCCTGTTTCCTTCCTGTGTTATCCACACATTTTTCATAATTGAGGTCTTTCCACAGAGGATTTTGCTTTTTCATTTACCATTTTAATATCATCATTTGTAATAAGAAAAGTCTCCTTAGAAGCCTTTTAAATCTGTATCTGAGTCCACCCCTCCTTTCCTTAACCAGTCCCAGTTGGCAGAGCTGTACCGTGTAAACACACCGGTGACAAGTGCCTTTGTGCATAAAGCTTTTTCTGTATTTTAGATTCCAAAAAAAAAAACAAAACACTCATGAGTCAAAAGCTGAGGACACTTTCCAAGCTCTTGATCTGTATTGCTAAGCTGCTTTCCAAAAGGGTTATACGGGTTTGCCCTCACCCCCATCAACAATGTATGGAAAGTGCCCGTTTCACCACACCTTCCCCAGCACCAGGTATTATAACTTTTTTAAAGATAACTTGCTGATATAGTAGGCAGAAAAACCAGTGTGTTGTTGAAAACTCCTTTTTACTGAGATTGACCGTTTTGTCCCCACATTTGATAAGCAGCTGTATTTCTTGTTTGAATTGTTCATCCATGTCCTCCACCCATAAAGGAAGTGGAACTTAAATGTTATTCTTATCAGTTTGTATGAGCCCTTGAGATAGGGAGGATATTTTTATCTGTGCGTCTCTTTCCTTTTTAGGTTGCATGAGCCTGAGAAGAATGCCAGAGAAGTAACCCAGGTACAGTCCTTGGTGAGATACACTTCCGGAACCTAGATGGTGTGATATCCTCAGATCAGCTGGCGTGGCAGATCCTGTTCTAAATTAAGACATGTTCCCTTCCCAGGGAGTGTGAGGAGGATCCTTACATTCCTGGTCCCCTCCTTGTCCTCGTACGCTCCCTCTCTCTGCTCCAGCCAGCATGGGAGTCTGCCATGGGCTCCTTAACTCGCTGCCACCCGTTGTACAACTCCAGAGAGCACCGTTCACAAAGTGTTCTCTGTAAATGGTGCCCTGGAGTTGCGCTGCAGCCCTCCCTTGGTGTGGGTTATGCCTGCCTGCCTCAGTGTATTTTCCCCAGCCAGTCCCTCCACCAGGAGCACCCTCCCCAGCTCCCCCACCACCCCCTTGCAGCCCATCTCACACAGAATCCGTGCAGCCCAGCGCTGCCAGAGTCTGTCTAGTCTTTGCTGATGGGAAGACCCTGTGTCATTAATTACCCATGCAAGGACACACTCCCTCCAGCTGAGATTTCTCAGACAACAGGGTTGGCCTGTTTCTGAGAACCTTAGCCCCGCTTATCACCAGCTGACACTGTCAGACCTTGGAGGCAGAGGGCTGCTTGGCGTCTGGTAATGAGACAGGCCCTGCTCTGAACCCAGGGACGAGAGAGCACCAGCTGTCCTTGACATCTCCCAGGCGGTTGTCATCATTTTAGATGTGATCTGTGGAAGGGAGTCAGGCTGATGAAAGGCGTGCTCTTTGTCAGCCGGAACACTGTGGCCTGCTCTCCTGACCCGTTGCCGCCCCAACAGCAGCCCTGAGTCCTGGCCTCCTGGGCATGAGCTCGGGTTGTAATTAGGAAAAACACAGTAATTTCCAATAGTGAGAGAGGGATGCTTTCTCTGTCATTTTATTTCTGGATTTCCTTCTGGAACTTTCTTGGGAAAGGACAGTGGTGAGCGTTGGTCATTCAAACCTGTATAAAATTCACACTCAGCAGAGATTTACTGAGCACCTATTATGTGCCTGTCTCTGTGCAGTGAGCAAGGCATCACAGCCCAGCTCTTTGGGGCTGTGGTCTTGTGTCTCAGATTCCCAGGCCAGATGCCAGCCCTTGCTGGGGAGGGAGTATAATGCAGGATCCCAGGGAAAAGAGAGGGAGTGTGCTGGGTCCAGGACAGAGGAGCTCTGTGGTAAGACACGACTTTAGAATCCAACAGACTGGTTCTTTACCACCTGTGAGACTTTTGCAAAATTATTTTACCTCCCTGGGTCTCAGTTTCTTCAAGTGTAAAATGGGGTTAATAATTCTATCTAGCAGGGTTGTGGTGTGGCCTCGATGAGGTGATACACGTGAAAGCGTAGTGCTTACCAGCCATCGGTGGCCGAGAGCTATGGTTATTACTGTGTGACAGGAATGAGTCGTGGTGGTTGTTGGTAGTTTCACTGGACGTCTGCAGCCCAGGTGCTGCAGAGTTTCTAATTCATGATGTGTCATTTTAAGGCAACAGCTGTGGGGTTGATAAGGTTGCTAAGGAGTTGACGATCGATACCATTTATTGAGCCTTTACTGTGTGCAGCCCCTGTTCTAAGAGCTTTAGCTGGATAATCTCAATCTTCACAGCAACCCTTGTAATAGATACTTCTTATCCCCACTTTACAGATGGGAAAAACTGAGGCCCAGAGAAGCTAAGTGAATTGCCCAAAGTGCCTCAGTTAGAGAGGGCAGACCCAGGATTCAAACCCAGGCCGTCTGTCTCCAGAGCCTGTACTACTTGCTAGCTGATGGTCTCATTCTTACACAGCCCTGTTCTGTGTCTCACAGTCCCCAGTTTCACCCTGAGTAAGGCCACCAGACTCCTCCAGCTGACATTGTTGCCACTCATTCATTCAACATTGATTGGGAGTCTCCTGTGCATCCTTGGTTTCTGCACTGTAATAGATGCCCAGTTGAGTAAATGAGCAAATTAATGAATGTCCCCACCCTTTGGGAGATCAGCATCTAGTCAGGCCCCCAAACAGACCCTCTCAGATCTGAGTGGTGGGTACTGTGATGGAGAAACAGACTGAGGGAACACAGAGAAAGAGCCCTGGACCCAGCCGAGGGAGGCAAGGTAGGGAGGGTCTTGCAAGAAGTGATGCTTGAGCTGAAATTTGTGATGTGCGTTGGGATTCAATACATCAAGAAGGAGGTAGATGGATGTTCCAGGCAGAGGGAAGAGCATGGGGAAAGGCAGAGAGAACTGCAGGTGGCTCAGGTTAGGAGGAGGAGGAGCAGGATGGGGTGGCATTGCAGCAGGGCTGTGGCATGACCTTCAGGCCATAGGGAGGAAGGTTGGTTGCAGAGGTAATGCTGGAGGCAGGAAGACCAAGGAGGAGGCTGGTAGGATAACCCAGGCAAGAGTAAAGGGTACCTTAATTAGGGCTGAGCCAGAAAGGGCCAAGAGGAGATAGAGCACCAGGATCTGGTACCCAGTTGGTTGGTAGGCAGGCTGGAGGCTCCAGAATGACTGTCTCCATCTCATTTAGATCCAAGACACAAACAACATGAACAACGACATCACCTATGCAGAACTGAACCTGCCTAGGGGGAAGAAGCCAGCACCACAGGCCGCCGAGCCCAACAACCACACAGAGTATGCCAACATTGAGGCCAGCCCACCACGCAGGTCGGAGGACACCCTCACCTACGCCAACCTGGACATGGTCCATCTCAACCAGGTCCCCAAGGATTCTGCCCCCAAGCCCGAGCCTTCCTGCTCGGAATACGCCAGCGTCCGGATCCAGAGGAAGTGAACGGCCTTGGTCGTTTTAGGGCCGTTCCCCATGAGCTTCCTGTCCCACATGGAGCCACAATGTTGGGGGGCAGCAGCCCAGCCCCCAGAACACCAGGATGGCCAGGCCCTGGGACCCAGGAGTGAGGGCAGCTCTTGTCTCCCCACCACTCTGGCTCTCCAACACTTTAGGCCCACCACGGCCCTACACGTTCCCACACAGGGAGGCTGATGTTGCCAAACCAGCCAGGCAGCCCACCTGGGCACTGACCACAGCAGCCAGGGACCCAAGAGCTCTCGTGCCTCTGCTGCACCAACACCTGGATCTTTGTCATGGTCTTGGAGACCCTTGACTGCCTCCTTGACGCTGCACAGCTTAATCTGCCAGGGTGAAGAGGGAGAGGATTCCACCTCCTCACCTGCCAACACTACCATACCAGGGCTTTTGGCAAACCATTTCCCTTTAGACTGAACTGCCCCAACCATGGAGAAGCTGGACAAGAACCCTGGGACCCATATCCTGAGCCTTGGTGAGGTAGCTGCCAGTGGTCCTGCCTTCCCCATCCCTGGGCCGACGAGCCACAGGCCCTGGGGGAGAAGGGAACCTTCCCAGGAACCCCCTTGAAGGACCACCAGACGAAACCTCCTCCTTGTCCTCCTGTTCCTCCTTGTGCCCCTCCAGAACTCCTCAAGGACCCGTCATCCCAACTGTGACACTCCACACAGACCCTCCTGTTCTCTCTAGCCCAGCTTGCTCTCTACAGCTAGTACTAATTCACAACATCTCGCTGTGGACGCCTGTAAATTATTTGAGAAATGTGAAACGTGCAATCTTGAAACTGAGGTATTAGAAATTTTGATCTGTGGTGTTTCATTTTTTTTCCTTAGGACAACAACGCCGTCATCTTGACTCTTTGTCACGTGGTGAAGTACATGGTTGGGTTTTGTGAAGTCTAAGGTTTAACAGTTTGTTGTCCTGAAAGGATTTTCTTATAGCAGAGACTGAATTCCACCAAGTTCCAGAGCCCTGAGGATGAGGAGGAAGGGCCGGTGTGGCTGCTCCATGGAGACACTGAGCCTTCTGGCCAGGACTAAATTGGCCCCGTTCTCAGTGGAGCCATGTGGCTGGTTCTCCTGCCATCCGTGACCCACAGTGGTAAGTCCCAGTCTTCCAGTGCTTCTCCTGGCCACCTCCTTGGCAGTGCGGTCTTGTCAAGACCTAATGCCTGTCTGCTCATCTGTAGAATGGGAAGAGGAAAGATGAAGTCCCTCCCCACCATCTCTCACAAGCACTTTAGGAACCTGCAGGGTGGGGAAGCTGAGCCTGGCTGTTGTCCCCACCCCTTTAGCGCCCTTCCCTACCCCAGCTCTCTGAGCTGATCCCTCAAGGAGGAATCTTCCATTTCTGCTCTCAAAGCTTCTCGGGATCAAACTGGAACAAATCAAAGACAGCCAGGAGGACTGCGCAGCTGTGAAGCCAGGGCTGTTCTGCCCTCTGTCCCTCCATCTCAGGAGGGTTGACAGAGGCAGTGACCCCTTCCAGTTCGGGGAGCCAATGCCCCAAAACGTATGAGGGCCTGGCTGGCCCCAGGGCAAGCAAGCCCCGTTCATTCGGTCTTCACTGTAACTGATCAACTCATAGAGTTAAAATGCTAATATTCATGGCCCCTTGGCTGGTCTAGGCACTCAGTGCCCAAGGGGTTCCTGGCCCAGTCTGTCAGAGCGAGAGCCTGGGCCATCTGGCACGTCATCAGGTCCTAAGATGGAATTCGAGGAGTTCAGCACAGACCCAGCTCTCTGGGGATGGTGGCTTGGTGTTTTCCATAACAGCATCCAGGAGTTAACTGAGCCAGCATGCCATGTGGGCATGACCTGGCCTGACAAGCCAGGGCTCCTTTGTGGCATCTGGGAGCCACAGTGGCCCAGCCACCTGTCTCCTGTCATTTCCAATTCCAAAGGGTTGGTTTATAAACCTGGGTCTCCCTGTCTTCTACCCAGAGAGAGCACATGCCCATGTGCACACACATACACACATTCACACACACACACACATGTACACACACACAGACATGCATGCCTGCATACACACAGATACACATACACTCACACATTTTTGCACGTACACACACACATATACTCACGTACACATAGAATTTTAAAAGAATGTTTTCTTGGTGCCATTTTTCTTTGACTTTATTTTCATTTTTGGAGGGGGAATGAGGCCAAGGAAGACGTATAGCTTTAGCTTCATTCAGCCTGGCAGCCTGGAGATTCCCCACACCTTGTGTATCGAACCTCAGGAAAAGGAAGAGGTTGAAAGAACACTGCGGAAGGAACGTGGTTTCGGGCGTTTATTTTAAGACTGCTGGGAAGGAAACAGGCCCCATTTTGTATATAGTTGCAACTTAAACTTTTTGGCTTGCAAAATATTTTTGTAATAAAGATTTCTGGGTAACAATGACCCCTTTGGGTGTTACTGTCCTTGTCTCTATGAGGGTGTCCAGAAGCCTCCTTGGAGGTGGCCACCTGTTCCCAGGAGCCTGGAACAGAATCCAGTGTGGACCCAGTAGTCAGTCTTCTCGCTTGGGTTTTATAGCTATAGCTAAAGGCTTTTGTGTCCCCTGGCTTGGTGGGAGTTGTGTACGGCTGTGACCAAAATGCCTGCTTAAGCAGAATTCGGACAGACAACTGCATTTGAATCTGGCTCCAGCACTTAGTAACCAGAACCAAAAACCAAACCCACTGCTGTTGAGTCGATTCAGACTTATAGCAACCCTACAGGATGGAGTAGAACTGCCCCCATAGGGTTTCCGAGGCTGTAAGTCTTTAGGGAAGCAGACTGCTACATCTTTCTCCCAAGGAGCAGCTGGTGGGTTTGAACCACCAACCTTCTGGCTAGCAGGGGAGTGCTTTAACCACTGCACCACCAGGGCTCCTCCACCCTTAGCAGCTGAAAGAATTGGAACAACTCTCCTCTCTGAGACTCAGGCCCTCAACTATATAATGGGGATAAGACTATACCCCGCTAGCATTGCCATGGGGATTAAAGGCTGTAACAAGGCATCGAGCCCCATCCTTGGTGCATAGCAGGCTCTCACTAAGCGCTGCTTCTTCCCTTCCTGCCTAAACCATTGCCCAGCTGAGCCACTCACCCTTCACTACCTGTGGGCTCTTGGGCAGTTAGCTGGGGCTCTCAGGGCCCAATTTCTTCCTCTAAAAATGCAGATATCTAATGGTTATCCTATGATATCTTTGTAAGATGATTTCATGTGAAGTGCTGGTATATGGAAACCAAAAAGAAAAAAAAAAAGGTTGCTGTTGAGTTGATTCCAACTCATAGCAAACCCATAGGACAGAGTAGAACTGCCCCATAGAGTTTCCAAGGAGTGGCTGGTGGATTCATGCTGCTGACCTTTTGGTTGGCAGTCATAGCTCGCCGTAGTTCTTAGCCACTGCACTGCCTGGACTCTTGTATATAGTACCCATTAAAACCCATTGCCGTCGAGTTGATTTCGACTCATCGTGACCCCATAGTAGGTGCTCAATAAATATTCGTTTCCTTACTTACCCTTCCTCCATTAGAATGCTAATAATGTTAAGATTATTATGTAGTTATAATACAGTATTAATCTAATAATACTTAGTGCTTTCTATGTGCCAGCACTTTACATTGGGTAACTGCTTTAAACTTCAGAACTCGAAGAGATAAGTAATGTTATTGACTCCGTTTTCTAGACAAGGCACAGAAAGGTGGTGTAACTTGTACAGGGTCACACAGCTAATGCGTGATACTGCTAAGACTCAAACTGCAGCTGTCTGACTTCACTGCCCAACTTCTCACCGCTGAGTTAGTAATCGATACACCATGCGGTGGGCACTATGTGCCAAGTTCGCAACAACTGTAATACGGTAGTCCCCGATCTACGACGTATTCAAGTTACCACGAACCACATTTACAACGAGCCAGTTTTTTTGTTTTTTTTACATTTTATTGTTAGTCATGTGTACTACATACAGTGTTGCAGTGCATAATTTGCTGATATTATCACTCTCATGTCAACCTCCAAAGACAAATAGACATCGGCTTTATAAAGATACTGATAATAAAAGGCAATAATAATGAAAACTAAAAAAGAATGAGGTATTCGGCTTACGTCAGAACTGACGTACGACAGAGTCACAGAACAGAACCCTGTCGTCAATTGGGGACTAGTTGTAATAGCTAATGCCTGTTATGGTAAGTAATATGCCAGGTGCTATACATGTGTTAACTCATGTAATCCTCCCAACCTCTGTGTGAGGTGGGAGCTCATTATCGCTGTTTTACAAATGAGGAAACCAAGGCACAGAGAAGTTAGATCCTTTCCCCTGTGTTCCATGGTAGAGCCAGGGTTTGAACCCAGAGAGTCCGGCTCTTCCCCACCACACTGTTCTGCCTCATTTAATTCTCATAACTATCAGATGGCTGTGGTTGTGCCCATTTTGCAGAGAAGGAAACTTGAGGCTTGGGAAGTGCACATGACCTGGCCAATCTCACATACCCATTGCTACTGAGTCGATTCTGACTCATAGTGACCCTATTAGGACAGAGTAGAACAGCCCCATAGAGTTTTCAAGGAGCATCTGGTGGATTCAAACTGCCAACCCTTTGGTTAGCAGCGGTAGCTCTTAACCTCTAAGCCACCAGGGTTTCCAGTCTCACATAGTGAAGTTTATTTGAGTCAGGACTTTAACTCAGACCCACAAGCCCACTGAGGATCTCCTCTGCACCCTTGGCCTGGTCCATGTGATCAGGGACCTCTGAGTCAAGGAGCCTCCTGTGCGGCTCAGAGAGGTCGCTTGCCTCACAGGTCAGGACCTTGGCCGCGACTGAGAACTCAGCAGATTCCTGGCCCTTGGCCTGGGTTCAGCTCTCAGCCTCCCCTAGGGGGCTAAGCCAGTGAAATACTTGTGACTCTTGGCAGGGCTGGGTTGTTCACAGCAGACATGGAGGCCGAGTGGGCAGGGCAACGCCCTTCTGGGGAAGGTGGGAATGACGGCCTGCACGTCCAAGGGCTTCGCTTCTCCACGGCCCAAATCTCCAGGGCTGGAGGTTGGCAGGTAAAATGAAAGTTGATGGGAGCCAAGTGACCCTTTTCCTGCCCTCCAGGAAATCAGCCAAGCATTTGGCATTTATTGGGCCCCTGGCTGGGTTCCTCATTGTGCAAAGAAGAGCGAGAGGATTCTCCTTCCATGAGGGCCAGTCAGAGGCCCTAGCCTCCTACAGCCCCTGCCCACTTTATCTGATCATCAGCAAAATTTCTGCCCCTTCTCAAGATTCTAATGCTCAACTGGAATAGCCCCTGAGTATCCTAGCATATTCCCACCAGCCCAGATTTGATCATATTAGTTTTGACATAGCTCTTACTACATATTAGACACTCCTGAACTGTACAAATATTAACTCGTTTGATATTAACTCACTCCATCTTTTTAAATGTATGCCAGCCTTCTGGTTAGCAGCCAAACTCTTAACCACTACTCCACCAGGGTTTCCCTAAAACCTGTAAGGTAGGTACTATGATTAGCCCCGTTCAATAAAGAAATGGAAGCACAGACAGATGACTGTATTTTTTTGCAAATAATGTGCCACGTAAATAATGGGCACGTTCGTATTACACGTGGCATAGCTCAGTTACAAAAATAGCGAGGAGGGTTTTACAGTTGACAAAAAACGTATAATCCGCACGTTATTTGTGTAAAAATACAGCGAGCATCTTGCTCAAAGGCCCCCCCATCTGGGATGTGATACTGCTACGGGCATGGCCCAGTCCCATAGTGGTTGGGCGTGGTGAGGGCTGGGTTGCTAGAGAGACAATGAAGGCCACGGACAGTAAGAATTGGGGTGCACTGGCACAGTTTGTAGCCAGAAAATACACCCATGGGCTCACCACCAAAGCATGAGAATGTCAAGGAGGTCCTGCATTGCCTGTTCACCAGCTAGAGGGCTCCCCCTTACACCCCCCAGGGCTCAGCCCACCACCCCTGGGGTCCCCAGTGTTCCCCTTAACCATGGCACTATGCTTGACTGGGGTCTGAGCTTGTTTCTTGAATACAGAATTGTGAAGCTGAAAATGCTTTTTTAAAAGACCTGTATCCCAGATGTTCAAAAACAAGCTAAACCTTGGTGACAGAGGTCAGTAGAGTGGTTGCCCATGGAGGGAGGCCTTGGGGGTCATGGGGTGCTCTATATCTTGACCTGTTACATGGGGGTTTACATGTTAAAATTCATAGTGTTGCACACTCAAGATTTCTGCACTTTCCTCAATGTAAATTCTACCTCAAATTTTTAAAAGAACCTAGTACCCCACCCCCCTGAGATTTCAAACCCCTCCACCCAACCCTTGGATGCTTGCCCCAGACTGACAGCTTTGAAGATGATGTCATCACTTATCTTTGGTCTCCAGGGACCAGCCCAGGGTCTGGCCCAGGCAAAGGGCCTGAGGAATGTTGTTGAGTTAATTTGAAAGAGAGCATCCCTGACCAAAATAACACATGAAACGGGAAGAAAAAGTGCTAAACTGGGCTCCAAGACCAAGGACGCCTAGAAGGATAAAGCCATTTTAGCTGTCATCACTACATCTACTGAGACACCCTGAATTCCTCTCTGCTCCTTCCCCATTCACCCTATGCCCCACACCCCTCCTCCTTCCACCTGTGGGTATCAGAGGAGGGAGCCTCAAACCACAGATTCCTTGCCCTGTGACCTTGGGCAAATGGCTTCACCTCTGTGAGCTTCCATTCCCTCACTTGCGCAATGGGGTTCTAAACTCGTTGCCGTCAAGTGGATTCCAACTCCTAGAGACCCTATAGGACAGAGTAGAACTTCCGCATAGGGTTTCCAAGGCTGTAATCCTTACAGGAGCAGACTGTACATCTTTTGGGTTCAAACATACCGGTCCTCTGGTTAGCAGCCCAGCACTTAACCACTGAGCCACCAGGAATCCTTGCATGGGGTTCTGATGGTGGTTAAATGATACCGTAGATTTAAGATAGGTTGTACAGTGTAGCGAAGTGAGCAGTCAACACACACAAGCACATATACATGCACATACATGCATGCCCAGGTGTGTGCACCCACCCACCCACACACGCACACACATACACACACGTGCACACTCACAATGGTGACTCTCTCCTCACTGAAATAATCTTATCAAGTCCCTCCTTCCCTCATTAGCCTGGGATGGCTCCATCCTACCAGCTCTGGGGAGTCCAACACCCCAGACTAGCTCTCAGGGCCCTCTTCCTTCACCCCACCTGACCTATTTAAGGACATTTCCTGCTCCTCCTCAGCCCAGACTGGACACTCTGGCCACACTAGTCTTCCTGTCCCACCAACTAACAGGTGGATCTCACCACCCCACTCTTCCTGTTAAAATCCTCTCTGGCCAGTTCAGGCCCACACCCTCCAGGAAGCTGCCTTTGACTTCTCTGGCCTCACAGTGAGTCACTCCCCCTGTGACTTGGTAGCCTCCTAACCATATCGTGAGCTCCCCAGCCCAGAACTTCATGTCCTACCCTTGGGGTCCAGCCCCTAGGAGAAGGGGTACTAAAGCCCACTATGTGCCAAACAGGGTTACCAGGCACTTGAACTCTATTTCATCAAGTCTTCACGTCCTTTGGAGGTAGGTGTTATGATGTCCATCTTACAGATAAGAAAATCAAGGCTCAGAGAGGTGGAGGGATAAGCTCAAGAACATTCATTCTCAATAATTATATCTCAAGCTTCTACTGTGATCCTGAATGTGGGCAAGATTCTGAGGTGTAAGTTTAACGAAAGATGGGCCACAGCTCATGAGCTCATGGGGTGTGAGGGGGCAGAGCAACTGCCAATCCCAACACGTGGGTGAGTGCCAGCAGGACAAGGGGATGTCAACTTGTGATTTCCAGGGAGTTATGAAAGATGATGCAAATGCAGAATGAACACATTCGTGAGTGAGCAAGCAGGAGGATAGAGCTAGTTCCGAGAGTAAATGCGTATACGCAGCTTTTGGAAAAAGAATGTTCGAATAAAATTTCTTTCTAGGTTAAATACAAAGCTGGTTAATGTTCTACAGGGCAATAAAACCATATCGTTTTGAATTTTCTCTTCTGCCAGACAGAGGCATCTCTACTGGACAAAGATCTATGAATTAGCATATTACTTTACAAAATCTGAGCCCTAATCAAATATCAAAGTCAAGCTCAGATATATTATTGTTGTTAGTTGTTGTCTAGTTCATTCCAACTCATGGTGACCCAATGTGTTACAGAGTACAACTGCTCCATAGGGTTTTCTTGGCTGTATGTTAATGGAAGCAGATCCCCAGGCCTTTTCTTTCACAGTACCATTGGGTGGGTTTGAACCACCACCTAGGGACCTTATAACTAATCCTTTATGGGCCTTTTAGACAATGCCACCTCCCTTTGCCTTATTTCCAAGTTTTGGATAACTTTTCTTATTAAAGGAAAATACATAGGCCTTACCCAGCCAACATCAAGCAGAAAAGTCTTCCTGAAGAGGAAATCCCTGAGCTAATAAAAAGGATAAAAAACAATGAGCCAGATAATGAGGGTGCAGATAAGCCAATGCCAGGCAGAGGCAAGCCTTCCCTGTGGGAGCTGGACCCTGCCAAGTTCTGCAAGCCCATCACTTCCTGCACTGGCAACACTAGCCTTCTGACAGCTTCTGGAATGAAACACAGATCCTTGCACATGCTGTTCCTTCTGCCTGGAACACTCACTGGGTCTCTCCTGCTTGCCCTCAAATCCAGAAATTGGGCCGAGTTTCTTTATTAAACACCATAGCAACCATATCCAGAACTTCTCCTTTGCAATGCTTGTCATAGTTTATAGTTACATATTGACCTTGGGATTACTGTATTTTACGCAAATAATATGTGCCTTCTACGTTTGTTTGCCAACCACTCCCTCCCACCTCGAGGTATTTTTGTAAGTGCCACTATGCCAATTTTTTTTACATATGGCAGTAAAACAAAATAGCATAGTGTGCTTACAAAAATACTTCACAGGGATGGGGAGGGAACAGTTGGCAAACAAACGTAGAAAGTGTGCGTTATTTGCATAAAAAATACAGTACTTGATTCACATCTATCTCTTCTACTGCCCTGGATGCTATATCAGGGCAAGGATAGTGTTGGCTTCACTCACCAATGTAACTCCTGTGCTCAGCCCATAGGAAGCATCCAATAAATATTTGTTGTATAGATGGGAGGATGGATGGAGCAATGGATGAATGGAAAGGAGGAAGGGAGGATGAATAAATAGATGCATGAGAACACGGAAGAACAAAGGAAGACCGAAAAGAAGGGAGGGAGGGAGGGTGGGAAGAAACGTTTGTAAAAAAAGCCTAGATGTTGCAGACTGCTTGGCATCTTAGGGGAACTGAAAGTCCCCCAGTGGCAGGTTTGGAACTCAGATTCAAACCCCGGTATGTCTGACTTTTCCCACTGAGTTACTCTGCCTTTCATCGTGATTCTGGGCTCAGAGCAATCACTTTTTAAAAGCTTGATGCACACTCCCCAGCAGGAAAGGAGCCAGTGACCCCTGTGTGAGCCAATGGTGTCTCATGAGGGGAAACTAGGGCTCGACTTAAGAAATCAGGATGAAAGACCGCAACATCTTTCTCCACTCTGAAACTGCATAACCCTGGTGCTACCGGGAAATGGCGTAACTTGCAGAGCTGGCGGGTCGGTCGCACGGCAGATGAGTCCTCCTGGCCCCACATCAAGGACAACAGGCCAAGCCCCCATGGTAGAAGGTTCCCGCCGGCGCCAGCCTTCTGCCCCTGCGGCCAGCTCTGAGCAGGGTCAGTTGGTGTGGCAGCCGGCCGTGTGGATCTGGGCCACAGACTTGTCTCCAGAATGAGGCTGGATGAGAGCTTAAAGGCAAGAAGGCTGTGTCCCGACTGAAGCTGTCAGCCCACTCTGCCGCGGCTCCCACGGCGCCCGTAAATGGACCCCCTGCACAAGCAGATTAACACATTATCACTAATATCGAGTGCATGATGGAAAGACAAAGAGCAGCCAGGCCGGGAGCTGCCATTACCACAGGACCTTTCGATGGAAAATTTTTCTTGGGGCAATTAAATCTTCAGCCATCGCCTTGCAGGGAGTGCCAGCTTGCATTTTAATTATCCTTAAAAGAGGGAAGTAGAAGAAAGGACACAAGGCAAAAAATTAAAAAATAATCTGCTTCATAAACACGGCCATCATCTCGTGGCTGTGCATCCATTCCAAAGGTTTCTCCCCCATCAACTCGGCAACGCCCTTGACCCTGTGGGCTCCAGGCTCCCTGTAACGCTGAAGGGGGAAGAAGGGAGTAGGCGGTGGGAGCTGGCGTCTCTGGAGTGGGAAGTAAGTGTTGGTGTTAGCAGCAGCAGCGTTAGTTATTCTGCCTCTGCCCGGACTGGCATGTTGATCTCCACACATTCTATGAGGTGGGAATTATTAACTTCATTTTACAGAGGAGGAAACAAAATAATTGGCAATACTGTAACATCAGGTTCAGCAATATAAAAGGAACAAAATACTGACGCATGCAACAACATGGAAGAATCTCAAAAAACATTCTGCTAAGGAAAAGACACCAGGCACTGTAGAGTATATACTGTGCGGTTCCATTTATATAAAGTTCTAACCCTGTTGCTGTTGGGTCGATTCTGACTCATAGCAACCCTGGAGGACAGAGGAGAACTGCCCCAGAGGGTTTCCAAGGGACAGCTGGTGGATTCGAACTGCTGACCTTTTGGTTAGCAGCCTGAGTTCTTAACCACTGCACCACCAGGGCTCCGTATGAAGTTCTCAAACCTGCAAAACGAATCTCTAGTGACAGAGAAGTGGGTGCTGGGGGTAGGGGGGAGTTCACTGGAAGAGGCCCAGGGAACTTTTGGGGAAATGGAAATGTTATTTGTCTTGACTTAGGTGATGATTACCAGAACCAATTGGTATCAAGCTGACTCTGACTCATGTATGTCAGAGTAGAATCGTGCTCCATAGAGTTTTCAATGGCTGATTTTTCAGTAGATCGCCAGGACTTTCCTCCAAGGCGCCTCTGATTGGATTTGAACTGCCAACATTTCTTTTAGTAACTGAGCACTTAACCATTTGCACCACTCCGCAACTCCAAAGTGCTAGTTACCTGGGTGTATACATATTTGTCAAAACTCATCAAACCGTATACTTAAAATGAGCCCATTATATTGTTTGTAAGTTATTCCTTGATGAAGTTTGTTTAAAAGAAATAATAATAATCATACAAGTTAATATTTAACTAGACGTTACTGTGTGCCAGTCCCTGGTGCAAGCAATTTTCATCTATTAAGTCACTTAACCCCTCACACCAACCAGTGACGTAAGCACTGTTACTGCCCCATTTCCCAGTAGTGGGGGTATTGAGGCACAGAGAAGTTAAGTAACTTTCCCACATGACGTGGGTTCAAATTCTAGCACGCTGACTCCTAAACCCACACCTTTAAAAGCAAAATTCAAGGTTACCCAGCTAATTAGTCCAAGAGGACGGATGCAATCCCAGGATTCAAATCTCAGGGACTTTCCAACATGATGAAATGGGCAGAAGGGGAAAATTCATTCATTCAAGACACAGTTACTCAGAGTCTGCTCTAGATCGCATGGTGGACACAAGTCCCCAGGCCTTGTGGACTTCCTGGCCTAGTGGGGGAGAAAGCGGATCATCAAATCATCAGAAAAATAAGCCTGAAGTTGCAGTCAGTGACCAGAGCTCAGAGGGGAGGGCCAGGGAACTTAAATGCCCAATCCCAACCAGGCCTTTGCCCTCCTCACAGATCTGTGCCAAATGAGCTGCCTGCCCAGGCTTGCCCCAAATTCCTGAGCCACCTACTGATAACTTGATTTCCTTTCCAAGCTGTGTGTTCTGCGGGACGCAGGAAGTTTTAAAGTCTTGTCTTTCAGAAGACGTGTCAAAGCCCTTTTGAAATCGCCTGCCCTGCCCTTAGCACCTCACACCCCAGAGCTCAGCTATTTCAAAAATGACCCCTGGGCATTCCCCAGGCTGGGCCACCCAGGGAGTGCATTCCAGAGCAGCGGGAGTGGCATTGTGGAGTGACAGCTGGTAGTGCCTGGGGCTCTGAGCCCAGACACTTGCCTTGAACCAAGCCACCAGTCTTCTAACTCCCTGAGAGCATGGCAGTTTTAATGCTACTCAAAGGAAGAAAAGAAGAGAGCACAAAAAGAACCTGGGGTAGAATATTCCAGGCTGAGGGAACAGCAAGGGCAAGCATTGTGAGGCTGGACTAAGCCTGGAGGGAGAGAATAAGGAGAAGGAGCATTTTTTAAATGAGGCAGGCCAGGCCCAATGAAGTAGAGCCAGGAGGCCATGGTGAGGAGGTTGGATTTTATTATGAGGGACATGGGAAGCCACCTGAGGGTTTTATGCTTCAGAAATGCTGGATTCCATGAGGATTTGTTGTTCTGTTCCACATCCTCCCACCC
>NW_004444040.1:340746-342157 GCF_000243295.1 Trichechus manatus latirostris
GGAAACCTCAACTTAGATATTTCTTCATTTCTAACTTCTTTCCTTGGGCTTCTCAGAACACTACCTGGCCAAGTGACCCCAAGTTTCCCGGGTAATTTTGATTTAAGTGAAGCCACAATCTTGGGCAGACCTGGCCCAGGCTCAGCGGGGCAGGGGACCAGGGTGTGCTTAGCCATCGTGTCAAAGAAAAGGAGTCTCCAGAGCTGTCATCTGCCCAGAGACCATCATCATCACAGGGAGGCCACAGCCTGTTTGAGAGGACACCAGAAGCAGGTGCAGAATCTTGATCAAAACCCAGTTTCCTAGGTCCCAGCAGGACCCCTGGAGCTGCAGCGTCTCCATTCATTTATTCAGAAATGATTCTTTTGTTCCGTTCTCAGCACCAGGAATATGGGAATATGACATTGGACCAGAGAGCGCCCCTCCCCATGTAGAGCTTGCACTTTGGTAGTTGAAAGCTTGCATCTCTCTGGACCCTGGTCACTCCAAATGTGGTCCCTGGGCCAGCAGCATCAGTGTCACATGGGAACTTGTTAGAGGTGCAGACTCTCAACCACCCTGACCTGCTAGATAAGAATCTGCATTTAACAAGACCCCTGGTGACTCGTACAAATTCCAAGAGTACTGCTTGAGTTTCTATATGGTCTAGCAAAATTATTTCCTTTCATACCTCTCCAAAATATATATATATATACCTACTCACTCAACTTAGAAGAAGAGTTCCTTCTCCTTGGGGACTTTTATATACAGGTAGTTCCCGATTTACGATGTATTCGAGTTGCGATGGACTGCACTTACAACTATCGGTGTATCTGGAACATTGCACTTCCTGGGAGGAAATGCATGCAGAGGGTATGGAAAAAATTGCTGAGTATGTGAACATGCTCCAAGCATTTGATCGGGATAATATGATGGAAGAAATCAGTGGAATGATCATCCATATGGCAAGAACACTGAGTTTAGAACTTGATATCACTGAGGTGGAACAGTTCATAGATCACAAAGAAGGGGGAATTGACAGATCAGGACTTAATGGATTTTGAAGAGCAAAGAAATAATAAGGAAGAGGAAGGAGAGAAGTTGTCAAAAAATTTTACAGTGAAAGGATTAGCTAGAGTTTTTTCTAAACTAAATCAGTTGCTTGAAAACATGGACCCAAACACTGATCACTTTGCTAAAGTTGATAGGCAGATTCGGGAAGCTGTGAGATGTCACCACGAAGCAGATGAAGAAAAAAAGTAAAGGACCATACAGACAACTCTCACTAATTTTCTGAAGAGAAACACCATCCTCATTCCCAGAGATAATCCAGATGGTCCAGAACCTTTCACAAGTGGAATGATTACCCCAACTGACAAAATGCGACGTCCTCCAATTCTTCTTCACGGTCAGAGTAAATTTTTATGATTTG
>NW_004444040.1:342620-359570 GCF_000243295.1 Trichechus manatus latirostris
AATTTCAAAAAACATAAAACACACACAAAGAAAAAAATAAAAATCATCCAGAATCCTACCACCCAGAGATGACACTGTTACTATGTTAGTGCCTAGACCATCAGACATTTTTTGGATACTTGTAGCCATTTCCTAAAGCAAAGCTCCAAGGAAAGCTAGAATTATGTAGAGAAGTGGTTCTCACCCTTGAGTGAGCATCAGCATCACCTGAAGGGCTTGTTAAAACACAGATTTTGGGACTTCATCCCCCGAGTGTCTGGTTCAGGAGGTTTGGGTGGGGCCTGGGAATGAGCATTTCTAGCAAGTTCCAGGTGATGCCAAGCTGCTGGTCGAGGGACCACACTCTGGGAACCAGTGATGCAGAGGTTAAAGGCCCGGACTCTGGGACTAACCAGGTTGGAATCCTGGCTCTGCCACCTGCTACCTGCCCACAGGGAAGTCAGTTGGCCTCTTTATACGCCAGCTTCTATATCCACAAGGACAGTACCTGCCTCATACAACTCTAGTAAGGATTAAATGAGTTAATAGATGTAAAATAACAGGCAGCATTAATTATGATTAATATACATGTCATTTTATAATTGAGTTTTCTTAACAGTTGTTCCTAAACATTTTTCGTGCCATTATTCTTCTGCAAAGGAGCCCTGGTGGTACAGTGGTTAAAGCACCCAGCTGCTAACCAAAAGTTGGTGGTTCAAACCCACCAGCCACTCTGCAGGAGAAAGATGTGGCAGTCTGCTTCTGTAAAGATTTACAGTCTTGGAAACACTGTGGGGCAATTCTACTCTGTCCCATAGGGTCGCTATGAGTCGGAATCGACTCGACAGCAGTGGGTGGGGATTCTACTCCATATTTGTTTATAAAGTCTGCTGGGTTGTCCTTCAGATTAATGGCTTAACTAATATGAACAGTGCTGCAATGAGCATTCTTGTGGATAAATCACGGTGCACCTGTCTGGTTATTTCTTTAGGATATAATGTTATTGGTGTGAAACTGCTGAGTCAAATGGCATGAACATATTTAAAGCTTTTGATAAGTTTAGCTAAACTGCCTTCCAGAAAAATAATACTGATTTATAATGCTACCAGCAGGGTAGGAGGACACCTTTACTAATGATATTCACACCAATACCCTGTGTTACTGTTTTTTAAAAGTATGCCAATATGTTGTTAGTTTGGATTTCTTTGATGACTACTAAAGTTGAATATTCCTTCCTTCCCTATACCTTAGGACTTTAAGTTAAAAAAAACAATCCCTCAAAGGTTGTGTTTACATGATGTCAACCAGCCCTCTTCCTCTCTAATGAACCGAATCTCTTTCTCTGGGCATCATTCTACACTCCTCACCCCTGTGGGAACAGAGGCATTGTCTCACTGGTAACAGCTGCCTGATTTAAACCCCACATGTGCTACTGGTAATATGCCTCCCACTTAATAGGTGGATATGGATTAGAAAAGGCATGAATTATTGAGAGGGAAACAGAAGGAGGGAAGTCATTTGTTCAACAAATTTTCCTCAGCATCTCCCATGGGTTAGGCCTTCTGCCAAACACCTAAGGTGCAAAGGTGTGGAAGAGAGTGCCCGGCTCCTCAAGGTTCTCAAAGTCCAGGAGACACGCACACAGGGAACGCACACAAAACGATGTGAAATGTAACAGTGCAGATGAGGGCAAACGGGTAGACATTTCATGGAAGAAATGGTGCTGGCTTTGAAGTCAGAGGGAACCTGGGCTCAAATCCTGTCTCTTCTAACTCCTGACTTTGGGCAGGTTGCCTACTCTCTCTGAGTCTTAATTTTTCCACCTGTGAAATGGAAAGACTATTTTGAGGCTCAAACTAGTTCAATTACAAGTAAAAAATGTCTGGAAACAGGTAGGGTACAAGTCTCAAAATGGCAGCCCAAGTGACAAATATAGCTTATAGAAGGTCTTGTTTGGTCAATCATGTGTTTATGAAAAAAAAAACTAAAGAGAAATGAGAATGGCTTAGATCAGTAGTTCTCCATGCTAGTTGCCCAATAGTAATACCTACAGATACATTGATTCCTTTAGAAGAGACCTGAGCTCGTTCACTGACTTCTGCTTCCAGCCAAGGTGGAATAACAGGGAACAGATTTATCCTCTCACCTGAAACAAAAATCTGGGCAAAATAGATGAAATAACAGGACATTGGACATCAGGTAACAAAGGACATCCCTAAGAAACAGAAAGCAAAAAAGGTGAGCCCTGCAATTGTCCAAGCTTATTATCTGGAGAGAGTTTCCAGGCTACGGTGCAAAAGGGGGACCCAGGTGGAGCCCAGTGATCACCTTGAGTTGAGAAGATGCAGCTGGGAGGCTAAGGCAGCTAGAGTGCACAGAGCAGAGCATAACTGAGAAGAGAGATGCAGAGAGAAAATTCTAGAGAGCTGCAGAAGGACCCCTTAAGTCTTCATCTGAGCACTGATGACCACATGCTCCTGAGTCCAGGAAAGAACCACTTGACAGGATTAGAGGGGATACTCCTAGGAGCCTAGACAGGGCTGGAAATAGATTCTGTGCCCAGGAGTCAAAGTGGAAAATTCACAGAGCAAAATGCAAAATACTTACAAGGTTTTGCTTCAGCAGTGGGGCAAAATTAGCTCTAAACTAAATACTGCTCTAGTCCCATCTAACAAAGCTTAAAAGCAAACGTTAAACTGATTCCAAGTAACTTAACTGCATTCCAGGAAAAAGTTCAAAATTATTTATAGAAATTAAGGGAAAAAATCCATCACCCGAGGCAAAATCCACAATGTCCGATATCCAATGAAAAATTACTAGGCATTCAAGAAGCAAGAAAATTCAACCTATTAATGAGGAGGAAAAACATCAGCCATTGGAAATGGACCAGAAATGACACAGATGATAGAACTGATAGACAAAGACATTAAAACTGACATTATAGCTTTATTTCGTATGTTCAAGAAGCTAGAGGTAAGATGGAGCATGTTAAATTGTGATGAGGAAGACATAAAAAAAAGACCCAAATCAAACTTCTAGAGATGAAAAGTGCAATGTGTAAAATGAAAAATCCACTAGATGGGATTAACAGATTAGACCTCACAGAAGAAAAGACTAGTGAACTTGAAGATATAGCAACAAATATCATCCAGAACTGCACCTTCATTGCTAACTTCATGGTAAGGATCAGCACAAACCCAATTCCCAAAGCGTGGAAATGGATCCAGTCTTCACCTTCCCACTTCTCCATCCTCGTCACCAGCCTCCCAAGTGGCACACACTGTCTCTGTCTCCAACCCTAGCCACCAAGAGGGTCAGAGCTCACAAGTTAGAAGGATACCTTCTTTCAGACTGCCAAATAGGCAGATGCCAGCCCCTGCTGGCTTTCACTGCCCCTGTGGGTTCATTAATTCACTGGAACAACTCACAGAATTTCAAGGAGAGTTACCATACTTACAGCTACAGATTTATTACAACCTAAAAGGATACAAATGAAGACACACATAAAGTGAGATCTAGGTGGAGTCTCACTGTGAAGCTTCCACACCCAAAAGAGGGACACACTATCCCCTCCTGTATGGTCACCAACAAGGAAGCTTCTCTGAACCATAGGGCTCAGGGCTTTTATCAGCCTCAGAATGTGGTCCTGATGGATTATATTATGCCTCCTGAGGCTTAGTCAACATCAGTCCATCAGTGGTCTACCTTGGTCTGGTCAGCCCTCCACTCATGAGCCTTGGGTGTGGGTCCAGCTCAAAAGAACTGAGAACAAAGGCCAAATTGGTTTCTGCAGGGGTGTTCCACACCTTGCAAAAATGAAACACAAAGAAAAAAAAAGTCTTAAAGAAGACATGAACAGAGCATCAGTGAGCTGTGGGACAACTTAGATTTCCAAGGAACAGCTGGAGGATTTGAACTGCTGACCTTTTGGTTAGCAGCCAAACACTTATCCACTGTGCCACCAGGGCTCCATCAAGCATATATGTATACACACACACATACATATAAACCTGTTGCTGTCAAGTGGATTCCAACTCGTGGTGACACCATATGTTACAGAGTAGAACTGCTCCATAAAGTTTTCTTGGCTGTAATCTTTGTGGAGGCAGATCGCCAGGCTATTCTTTCGTGGCACCACTGAATGACTTTGAACCTCCAACCTTTAGACTAGTAGGCAAGTGCAAACCATTTGCACCACCCAGGGACCTTAAGCATATATATACATACATACACACACACACGCACACACACACACATACATAAATTGGAGTCCCTGAAAGGGAAATAATGGTTGAAATTTTTCCAAATTTGATAAAAACTATAAACCCACAGATCCAAAAAATTGTTTGAACTCCAAGCACAAGAAACATCAAGAAAACTACAGCAAGGCCTATCATAACCAAACTGTTCAAAACTAGACATAAAGAACAAACCTTAAAAGCAGCCAGAGGAAAAAAGACAGGTTATGTACAAAGGAACAAATGTAAAAATGTCATTGGATTTCTCAAAACAAACAATACAACTGAGAAGACAGTGGAGTAACATCTTTAAGGCACTGAAAGAAAGGGGGAGAAACGCTAGCTTGGAATTCTACATGCAGCAAAACATCTTTACAAAAAATGCAAGGGAAATCAAAATCTTTTCAGATGTATAAAAGCTGGAAGAATTCATCTCCAGCAGACCTACACTACAAGAAATATTAAAGGAAGTCCTTCAAGCGGAAAGAAAATGATATCGGATGGAAATATCGATCTACACAAAGGAACGAAGAGCATCAGAAATGGTAACTACTTGGATAAATGTAAAATACTTTATTTTTTTAATCTCTTTAAAATACAATTGACTCTTTAAAGCAAAAATAACAACAATGTACCGTGGGGTTTATAATATATGTAGCAATAAAATGAATAACAACAATAGCACAAAGGCTAGGAGAGGAGAAAAGGAAGTCTAATGTTGTAAGGTTGTCTTGTGTGAAGTGGTACAATATCACCTGAAGGCAGACTGTGATAAGTTAAAGATGTACGCTATAAACTCCAAGCAACCACTAAAACAGCTCAACAAAGAGTTATAACTAATAAGCCAACAAAGTAGAAAAAAATGGGGTGATAAAAAATAATCAATCCAAAAGAAGGCGGAAAAAAGAGAAAAAAGCTTCCTACAAGAAATCCACTTTAAGTACAAATATGCTAAATGTAAAAAATAGAAAAAGATATGGTATAGACATACAATGGAATATTACTCAACCATAAAAAAGAAATGAAGTCCTGATGCATGCTACAACATGGATGAAACTTGAAAACATCATGCTGAGTGAAATAAGTCACAAGAGGACAAAAATTGTATGATTCCACTTACACGAAATATATAGAATAGGCAAGTGTATACAGACCTAAGTTTATCAGTGGCTACCAGGAGTGGGAGGGAAGGAGGCGGAAAGGAGGACTCAATGCTTAGGGAACACTGAGCTTTTGTTAAAGGTGATGGAAAAATTAAGAAATGGATAATGGCGATGGTTGCACAACATGATGAAAACAACAATAGATGTCACCGAATTGTACATGTGAAGAATGTTGAATAGCAAACGTTTTGTTACATATTATATTTACCACAGTTTAAAAAAAAGATAGAAAGAAAATTTGTGTAGCCATATAAATTTCAGATAAAATAAATTTCAGGGCAAAGAATATTGTCAGGGATAAAGAGAGTTTTTCATAATGATAAAGGAGTCAGTTTATCAAGATGTGAATGTCTTGGGCCCATTCCCCAGAGATCTTGACTTCATTGGTGTCATGGATTGAATTGTGTCCCCCAAAAATATCGATTGACTTGGCTAGGCCATAATTCCCAGTATTGTATGATGGTCCACCATCTTGTCATCTGATGTGTTTTCCCTAGGTGTAGTAAATCTTCTCTCTGTGAAGTTGATAAGATGGGATCAGCGACAGTTATGTAAACTCAATCTACAAGATTAGATTGTGTTTTAAGCCAATCTCTTTTGAGATATAAAAGAGAGAAGTAAGCAGAGAAACACGGGGACCTCATACCACCAAGAAAGTGCACCAGGAGCATAGCGTGTCCTTTGGACCTGGGGTCCTTGAGCTGAGAAGCTCCTCAATCAGAGAAGATTGATGACAAGGACCTTCCCCCAGAGCCGACAGAGAGAGGAAGCCTTCCCCTGGAGCTGGTACCCTGAATTTAGACTTTTAGACTATGAGAGAATAAACTTCTGATTGTTAAATCCATCCACTTTGGTATTTCTATTATAGCAGCACTGGATGACTAAGACAATTGAGCTAGGCTTGGACCTAGGCGTTGATGTCTGTGAAATCTCCAGACGCTTCCAAAGTGCAGTCAGTGGTGTTCCCACCCTGCCCTTAGCTGGAATGTGAATCTCCATCTGGCCGACTTTGGGTTGCCTGCTTGGCCCCTTTAGGCACTTGGGTTTGCTACTCTTGTAGTAGAGACTTGGGAAATGATAACAGCTAATGTATGGTGCAGTGGTTAAGAGCTCAGCTGCTAACCAAAAGGTCAGCAGTTCGAATTCACCAGCTGCTCCTTGGAAACCCTATGGAGCAGTTCGACTCTGTCCTATAGGGTCACTGTGAGTTGGAATCGACTTGACAGCAATAGCAATGTAATGAACATTTCTTGTGTGTCTGGTACTATTTTAGAATCTTGAGATGTATTATCTCATCTAATCCTCCCAGCAGCCCCATGAGGTAGATCCTAATATCACTCCCATTTTATGGCTGAGGTTATAAACTGAGGTCCAAAGAACTGAAGAAGCTTACCAAAGCCAGCTCCTAGTCAGAGATGGAGGCGGGTGGCCCCAGCAGCTGTGTTCTAACATTTCACTCTGCCTCCTCTTAAACATGTGGTCCCTTCCTTGTGGGATCAAAGTGGAAGGCAGGGCCATCTGTGCTGGCGGCTGAGAATGGAGACTTCCCAGCATCTGCTACAGACTGTCAGCACAGAGCAGCAGCAAGTTAGCCTCAGGGAGCAGCTGCCAGCACCTCCCAACCTTCATCTGCCACCACCTTCTGTCCTGGGGCCTTGGCTGTGATTCCAGAGTTCAGCTGACTGTCAACCCTGCAGCCGGTAACCTCTGGGTGGCCCATCCTACCCTCAGGACATTGTTCTGTTGTGTCAGCATTAAACAAAGGGTCTCCCTGTACAGACAAACTCTTGGAAACCAGCCTCAAATGTCAAACAACCAGATTGACATTGCATTCCCTGGTGATGAGTCATGGACCTTTGTCAATGTCTGTGGAGGAGCTGCCGGACACAATTTCAGAGGACCAAGAAAGAGTTATTAGACCCAGGCATCCACAGAGATATTTCATCCATTCATTCTTCCATAGAATATTTATTGAGCACCTATTGTGTGCCAGGCACTGTTCGAGGCACTGGGAATAGGGCAAGGGCTGGGAAAAGGTCTCTGACTCCCAGGCGCTCACAACCCACTATAGGGAAACAGACAGAACTTCTTGCAATAGAACATGATGACCAGTGAAACAGGTCATGTCAGGTTATAATGGAGGCACCTTTTTGAAGGATGAGCAGGAGCTTTCTGGGTAGACAAGCAGAGGGCAGTCAGGAGCCAAGAGGCAGAGGTGAGTAAGAGCGGAAGGTGTTGGGAAGCTTCTGGGGGCTTGCTATGCATGGAGGGTACGTGTAAGGAAGTGGAGCCAGGCCAGCTTGGAGAAATAGAATGTGCCAGATGATAAAGGATTTTGAATGCCAGGCCTGAGAGTTTGGACTTGACTCCTTAGCCTGGAACAAGATTTTCATGTAGGGGGATACCAGAGCTTCAGAGAGACCACCCCAGAGGCAGAGGAATGGCCAGTAGGGGCTGGGGAAGCCACTGAAGGCAGAGAGCTGAGAGGGGGCAGGTAGGAAGATGCTGGCAAGAGATAATGGAGGTCTAGCTTAGGTAAATGTCAGTGGGTGACAAGGGAGGAATGGGTGGAGTGAAAAGGTGGAATGAGTGGGGCCTGGTAACCTATCAGCCATGGGGCAGGAAGCAGAAGCCGGGGAAGGCTGTGCTGAAGCTAATCTACAAGATATTTCTGTGGAGGCACAACAGCCCAGAGCATCAGCACAGATGAGGGAGGGTAACAGTGACTCTGGCCAATGGCTTTCACAGTGGTCAGGAGAGTGTGCTCTGTCACCATGGACACTGGGCAGGGGGAGCCCTGCAGGGCTGATAGAGGCCAAGCATGGCCATCCTCACAATGCACAAAGCCAAGAGCCTTAGGAGGCCATAACCTTGTTAAGAGATGAGAGTGATCTCAGGCAGCCAGACCTGCCCTCCGCCATCTGCCTGCCCTTTGCCCTGTTTGTATCTAAGTCTCAACCACACTTGCGGGTCCCCAATCACTCTGTGCCTGCTCTGCCTCCAAGCATGTGTGCATGCTGCTGCCTCTCCCTGAAAGTCCCACTGCCTCCATCCTGCTCCACTTGTGGCTAACCCCTCTTTAGGACTCAAACTCAATCTCCTCCAGGACTTCCCCGTCTCCCAGATGACTTAGAATCCCTCTTCTGTGCTCTGCCAGCCCCTTGTCATAGTTCTAATCACTGTCATGTGATGGCCTTTCTTCTTGTCATTGGCCACGACTGGTTGGTGAGTGCTTTGAGATTGGAGCTGAGTTTTATCCATTTCTTTAATTTTCAGGGTCAGCATAAGGACTGAAATGATGGATGGGTGGATGGAAAGATGGATGGATAAGTAGATGTGAGGAGGGAGGGAGGGATTGATGGAGAAATTGATGGATGGAAGAATGGGTGGATGAATCAATGGATGGAAGGAAGGAAGGAAAGAAAGATATACAGATAAGTGAGTATATGGATTAGTGGAAGAATGAGTAAATGAATGAATGATTGAGGGAGTAATAGAATGGGCAGGTGAACAAATAAATGAGTAAATAAGTGAATGATCATAAGAATGAATGAGCAAGGAAATTGATGAATGAGTGGGTAAGTGAATAAATAAGGAGGACCTAACTGATTGAGAGAATGAATAGATGAATAAATAATTGAATAAACTCTGCGTGGATAAACAAAGAACAAGTGAATGAGTGAATAAGCAAATGAATGAGAGTGGTCAATAAGTAAATGCCACAGTAATGTGGGCCACCCAAGCAACAATTGTAGCCCTCATCTCTTCAGCTGGTTGTGTGCACCGCTGTATGCCCAGTGCTTAGGACTGTGCTTGGTGCATAGAAGGTACTCAGTAAACATGTGCTGAATAAATGAATGAACAAATGAATGTTGTTAGACCAGTAGACCCAGTGCAGTTGTAAACACTGGGACATTGACATTAAGAAGCTTGGGTTCTCATCCTAGCCCTTCACTTTTACACAATATCACTTTGAGCTCATCCCTATTTCTTCTCTGAGTCTCTGTTTGCCCATTGTCAAATGGACATAATTATCCTTACTTCTCAAGATCCGATAATAAGAACTAGGGGCTCATCAAATGTTAGTTCCTTCCTGGGAAGGAACTTTTTATACAACTTGAAATCCCTCCTGGATTTTTTTTTTTTTTTTTTTTTTTAAATATTACAAAGCCCCTGGCTTGCGTGTCTCTCCTCTCATGGACGCCCTTTCTCATTCACACAGCTAAGCAGCTGACCTTAACCCATCGCTCCCCAGGGCATTCTGGTCTCTACTCCGGAAATGCTCCTGCACTACAGCAGTTCAGCCTTGGTTGAGGGCCCTTAGCATTTATATAATTATTATTATTGCCTTTATCATCATCATCATTATTTAAAATTTCCCCAGAGCTTCTGGCAGGGTTAAGTGGACTGTTTGGGGGGACTGTTTTTATTTTTGCTTTTAATTTCCAGTGGAGAAAGGATGGGGTGGGTTCAGGAAAAAGGTGCTTTGTTCTAGAGTGAGGCTTGTATTTCTGAAAGGCAATTGTTGAGGTTCACTCTCCACTGGTGCAGATGAGAGCTATGGCAAACCTTACTTTCTTTTCTCTGTGGAGAAGAAATTGCTTAATCATTTATCTGCAGCCGAGGAGAAAAGACAGCCCCAGAGAACAGCCCATTTTAATAGGAAATATTGTGACTTCTCATCTTAACGATAATGACCCCCAGTTTATATTAAATAGACCCCTGAATTCCCTCCTTAATCCCTTCATTTTCTTTTTGTCTCCTGGAGTTCAAACCACAAAGCCATCTAAACCAAAACCAAACCCTTTGTCCTCGAGTCGATTCCGACTCAAAGCCAAGACCATCTAGACGTTGGGAAAAACCACCCTCAAGGTGCATTGCTCCGTCTCGCCACGAGGGGGCGCTCCCAGACCAGACACAGCCCACCTGCCTCGCTGCTGCCACCTCCTGTGGAAGCAGCATCTTTGCCGATCTGCCCCGTAGAGAAGGGCCAGGGGTCTCCTGCCAGCTTAAGATCTCCAGGAAGTCCAGATGCAAGGACAGGATGTTCCTAGAGACTTCCTTGGGTCACTATAAAACACACTGGGTGATAGGAACGAAACTGAGGGCCTACTATGCGCCAGGACTTTCGTAACTCAAGCCATTCACTCCACAAACTCAGAGGCCCGCTGTTGGGGCAGGCCCGGTACTGGCCTCCGGGATCCATCTGTGGATGAGATGTGGTGCCTGCCCTCCAGGGGCTCACTGTCCAGCAAAGGGAGCAGGCTGAGGTCGAGAGGGAAGCTTGACCCTCAGATTAGTTTTGTTGACAGCCAGTCACCTTCCATAGCATTTTGCTAAGAATATGGTCTGTGCTGGGGATCAGCTTCAGCCTGGTCCCCGGTGAGCTCTGGAGTGTGAATCGCACTACCAGGAGGTGAGGGACTGGGCCTTTGTACCTCCAGGTGGGGCGGGAGGGAGAGCGCAGATTCCTGGGGGAGCAGGCAATTTTCCAGAGAAGGGGGCAGCTGTGAGCCTTAGCAGCTTGGACTCAACAGGGGGAGGGGAGCACCAACCGGAAATGGGGATCTGTACGTGGCTCCCACAGCGTCCACTACTAAGGTCGACAATGATTAGTATCAGGTTATTGTTGTATCGGGGGCAGTGGTGGTTCAGTGGTAGAATTCTCACCTTCCATGTGGGAGACCCAGGTTCGAATCCTGGCCAATGCACCTCAAGCACAGCCACTACCCCTCTGTCAGTGGATGCTTGCGTGTTGCTGTGATGCTGAACAGGTTTCAGTGGACCTTCCAGTCTAAGATAGACTAGGAAGAAAGGCCTGGTAATCTGTTTCCAAAAAATCAGCCTGTGAAAACCATATGGCTCACAATAATCCGATCCGCACCCAATCACGAGAATGGCACAGGACTGGGCAGCGTTTTGTTCTGTGGTGCACGGGGTTGCCATGAGTCAAACACCACCTCCCCAGCAGCTAATAACATCATTATGGGCATTATTATGTCCAGGATTCATCCCTTCCCAGGCAGAGCGCAAAGACGCCTCCCGGAGATGCCCTCTCTTCCACAGCTCCTCTGAGGCCTCCGTGCCCAGCCCCAACTCTTTCATGAGCGTCTTCCAGGAGCCCATTCCTCTGTCCAAAGGAAAGTCTCCAATGAAGAACAATGTATAACCCTGAGAAGTTCAGATGAGGTGAGATGGGGGCGGGGATCCTCCATGGGGCTGTGAAGTCCACAAGGGCTCTCTGAGCATGCGAACCGGTGCTGATGCCGGCCTGTGGGGAGTCCCTTCTCCGCACCTCCTCTCTGGTTTCCCCCATCCAGTAGGGGGCCTTGTCCTGCCAATTCCATCCCCTTGACTTGCCCCACCCAGGCTGGCAGCCACTATGTGGCCAGGGGTACAAGCAGGGACTTTCGGGTCGCCCAGAAACCCCAACTCACACATGAGCGATCCTGGGAATGTCTGTGTGGGGGAGATATATTGCATACAGTAAAGGCTCCTTGTCAGTGCTTGTTATTTAATTAATACTCAGCATATTGCAGTAGTAATAAAAAAAAAAAAGATCAGTTCACGAAACTTATTCTACTGGATGCAGCCACTTTCCAAGGGCCTTTGATTGATACTCAGTCTGCTCATACTCAGTTAAATGATCCAACCCATTTGCAAACTTGGATAATTAAATTATCTTCAACATTTTACACAGGGCTCACTAATTTAATACATTCAGTTTCCTTTTTAAACACTTCCATTGCCTGACCTGACAAGCAAAACTTTCCCAAATACTTAAACCACTTTGGACAATCTAATTTTTTAAAAAAGTATAGATATAGTGAATCTCAAGATCTCTGGAATCATTTAGAACTTTAGTATAAGAAGAGTCCTACACTTCTTGACAGAAGAGTCACAAGTCTAAAATCAATTACATGTTTTAAATTGGAGTCACAAGGCCAATTTGTTTATACTTTAATATGCCAGAAGATCTCTTCAACGTTATGAATACTTTAAATACACCATAAACCCATTGCCGTCGAGTCGATTCTGACTCATAGCGACCCCACAGAACAGAATAGAACTGCCCAATGGGATTTCTAAGGAGCAGGTGGTGGATTTGAACTGCCAGCCTTTGGTTAGCAGCGGTAGCTCTTAACCACTGCACCACCAGGGCTCCGTAAATACACCATCGTATCTGTTTTGTTTCTTAACCTTTGCAGGGTTAAAAGGCATTTACCCCGTAAGGGAAATGTTCTCCATCCTACGGGAACTGGGATGACCCCCTCCAGTACACTGTACCATCTCAGGGGCAGAAGTTCCATACTGTGGCAGAAACTGCTGGGCTCCCAAAATCCATGCTCCCCTTCCTTCTTAGAAATAAAACCCCAGATTCTGAATCAGCATTTGGCCACCTGGAATAAAGACTGTGTTTCCCAGCCTCCCTTGCAGCTAAGTGTGGCCATGTGGCTAACCGTGGCCAGTGAGACATAAGCAGAAATGTTATGGGGCAACTTCTGGAAACCTTTCTTAAAAGACAGCTGGTGTGTGTGTCCTTTCTCTTCTTTTTTGTCCATCCCTCCATCCTGCCACCTGGACTATGGGTGTGACGGTTGGACTCTAGTCACTACCTTGGACCTGGGAGATGAGGGTCCCATTCTAGGGATGGTGGAGAGTGAGCTAGAAGGAGCCTGGGATTCTGATGATTTCATGGAGCAAGATGTTCATTTCCACCTGTAACAGATTGTTTAGAAAGATCCCTCCCACCCCACGTGCCTCTTGGCCATGTGACTTTGCCCTCTTCCCATCAAAAGATGAAGTCTATCTCCCTCCCCCTGAATCTACACTGGCCCTGGGGCTTGTTTTGGTCAGTCATATGCAGCAGAATTGGCATGGCTTCGGAAACTAGGCCTTCCACATTTGCCCTCCTGGAACGCCGACCTGGGACCCCGTGTGAGGAAGCCAGGCTAGCCCACCGGAGAATGAAGGTCCCAGCCAGCAGCATTAGCTGCAGACGCACGAGTGAGGCTGTGTTGGGCCTCCCAGCCCTGTCACCCCTCCTGCCACCAGCTACAGCGGTAGGAGGGAGCCCAGGCGATACCCACAGGCCAGTGTTTGGCCCACACACAGAATCCTGTTTCCAGCCACTAAGTTTTAGGGGGGCTTGTTTATGCAGCAAGAGCTAAATAAAACAGCCCTAGGCTGCCCACCTCTGACTTTTTCATGAGAAAGAAAGAAACTTTGGTCTTGTTTAGCCATTGTTGCTTTAGGCCTCAGTTGAATCAAATCCTGAGGCACCTGTGGACCAGAGATTTTTGCGGGGAGGTGACACCTCAATGTCCAGGGTGGTTCTCTCGTGCTGCTGAGGGACATGCTAAGCCCTTTTAAAATTGGTTTCCATAACAACAAGGAACTCCATTTTCTCTAAAGAGGTTGGTCTTGTGGGCAATTACATTCTGATCATACCATTACCTAATTCTTGTCTGATCGGAGTCGACAACCCCCCACACACTCCCTGCCTTGTCCACCCCCTGCCCAGGAGGTCAAAGCCAACCTCCTTCGATAATCTCCTTACTGCCTAATTGAATTCTGCAGCCTTTTCTTGTCCCTGCTGTCTGCCCAGGCTGCAGCTTGGGGAGATAAGATGCTGCCTTTTGGATTCTGCATCTCTCTCAGGCTCCTTTCTGGACTCTGTGCTGTAACATCCCTGAAGTCATAGTAGACAGGAAGCGCGATCCTTCTTCCTCTTGAGCTTCAGTTTTCGGGGATTGACAGCATCTCTGAGATAATGTCTGCAAACACCTGGCCGTGTTTAAGCCACCTCAGTCCCTCTTAAAAGCCCCAAGTGGCTTCCCAGAGCATTGAGAATGACATCACAGAGGCCTGCCTAGCCCTCTGCCTCCTCCATGCCACGCCACCAGCCACACAGTGTGTTCTCATCTCAGGGACTGCACCCTGCTGTCCCCTTGGGCAGGATGCTCTCTGTCTAGCTCTTCTGTGGTTAGCTACTTCTCCATCCTTCAGGTCTTACCTTAAATGTCACTTCCCCAGAGATACCTTCCCTGATCCATACTGTCAAAAGAGTCAGCCCACTTCATCCTACATCTACACATACAAACACAATAAAATTTTTTCAGTGATAATAAAATTATAATTTCAATAAAAATTAAAGCTCTTATAACTCTTAAAGTTACGACGGGTATTGTTTCTCACTGTCTCCTCCTCTACAGTGTGAATTCCAGGAGAGCAGGAAGCTGGCCTGTATGTCCCCATAATGAATGGATGAGTGACCCAATGAATCAGCTGTCAGTACAGGGCTTTGCACAGAGCACCATTCAGTCCGTGGTACCTGGGAATAACCAAGCCACTCTAACACATGAAGCCCTTCTAGTGAATTCCAAACTCATTACCATGGCATACAAGCCCTGTCATGATCTGAGGCCACCTCAGCCCTCGAAGCATACAACTCCCTCTGGTGACCCTGGGCCCAGCTTCACCACCTGCAACCCCAGAAGGAGAAAGTTTTCAGTGCTCTTCAAAACTTTCTCGTTCTATTAAAGAGAAAGTCTCTATTGGATGCTAGAGGGTCTTTAACACCCATCTAATGCTTGCAAGGGGCACTGGTGGTTCAGTGGTAGAATTCTCGCCTTCCATGAGGGAGACCCAGGTTCTATTCCAGGTCAATGCATCTCATGTGCAGCCACCACTCATCTGTCAGTGGAGGCTTATGTGTTGTCATGAGGTTGAACAGGTGTCAGCGGAGCTTCCAGACTAAGATGGATTAGGAAGAAAGGCCTGGTGAGCTACTTCTGAAAATCAGCCAGTGAAAACTCTGGATCACAATTGCCTGGATCATGGCGGTGTCTCAGGAACAGACACTGTTTCATTGTGTTGTGCCTGGGACCATCATGAGTGAGGGGCTGACTCGATGGCAGCTAACAAGAAATGACAAGGTTTGCAAATCTTCCTTTTTTCTGTCTCTGGCAGACCTCAGCTCCGTGCTGGCCTCTCATAATATTGTGTTGTATTTCTTGAATTCATTGTTATGCTACTTCTATTTATGGAATATAATACTCGCTCTCCATTTATGGTGGTAAAAAAGTTTCCTTCTTAAGTCGGTTCATTCATGGAACGTTTTTAAAAGTGAGTTAAATTAAAGAAAAATGTTAAGTAAAGGGTAGTGTCGGGATGTGGCTGTGGCAGATTGCACGTGGATATCAGAAGATTGAGAAACACAATCACAGGATCTCTGAGGGTCCTTTTAGCAATGGCTGGTTGTAACTGTATGTTTGATTAAGCTGATGAGCTGAAATACATTCATCACAGGGGTATTTGCAGTGGTGATAATAATAATAATAATGTAAGCAACTCAAACGTTTATCACCTAGGAAGGGTGACCATATAATTTTTCATCTAGGACTCTTTTAAAAGTGAAAGAAGTGATATTAATAATAGCACAACCTCAGGGCCATCCCAGCAACCCAGGATGTACAGTTTCTCTATCTGTCAGGAAATGCTTAAGTAAATTATAGTATATCCAATTTGTGAACTATGATGATTATGTACATTTATAAATGACACTTATGAAGAGTGTGCAAAAAATGGTTAAGATGTATAATGTTAAATGTGAAAAGAATATCACCCAGTGTTGAGATACGAGCAGAGAAACAGCCCCCAGAGGAAATCTGTTCAAATATTATGGCAGCTATTGCTGAGAGGTGGGATCAAAAGTAATCTTCACTTTCTTTGTTGGACATAGAAGTATCAATATTTATGCCTCTCCTTGTTCCAGAAAACTGCGATTCAGCACATCTGACCCTGTCACTCCGTTGCTTAAAATCTTCCATTTCCTCTGTTCTTGAAATAAAGCCCACCCATCATAACATGGCCTACAGGTCTAGCGTGATCAGGCTGCACTTCCCTTCATATGCCTGGCCAGCCACTCTGGCTTTCTTTCAAGCTGTTACACATAGTGGGCTCCTTCCCTCCTCTTGACCTTTGCCCAGGCTGGTCCTTCTACCTAAAACCCTCCCTGCACAAACCCACACCCCCACCTGGCTAAGCTTCTGCTCCTATGTCAGGTCTCAGCTCCAATGTCACTTCCTCAGGAAGCCTTCTCAGCACCCCCCCCCCATCAGGCCAGGCCCCTCGTATCCACATCTGTAGCTCCCTTTCTTATACACTTGTCCCCCAGGAGTTTGCACACTTGTAACTCTTAATCTAGTTTTCAGAATTGTTTGTTCTCTGAGATCATCTCTACTGAGCTATAAACTCCTTGAAGGCTAAGGTTGTTCATGTTTTGATCCTGCCTGTGCCTGGGTCAAGGAGCCCTGGTGGCGCAGTGGTTAAAGAGCTCGGCTGCTAACCAAAAGTTCGGTGGTCTGAACTCACCAGCCACTTCGTGGGAGAAAGATGTGGCAATCTGCTTCCCTAAAGAATTACAGCCTTGGAATCCCTATGGGGCAGTTCTACTCACAATGCTATGAGTCGAAATCAACTCAAAGGCAGTGGGTTTTGAGTTTGGGGTGCCTGGGTCCAGGGTCAGGGCTCAGTAAACAGTTTTTGTCTGAAGGCTGAGTCTTCCT
>NW_004444040.1:365177-367252 GCF_000243295.1 Trichechus manatus latirostris
ATACACACACACATACATATAATACATACATATAGTCATGCATGTATATATATGTATATGTACATGTAAATATATTTTTTAATTCCCTGGCATTCCTTTCTTCAAATGGTCTTTTCACACCCTGGGGACACACCCACATACCCCAAATTTTTAGCATCTTTCTTTTATTTATTGTACTGGAGGAGAAGGGAATGACACAGGCCTGTTCAGGACTAAGCAAATTCCAAGTAAATTGCAACAATGGGATTTTTTTTTAAAGCATACAAAGTAACCCTAAAACAATCTATACTTTTCAAAACATCGAGAGACACCTAGGGCTGTGCATGAAGACATGTGTCCAGTAGCATTTTATACAAATTATCCAAACTCAAGTCCATTTCCTCTCTTATCCAGCCCAGCTTCCTGGACCCACAAACCAAACCACAGTGCCTGGGGATGACAGAGAAAGAGAGGACTTCCACCGAAACCCAGGCAGCAGGAAGTCTCCTGCCTCTGATTCTGGGTTATTTAAATCTAGGGAGCTCATTTGACCTCAAGCACTCAATCATTTCATTCCTCTTTCTGGTTTTATTTTGAAACATTAGAGGATAGAATCATCACAGAGGTTGAAGAGGGCCTTTTTCTCTTTCTAGCTATTGCTCCTGGATTCCCTTACTCAATGCCCAGTGCATATGTTGGGCCAGATGGCTTGGACTGTTGGTGGATGATTCAGCTGCTCAAGAACATGGTTATGTTTAACCTCATCAACTTGACTCTGCTTCAGTTCATCCTGGGGCAGGATTGTGATACCAATCAGTTTAATTAGTTTAATGGGAGCCCAGGGAACTGGTCTACATTTTGAGTTTGTTGCACAGAACAAATTGGTTTCCCTCGCTCCCTCCTTGATCATTTCAGCATTCAGAAGGAGAACTGCTCTCAATTCACCATTTAGGAAAGGGATTTTTCACTCCCATCCTCTATGGGGAAGTTCTACTCTGTCACATGGGGTCGCTATGAGTTAGAATGGGCTCCACGGCACCTAACAACTTCTTCTGTGAGGAGGTGAGCACTGTCCAGGGTGCCAAAATGAACTGGAGTCAGAGAATCAGTTCTTCCTGTAATGCATTTCTACACATCAATAACTCTAAATACACCCAGTAGAAATTTAGCCTTCTGGAATTCTGAAATCTCTAGTGTATGAATTCCTATTCCAATAAAAGGCAGCATTTCAGCATTCTCCTGAAGTGTGGTCTCCAAAGTGGGGTGCACAAGGAGGTCCTCTGAGGTTATGGAGTAAAATATTAAGATTTCTATTTATGTTTATCTAGCTTGTTGTACAAGGAAGGCCAGTTAATACTACTATTATTCAAATTTACACACCAACCACTAATGCCAAAGAAGAAGAAGTTGAAGATTTTTACCAACTTCTGCAGTCTAAAATTGATCAAACATGCAATCAAGATGCATTGATAATTACTGGTGATTGGAATGCAAAAGGTGGAAACAAAGAAGAAGGATCTATAGTTGGAAAAGATGGCCTTGGTGATAGAAACAACACCGGAGATCGCAAGACAGAATTTTGCACAAACCAATGACTTATTCATTGCAAATACCTTTTTCCAACAACATAAATGCAACTACATATGTGGACCTCGCCAGATGAAATACACAGAAATCAAATCAACTACATCTGTGGAAAGAGATGATGGAAAAACTCAATATCATCAGTCAGAACAATGCCAGGGGCCAACTGAGGAACAGACCATCAATTGCTCATATGCAAGTTCAAGCTGAAGCTGATAAAAATTAAAACAAGTCCACAAGAGCCAAAGTACAACCTTGAGTATATTCCACCTGAATTTAGAGAAGATCTTAAGAATAGATTTGACACATTGAATACTAATGATCAAAGTCCAGATGAGTTGTGGGATGACATCAAAGACATCATACATAAAGAAAGCAAAAGGTCATTAAAAAGACAGGAAAGAAAGAAAAGACCAAAATGGATGTCAGAAGAGACTCTGAAACTTGCTTTTGAACATAGAGTAGCTAAAGCGAAAGGAAGAAATAATGAAGTAAAAGAGCTGAACAGAATA
>NW_004444040.1:368592-402990 GCF_000243295.1 Trichechus manatus latirostris
GTATTTTCAATTGCCTCCTATGCATGCTAAAGCTAGACAATGAATAAGGAAGATGGAAGAAGAACTGATGCCTTTGAATTATGGTGTTGGTTAAGAATACTGAATATGCCATACACTGGCAGAAGAACTAACAATCTGTCTTGGAAGAAGTATAGCCAGAATGCTCCTTGTAAGCAAGGATGGCGAGACTTCATACTTTGGATATGTTGTCAGGAGGGACCAGTCACTGGAAAAGGACATCATGCTTGATAAAGTAGAGGGTCAGTGAAAAAGAGGAAGACCCTCAATGAGATGGATTGACAAAGTGGCTGCAACAATGGGCTCAAACATAGCAGCAATTGTAGGGATGGCACAGGACCTGGCAATGTTTCATCCTCTTGTACACAGGGTCACTATGAATCAGTACCGACTCAACAGCATCTAACCACAACATCTTGTTATTCTACCATTTCTACCTTTCTTATGTTTTAGATACATGTATATAATATCTGAATGAATATATCTGGATTTGGGAGGGATGCTCATGTTTCTTCTGACAGAGGCATGTGATCGGTAAAGCTTGGGGCTCGTAGATCTAGAGGTTATGAAGAATTGGGAAGTCATATGAACAGGGTGGAGGGATTGACATCAAGAGTTGGTTATGGTGGCAGTTTTAGAGGTCTAGGAGCCTGAGACAAGCACTAAGTGTACGGTTTGGTGGGGAAACCTCCTTCCTTCTCCATCATTGACCCCAGAAGAAAAGTTGGCTAGGTTTGGATGTTTTGTAGAAAGTGCTGGACTGAGCGTGGGGGTGGGGCACATACAGGAGGATGAATGAATGCACTCTAATCTGGAAAGGTGCCAGGGGTAGCTCCCAACTCAACTCCATGATGGGGAAGGTGTTTACACATCAAAAAGCTCTCCAGAATAGGCATTGGGATCTTCCTGAGACCGAGTCACCACCTTGAACTGGCGCCGGAGAAAGCCACCATAGCGCTTCTGGTTGTCCCACTTGAGCTTGGGACGGATGCGCCGCAAGAAGCCCCCGTAGCGTTTGTACAGGTCCTCGTGGGCTGCCGTATCTCCATCCTCATCCCCCTTCCCAGCCACCTCTGAGCTCCTCTTGGGGTATTTGCGCAAGAAGCCCCCATAGCGTTTGTCCTGTTCCTTGAGGTCCTCCTCATCAGACCCGAGTGCCTCAGCTTCCATCATACCATCTTCCAGCTGTGTGTCTCCCATCAGCTCAGACTCTGCTCCCTCCTCAAACCTGCCTGAGAGATCCCTGAGCTTCTCCTCCAGGCTCTGGCTCAGAGAATTCTCCCTTGTGGGGGTGTTTGAGATGAATTTGCTTTTCTCCAGCTTCTTCAGGAAAGGCTCAGAGCGCTTGGCGAGCTCATCGTAAGCATCTTCCAAAACAGCATTGCTCTCCAAGTCTCCCTTGCCATTGAGCCCGAGGGTGATGGAGGTGAAAACAGACAGGAAGCCCTGGCATCTCTCCCACTCCTCAGAGGGCAGCAGGGAGGCCTGGCATTCCAGGGAGCAAACCTGCAAAAGACCCAACAAGACATAGTGGTCATGTCACCCCGTGAAACTTCAAAACACAATGCACTCTTCCCACCCTGGGCAGTCACTGACCAGTGTCTGAGAAAATCAAAATCAGCTACCATTGCTAAGCACAGGGCTACCCACTCTGATGCTCCCAATGACGCTTAAAGGTAGGTGATTTTGTGCCCCTGGAGAAGAAGAGGAAACCAGCTTGGAGAGTTTTCCCAAGGGCATATGGCTACACATGGTAATGTCAGAATTGGAAGTGAGAGCTTCCCACAGTACTCTGAGAGGCTCACCCCTCCTCTCCTCACTTCCTGTTCCCAGAAGGAGCGGTTCACTCTCCCTAACTTTCCCAGGTGTGAAGGATACTGCAACATTTTATAGAGGGGGACAGAAGCAATGCAGAATGGTAGAAATAATACATGTGAGGGGACACATGAGGGTTCATTAAATCAAGGGGAGGGGGACAACAGTATCTACTTCATAGAGGTGTTAGGAGAATCCAGTTATCATGATGGTGGTGATGATACAGTACCTGACAATGTGCCAGGCTCTGTTCCAAGTGCTTCACGTGCACTGATGCATTTGATCTTCCCAGCAACCTTATGAGGTTGTTACTATCATTAGCCCCATTTTACAGAAGAGTAAACTAAGGCACCAAAACTCTTTGCCATCAAGTCAATTCTGACTCACAGCGACCATATAGGGCAGAGTAGAATTGCCCCATAGGGTTTCCAAGGCTGTAAATCTTTACAGAAGCAGACTACCACAACTTTCTCCCATGGAGCTGCTGGTGGGTTCAAACTGCCGACCTTAACTGCTGTGCAACCAGGACTCCTAGAACTAAGGCACAGAGAGGTTAAATAACTTGCCCAAAGTCAGCAGCCAGCAGAGCCTATAAGGGACAATACTGGAACTTGCACCCGGGTAGTGTAATGCCACGAGTTCTCACAACCACTGTGATTTCCCGAGGTCATATATATATGAACAGCACCTGATGGGTTGTATACATCTTAGTAAACAGTGGCTAGCATCATGTATTAAATATTCTCCATCCTTGTCTCATGGAATCATTGTCATACTGCAGATGAGGAAACTGAGGCACGGAGAGCAGATTCCAGGGTCATGGAACTAAAAAGTGGAAGACCCAAAGTCTGGTCTGTACACCACACCCTTGGTGCTTGGACTCCCGCCTTTCTTGCACAGGGAGACACCTGGGGGAGTGTGACTCAGAGTAAAACCAAGGCCAGGCCAAGAGATGCTAAGACTCAGGAGACAAGTCAAGGCTTTGACCCTGTCCCCCAGACACTGGCATTTAGGGGGTGGAGAGAACACCTTCCACGGCAGTGACTGGACTTGGAGGTGCCCATCAGCCCAGTGGAGAGAAGCCCTGAAAAGTTCATCTTGAACTGCCCATTCCCAAAGTCAGCACCACTTAATGAATGACACTCCCTGTTGCCAGGCACCAGGCTCCCTGGAAACCTGAGCCTCTCCATGGACCTCAGTGAACCCGTGGTGGGGAGACCTAAAGTGGAGTGGGAGCTGGAAACAGCAGCCCCTGGTGCCCAGGCTGTCCACAGGGCAGGACAAGCCCTGCACAGATCGGACGAGTCTAGAGGACAAGCACCAGCATCCCAGACCTCCATACACAGATGGCCAGTCTCTGCTGGCCCAGGACCAGGGCATCGAGGACCCTGCCTGAAACCTACCAGGGGGTTGATGGGCTTGGGCCCATCCTGGGTCTTCACTGCACACAAGGAGCACGGGGACAGGCAATCTGCCGTGGCAGAGGGGAGTGTCAGGAGGCAAGCAGCCAGCAGCAGTCCCTGCCAGGCCATTCTGTTGCAACTGTTCCTGCTGGGGAGAAAGAAAGAGAAGATGGTGAGATCTGTGATCACCTACTCTGGGTGGGGGGTGTCCTGAGCCTATGGAAATAATCTCATTAACTCATGCCAGCAGCACCACAAGGACAGTATTCTTGTTTCCATTTTAAAGTTGAGAAAACAGAGGCCCAGAGAGGTGAAGTGGGTGGCCAAGGCCAAGGTCAATTAAGGGAATCAACATGTACATTGGCTTGGCATGTTTGAGGACACAGTATATCAGGGAAGAATACAAGACACTGCTCCTGAAGACACACATAGCCAATTACCAAACAGTGAAATATTTTGATAGAGGAGGCACAGTAGCTAGAAGAACACAAAGGAGGAACATCCCATCCAGCTGTGTGCTAGGGGCCTTCCTCTACTTTCATATTCAATCTGCCCAATAGCTCTTCAACGTGGGTTTTACTATTTTCATTGGACAGATGGGGAAGTTGAGGCTCAGAGGCGGGATGACAAGATTGCTCACAGAACTAGGAAGGTGAAAAGCCAGGACTTGGCCTCAGTCTGTCAGACTTCAAATCCCTTGACCACCCACCGAGCCAGAAGACACTCGGCTATTTGCTCTTCTGAGTTCCCTGAGGTTTCCATCTCCTCCCCTCACCCCCTGTCCCTCAGGCTGTCACCCAGTCAGTCCTTTCTCCTTCGTAAGGTCCCTGGAATTTGCCTTTTCCACCCCAGAACTGCTGCTTATGCTGGCCATAGCTTCACCCTCACCCCCTCTGCATGCTAGCCTCCCTGCCTCCAGGTGCTTCTCTGATCCCTCCTGCCCACCCTGAAATGCCCTTCTCAGCACAGCAGTTCTGTGATCAGACCCTTTGGGCTGAGGTGAGTCCTGCCTCTTCTGCCTAAAGGTCAGGGACCCTTGATCCTTTCCCCACACTCCAACATTTCGACTCTGGGATCCAATTGCATTCAAATTCTTGTAATTCCCCTAATGAAGGTATCAGGCCCTGCCCCACCTCTGAACCTTCACACATGCTGTTCCCTCTACCTGGAAACCCTTCCTCTCCTCTTCTGTTACCTGTCACTTAGGTCTCAGATCAGAAGTCACCTCCTCTAGGCAGCTTTCCCTGATCTCTTAGGCTGGGTGGGATGTTCCTCCTTTGTGTTCTCCCAGCTACTATGCCTCCTCTATCAAAATGGTCCACTGTTTGGTAGTTGGCTGTGTGCATCTTCAGGAGCTGTGTCTTGTCTTCTTCCCTGAAATGCTGTGTCCTCAAACATGCCAAGCCTGTTCCTGTCTCAGGGCCTTTGCACTTTCCGTTTCCTCTATCTGCAGGACTCTGACCTCGGATTTTCATGTCTTGCTCCTTCTTGTAAGTAGATGAGTTAAATGTCACATCACCAGAGAGGCATTTGCTCATCCCTGTATCTAATATAGCTTCCTTGATCTCTCTCCACATCAAAGCCCTCACCACCTCCTATTGTCCTATTTATTTGATATACGTTTGTTATTTTTGTGGGTTGTCGTCTCCCCCACTTGAATATAGCTCTTTATGGTCAGAGACTTTAACTGTCTTATTGCCTGCTGTATCTCGGCACATAGTGGGCCCTCCATTCATACTCAGTAAATGAATCAATGCTTTATAAATGGCTTGTTGAAAGTGTCCCTTTCATAGTCAACCCTTTATAAACCAAATATCAGGACTCAAAGCCATTCAAAAGGGGACATGATGCAGTTCTCCCAACTGGAAATGCAGGGTTCCCTGAAGACACCCCAGCCCGGGAAGGGGCTCCATGCTCTTCCCAGTCTGGTCTTTGTAGCCCAATGCGCCTAATGCCACTCTCAAAGATGACTATCACCCTCCCTCCGTGGTCGCGATTGCCCAGTAATATTAAATATTTTCCAATATCATCTCATGAAATCACCCCCATTTTACAGATGAGGAAACTGAGGCTCAGAGAGGGGTGTTCCAGGGTCCCCACCTGAGCACACTTAATAATGGTCCCAGCCACCATTTATTTAGTACCTACTGTGTGCCAGGCCCTGTCTGAAGCCCCTGAGTCCATCACCTCACTTATCCCTCACCAGTGAGGGAGCACTTCCGATTTAGTGAATTGTCCGTGTCCTTTAGCGAATGGTGAAGCTGGGGTGCAAGGCCAGATCTGTTGGACCCCTACACTATTAATGACTACAACTTCCAGAACAACTTTGATTCATTAAGAGCTGAGCCCTCTGTGAGGCCCAGAGGACCTCTACTTGTATGAATACACTCAGCCCATGCACCAACTGTGAGAGGTAAGTATCATCATCCCTACTTTATATGAGAAAACTGATGCCCAGAGAGGCTTGGTAAATCTCCTGAGGTCACACAGAGATTAAAGGTGAGAGCTCAGGTCTGTTTGCCTCTCTTGAGGCTGGGCAAGATTGCTCCCCTAAGCAGGGAAGCTCAGAGTGGAAAACCCAGGGAAGTGGTCCTGTGTCTCTCCTAGAGCCTCTCTCCTGCCTCAAGTTTCTCTCACGCGCTATCAGCTGCTGAGCGAATTTGGGTTCCGGGCGAGAGTGAGCTGCTCCATTAATGTGCGGATACAAAGCAGGCAACTAGTGTTTCCTCAGCTCAGATGGTTAGGCTGGCCTGTTACAAGATTAGCACTGAATTAACCCCCTGGAGATAGGAGCCCACACCATCCCCTAACTCCACCCATCCAGAAGCTTCCTGCACTGCTTGGCTGCCAAGGTAGGAGACCGCCCCAGCCAGCCTCTTTGGGATCTCTTTGTCCCAGCAAAGATAGTTTCAACATCCTTTCCTTTCACCTGTCAACTTTATAGTTAATAATAATAATTCTACCTGGTCTGATGGTTATTAAGTACTCACAATGTTCTGGGCAATTCCCATGGATTAACTCATTCATACTCAGCAACTCTAAAGGTGGGTACTATTGCCATGCCCACTTGACAGATGAGGAAACCGAGACACACCCAAGTTAAGTTACCTGCCAAGGTTCCAGAGCTAGTAAGCGACAGAGCTGGGATTTGTACCAGACAGTCTGAAGAGCCTGCCTTCTTAACCTCTGTGTACTTCCCAGGCCACTCCGACACACCCTACCCACACAGCAACCAGAGGATTTTTCTGAAATGCGAATCTGACTGCACGCTTGCCCTTGCTGACCTCTTCAGAGGCTCTCCTTCAAGGTGATGCTGGACCCCATTGCCTGGCATGCAAGGGCTTTCCCCAGAGGGAGAGCTGACAGTGACTGGGTGCTTACTGTGTGCCAGGCACGGTGCTGAGTCCTGCACATGTCTTAATGTAAGGGGTCCTTATAACAACAAGATAGAGCTGGCACAATATCCTCCCCATTCTACAGATGAGAAAATGGAGGCACAGAGAGACAGCGTAATCTGCCCAAGGTGTCACAGCACGTTGGCAGCAGGGCTAGGATTTGAACCCAGACAGATTGAGTGTGGGCCCCGCCTGACCTGGGCAATTCCAAAACGGATGCACCATGCATCCTGCCCCCTACGTGTTCGCACTTGGGGCTCCCTCTACCTGCAATGCCTTTCTCACTGCCCCCATCCACTCCCATCTCCCCCAGACCTGGCTAGCCCTTACTTATTCTCCAAAACTCAGCCTCAGGTGCCTTCTCCAGGAAGGGTGCCCAGATTTGGCCCCTCCTCAGAGCTCCAACAGCCACCTGTACTGGCTTCATTCCATAATTGCCTCTTACTTTCTTGAGTCCCCTACCACAGATCATGTAAGTGCAAAGTCCCTGAGGTGAGAGTGTGGGTAGAGCGTGTGGGTGGTAAGGAGGCCAGGGTGGTTCAAGGGGTATGAGGAAGGGAGACTGGGGTAGAAAGAGCAGAGAGGTGGGCAGAGGCCAGGTAATGCCAACCCTTGTTGTCCAAGGCAAGGAGTTTGCATTTTGTTCTAAATGTGATGGGAAGACTAAGGAAGTTCGAATGATTGAATGAATCAGTGGTGCCCCTAGCACCAAATACAGGGCTGAAACCAGAGCAGAAGCTCATACCAGTCTGTGAGGGAATAAAAAGGTGAATGCTGGCAAATGTGCCCCAACTCCTTGACTTCTCTGAGGCCAGTTTGAATTTTTCTGGATCGCATCTTCACCCCGCCCCCCAGAATAACCTCATGGTTGTCTAAACCAATACCTGCTAAAAGAAATTCCACACATATTTATGAAACCGTTGGTGGGGGGATGGTGGGAGGCAAGAGGAAATGAGAGAAGAGGGGAGGCGGAGAGGGTGAGGAGAGGTGAGGGAGGGGGAGACTGAGACAAAGAAAGAAGAGAGGATACAGTGGGAAGGGAAGGAAGAAGAGGGAGAGACAGAGAGGCACTAGAGAGGCAAAGATACCAAGAAGGAGACAGAGAAGGAGGGAAGGAGGAAAGAAGAGAGGGACTGACAGAGAGGGGGAGACACAGAAAGGGGAAGGCATTGAGAGGGAAGGGAGAGAGAAAGGGGAGAGACAGGAAGAAGGAAACAGGAAGGTCACTCGTCAGTATGAGGACCTTTATTCCAAGGTGTTATGGATTGAATTGTGTTCCCCCCCACAAAATGTGTGTCAACTTGGCTAGTCCAGGATTCCCAGTATTGTGTGGTTGTCCTCCATTTTGTGATTTGATGTGATTATCCTATGTGTTGTAAATTCTAATCTCTATGATGTTAGTGAGGCAGGATTAGAGGCAGTTATGTTATTGAGGCAGGACTCAATCTACAGGATTAGGTTGTATCTTGAGTCAATCTCTTTTGAAATATAAAAGAGAGAATCTAGCACAGAGGAGAGGGATCCCATGCTGCCAAGAAAGAAGCATAGGGAAAGCACAGCATCCTTTGGACCCAGAGCCCCTGCGCTGAGAAGCTCCTAGACCAGGGGAAGATTGATGACAAGGACCTTCCCCCAGAGCCAACACAGAGAGAAAGGCTTCCCACAGAGCTGGCACCCTGTATTTAGACTTCTAGCCTCCTAGACTGTGAGAGAATAAACTTCTGTTTGTTAAAGCTATTCACTGTGGCATTTCTGTTATAGCAGCACTAGATAATCAAGGCACAAGGCTTTGCTTTTTTCCAGTTTTGCTGAAGGCAGTGCTCAGGGAGCTGTGGTTACCTTGACATTGGGAAGGGCTTCAGTCACTGAGTCCTTGTCTTCAAGCAAAGTCTCCTCCACCCATTCCCACAGACCAGAGCTCCAGAGGAGCTCTTCCCCCCTCCCTTCCTTGTCTGTGCCCAAGTCCTCCCTCTGCCCTCCCCCCACCCTTGGCCTCAGTGCTTTTCCCAGGAAGAAGAACTAGAGGAGGGTCTTTGATGGGGTGGAGACCGAGCAAAGGGCTGTCCAGGGAGGCCCTTCTCCCTGAATGACAGAGGGACAGAGTGAAGGGCAGGGTCAGGCGGGGCTGAGCACTTTCTCTGCGTGTCCAAGAATATCCAAAGGTTGCAACCTGGCCACCTACAAACTCAGCAAATGGGCATGGGACATTTTGACCTGCACAGGGATTTTTTTTTTCTAATTGCTGTCAACATTTAAAAATTGAGAGACTTTTTGCATTTAAAAATTTTAATTTTCAACTTGTCTTGGAAAATCAAGAGCTCTGAAGATTCTGGGCCTGCATTTCAATGTAGCAACGGTCATAGATGGGACACTCGCTACCCAGGTCACCACTGTCCCCACCTCGTGGCTTCCCTCATGTCTGTCCTTGTAGAGCACCTGAGAGACACTTGAGTTTGCAGCCCCCAGTTGCCTACTCCACCAACTTGGGAAAGCAGCATAGGGTGGGATCCAGAGAGATGCTACCACAGGATCTTCAAGTGGTTAGGAACAAGGGCTCGAATCCCGGCCCACCACTCACCGCCACTTTGGGAGCATTACTTAACTTTGTGGTGCCTCAGTTTTCTCAGCTATAAAATGGGGCTAATAGTACCTCAGAGGGTTGGTGTGGGGATTAAATAAGATACCACGTATAGAGCACCTCGCACTGTGCCTGGCACACAGTAGGTGCTTTAAATAGCATAGCATGAAGGCTTCATTCTAATCATAACTTGGGCTCTAAGAGATGGGAAGAGAAGAAGAGGAGATAATAAAGGGCCCAGCACACAGTAGGATCTCCAAAACAGTTGTTGAATGAATTAACTGCCATGGGTGGAGGGCCTACTGTGTGCCAGGCTAGACTGCGTGCTCTTCACACATGAGCACATCAAACCAGTAACAGTGCCAGCCTGTGCATCACCACTTTACACGTATTTCTAACCCTTGCCAACAATCCCAGAGGTGAATGTTTTTATACCCATTGTACAGAGGACCAGACTGAGGCTAGGAGAAGTGAAGTTACTTGCCTAAGTGACTTGCTTGTCAATGGGACACCTAAGCTTCCAACCAGATCTCTTTGGGTTAAAAGGGATCGATAATAGTAACAGAGACACATTGGCTCTGAGGTTTTCCTAAGTGAGCTTCTTTACTTCCTTTTATAGGATAAACACATTATTGAGTGGTATCAGGTGGGACCCAGAGGGAATGTTTCCACCTTTCCAATGGCAGCTTGCTGAGGAATGGAGCCTGGAAGCCATACATCAGAGATAGCCCTGTCTACTTATCATCTTTGATTTGGGATGAGCTGAGGTGAGAGGAATTTAGCCCGTGGTCATGTGAGAGGGGAAGGGCAAGCCCACTTGGTTGGCCCCGAGGAGCAGCCTGGGGCACAGGCCCAGTGGTGGTCAGGCTTGCATAGCCCACAGTGAACCAACTAACGGCCCCTTTCGACAGACCGGGCAGCTGGGCGCCTTCTACCGGCCCTCACAAAGGAAAACCCTCAGCACCCGACAGTGTATGAAACATTTCCTCAGCCACTACTACAGGGTGCTTTGTAACAGCCCAGTGGGGGAAACATGGGCCAGTGGGGTTGGGGAGGGTGAGCCTCCCTTAACAGGAAAGGAAGTACGGGCTCTGGGAGGTAGAGGTTTTGTCCAAAGTCAGGTGGTGTAACAGGTGAAGAGGTAGGATGCAAGCCGTCCCCTGTGAAGAGTCCAGGGCCCTTTCCAGCAGCCCCTGCTGCCTGCCCTGATGCTCCTGGCTGGCAGTTCTCTAGGCAAGTACTGAGGGGGCTGGGGAAACTCGCCTTGTGGTTTTCCTTTTCCCTGAGAGAGAAAGGCACGGGCTCTGGGGTCAGACACACCCCCATTCTATCTCTCTCACTTGTGACCGAGGGTGGTGAGCCGCTTTCCTCTTCAAGCCTCAGTCTTCTCAGGTGTAAATGGGCTGGTATCACCTCACCTCCCTGCTTGCCCCTGTGACAACATCATCTAAAGGGCAGCACATCGTGAAACCCAAAACCAAACCCGTTGCCATGGAGTTGATTCCGATTCCCTATAGGACAGGGTAGAACTACCCTATAGGGTTTCCAAGGAATGGCTGGTGGATTCAAACTGCCAACCTTTTGGTTAGCAGCTGAACACTTAACCACTGTGCCACCAGGGCTCCAGCACATCGTAGACCTCCTTTTTATCCCAGAGTTCCTTCCAAAGGAACGATCTTCTTACTCTTCTCTCCTCCGTGATATGTGATATTTCCATATTGTAGTCAGCGGAGGGCTCAAACGAGCCGCAAGCATTTTTATTAAAAAAGCCAACACGGAATAATAATGGCATGATTTAGCATCACAATTATCTCTCCGAGCCCTTTATCGCATGTGATTATCCATATTTGATAGAGGAGGAAATGGGAAAAGGTAGAAATGAAGTCACTTGTTGAAGGTCACGCCATGAGTCAGGAGGGAAATGGAGACAGAACTCGGCCTCCCACACCCAGGCTGTGACTCCCACCCAGGAGGTGATGTTCCCACGACCCTATAAAGACAACAATCTTAACAGCCAATGAGAATTGCACTGCTGCCCTGTACCAGGCCCCATGCACTCCAGACACCTCCATGGGCCCTATGGACCCGGGCTCTTATTACAGATCCAAGCTCCAGATGGAAAAAGCAAGGACCAGCAGGGTGGAGAGCCCTCCAAGGCCCCCAGGGTCACTAAGCACATGTAGTAGAGGTGGAATTCTCTGAGTCCATAGCATCCCCCATTTGAGGCACATCTACCAAGGACCAAGCTCTTTGCTATGCATCTTCCCTCAGTTATTTCATTTTCACCCTCAGGAGACTCCAGTGGGTGGGCACCATTAGCCCCATTTTCCAGATGGGGAAAACAGAGGATCAGAGAGGTGAAATGACTGGGCCAAGGCTAAGAGGCAAGGAAATAGCAGAATCAGGCTTAGAATTCAGTCTACCAGATCCACTCCACTGAGCCCTCCCTGAGGTATGCATTAAACGTCCGTCAGATTACCCCCAAACACTCACATTCTTGAAACAAAATCATTCCAGGCTTTTTACCCCACTTGAAAATATATAGTTCATCCTTGTGGATCTCCAGTGGACTAGCATAGGGAGATTGTGAACACTGGAGAAATAGTGCCTTATGAGGCCTTTAGGGTCGATAGCAAAGGATGAATGATCAGTTTTAGGGGAACACAGGAGTTCGAGTTCTGAACAGAAGGTGAACCCACCATTTAGTCCAACAAGAATCAAATCCCAAAACACTGGATGAGGGCCCCATGCCGAGGGTGACAACCTCTCCCGGACCATTCGCTGTATGACACCAGAGTGCAAAGACAACCCTGTAGTTGATGATCCTGGTGGGATCATTAACAGCACTTTTTAAAGAATGTTTTTCAAGAGCAGGACCCGTACAGAACCCCACGCCCTTTTTGTTATTTAGTGCATGTATGGGATGGACAGGAAAGTAAAAGGAGAGTGGACTAGAGACAGAGAGAGACAAAGAGGTACAGAAAGAGACACACAGAGAGAGACAGAGATACAGAAAGACAGAAACAGGCTAACAAGAGGAACAGAGACAGGACTCACACACAGAGAAAAAGAGACAGAGACACCAAGAAAAGCAGAGAGAGAGAGAGAATGGACACGTGGGAAAAGAAAATAAAGATGAGATGGAGAGGTAGGGAGGGGAGAAGGGGAGGATGGGACAAAGAGGAGGGAAGGGAACTAAACAAGGGAGAGAGGGAAGGCAGGAGAGGAGGTGGATTTTGAATCAGGAGGTTGAGCTTCTGCTACGTGAATCACACACACCTATTCTCTCCTCCTGCTCCTCTCTCTCCCATCCTTTGTCCCTAGTGACCAGTGGACCAGAGACCCAATCACAAAATAACGTCTCAGTAAATCCTTGTCAGGAGTCCTTGAAAGTTGCAAATGGCTAGGGCACTGGGATGCTAACCAAGAGGTTGGAGGTTTGAGTCTACCCAGAGGCACCTCAAAAGGAAGGTCTGGCAATCTACTTCTGAATAAGTCAGTCATTGGAAACCCTATAGAGCATAGTTCTACTCTGACACACATGGCATTGCCATGAGTCAGAGTCGGTTCGATGGCAACCAGTTGGTTAAAAGCTTGTCAAGTTAAATTGAATTGTCTTGTAAGAGGTCAAAGGGCCAAATGGCAGTTCCTAGCCACTAGGTAGACAATTCATCCCCTGGGGAATGTGCCTGCAGCCTGCAGCCAACCGCTCCGGCCAGTGAAGTGGGCCAGATGGATTCAGGGAGGAACCTCCCAAGCCCAGCAACGTACCTTGTGGACCTGGGCCACTTACCCCCTGCCAGGAGCACCCATCTGGACCAAGACTGGCAGAGATTTATGGAGGAGATTCTCTCCATCCCAGGGGCTGGTCCCAGGCTTGCCTGGTGTCACCAGCCAGAGTTTACTGCCCACCACAGTGACCAGCCCCATCTCAGTGAAACTGTTAGCCCTTTGTCAGAACTCAGTGAGATGAACCAACATTTATGGGCTGTGATGAATGACAATGGTGAGAGATATCAGCTGGCTCACCACCCGTTCTCAGACCCTCTTTGAAATCAAACCACCAACTAGTGATCCTCTTAGAGTGATGGAAGAGAGCTAACAAAATACAACAGTTGTGTAAGAATGACCCGAGGAGGTGGGTACGGAGACGGCAATTAAAGAGAATCAATCAAGAAGAGACTTCTTGATCCCACAGTGGCCGGTGAAGAAATAGACTTCTGTTGGGGTGGAGAGGACAGTGGGGAGGGGAGAGGAGTGTCAGCCCTGCAAACAGAAGTATTAGACGTTAGGGCAGATTTCCTGGGCAAAGGATGAGGCATGATGGAGCAGGATGTCATGTACATTTTAACTGATATGGGCGAGGGGTCCAACTCAGCCACTGTAAAACAGTGAAAACTTGAGGAGTCATACTAGCATTTATTGAGTACCAGGTATGTTACAGTATCCAATTGGAGCCTCACAAATAACCTTAATAGTCTACTTGCCATTGAATCGATTTCGACTCATGGAGAGTCCATATGCGCAGACTAGAGCTGCCTGCCAAAGGGTTTTCAAGGCTGTGACCCTCTGGAAGCAGATCGCCAGGCCTGCCTTCCGACTTGCCTCTGGATGAGTTCAAACTGCTAACCTTTTGGTTAGTAACCCAGAACTTAACCATTTGTGCCAACCAAGGACTCCTCACAATAACCTTAAACCAAAAACCAAACCCACTCCGTCGAGTCAATTGCGACTCACAGTGACCCTATAGGATAGAATAGAACTGCTCCATGGTTTCCAAGGCTGTAATCTTTACGGAAGCAGACTGCCACATCTTTCTCCCATGGAGTGGCTGGTGTGTTCAAACCACTGGCCTTTCAGCTTGCATCCGAGCACTGTAACTACTGCACAGCTAAGGGCTCCTTATAATAACCTTAAAAACCCATTGCCACCCAGTCGATTCTGACTCATAGCAACCCTATAGGACAGAGTAGAACTGCCCCATAGGGGTACCCCTTAGGGGGTGAATATTAGTACTTACAAACATTCCTCATTTTACAGATAAGGAAATTAAAGCTCAGAGAGGGCAGCTACTGTCCCAAATTCACCCAGCAAATGAGTAGTGGGATCTGGGATTTGAACCCAGCACAGTTTGAGGTGTTGTGACACACACATTTATATGGTATGTAGAAAATTCCTGGCTTGTAGCAGTTACCTCAAGAAACTTAACAATCTTCTATGTGTTTTAAGGTGATCGCAAATTTCTCAAACAGCCCCAGAGCTGGTCCTTTTGCCCACTCCGTTAAAATGTGCTAGGTTCTACCACACAGCCTCAGGAACCACAGTGACATCCCACTCCCAGCTGCCAGGAGACACAGCATTCACCTGCCACCCATCACACCTCTGAGGCAAAGCAGTGGGCTTGAGCTCCATCAGCAAACGCACACCTCCCCCACGCACATAGCTTACCGGCTTGGGCTGCTGCTGAGGCTCCCCCCCACGCAGATCTCAGAGACTAGGGATAAATGACCTGCAAAAATAGAACAAAAAGCACAGTGGGGTGGGCTAGGAGGAGAAGGTGAGGGGAGAAGAGAACAAGGATGCTGCGGTGGGGGAGAGCCCCAGGGGCAAGGGAGAGAACCAAGAGAAAAGGATTGGCATTCTGAGACATTTTGCACTGCATTCTGATGAGAACGCCTGTCACATTAGAAAGACAAGCCTGGTCTATTTTACCAACCATACGAAGGGAAATGATAATGAAGACTTTCTGTCTGTGGGAGAGGAATTGAAATCAGAGCCAATAACCTGAAGAGCTTGTCTCCCCTGGGAAGCGTGGAGGCTTAATTAAGGAATGTTTGTAAAGCTTTATCAAGAGATCCTTGATAGAAGATACCAGGGAAAAGTAAGAGGTCGCAGAATTTACTATTCTACCCTGGAGCAGTAAGCAGGCTTTTTCTTCTGAAGCTCACCAGCTTTTTGCTAGAGCCAAACTTTGGGATTCTGTAAGACTTTCTTTGGATGTGAATATCTTTCCCAGTGAGCAAATGGTTTTCCCTGACCATCCTCCCTGCTTCACTCAGAATCCTCTGGCTGTAATTTACATGAAAGCAACAAGTCCTGTCAAAAGTGAAACTGACAAGAAAAATCCTGCTCTGCCTGGGTCTCCTGTCACGTTTTCACTCTCTTCCCTCATTCCCTCCCAGCAAAACACCCCCAAACTTCATTCTGTGTAAAATTGTGTCAAAGGAAGCCCCTCAGACCAGCACCCTGTCAGCAATTCAACACGATCCAAGAAGAACGAAAAGGCTGAACTCGGTTGTACATTGATACACGGTAAATGTCAGAGCCCTGAACCTCATTAACGTCCCCCAAGCTCTTGTTCTCCAAGTCCATGGAGAATCACTGACCTTTACGATCACCCTGATGAGCTGCACCTCTCACTTCTCCCACCCAGATGTGCCAGTCTCCTCTGCCCTGGAGATGACATGCAAACTGCCATGTGGCAGGACACAAGGGGAAGAAGACTATGGAGCCAAAACCAAGAGACGGTCCTCTTGAAGAGAGCTACCACCTGTTTAAGCCAGGACTGTACAGAGAGCAGTCAGCCTGGCTTCTGTAAACCAGCCTCCCAACTCTGACTAACTACCTTTACCACATAGTCAGACACAAACCTGAAATCCCCCAGCCCAAACTCCTATCACCTCCCGGTCCTAAGGACCAGGAATAAGCATATAAAACCAAGAGACAGAATTCCAGCGCCCCATCTGGATATTACCGTGCGTTCTTTTGTCCCTGGACAGCTTCTAGCCAAGCAGGTTGGAGGGTGGTGGCAGGTGGCTGGCCCAGGACTCAGGGTCTCCCTGATTCCAGCTTAGAAGGAGGTGCCAAGAGACAGCTGTGAGCGCCACCAAAGCCCCTTGGAACGGCAGTTCTGGTGTCTCGCCCCCCTTTTATGGACTCTAGCCTCCCCCCCCCCATTCCCATTGCTCAGCCCTCCCTGAGCATAGGCTGCTGGGAGCCAATGAGGAAGTAGCTCCGAGCAGTCAGAGGCTCAGACCCCCAGGCCCTTCAACTCGAACTCCCTGGGCCAACACAATAGGCTCCTCATGGTGACAGGGATGTGGAGGAGGAAGGCAGCCACGTGGGGGACAGCGGATCTGGGTGTAGGGTTGTTTGTCACTTGAAATCCAGCCACTTCAGTGTCTGATGCTTTTCAAGGAGAGTGTCACAGAAAAGGAGAGAGGCAGAAAGAGTTCGGGAAAGAGACATAGAAAGAGGGAGTTAGAGAGGAAAAGAGACAGACAGACAGATAGACAGATCTACAGGCAGATAGAGACAGAGAGCCCGTGCCAGGGAAACAGAGAGCGAGGCCAAAAGATTCTGGAGAGAATCAGAAACACAGAAAGAGACGATGTCAGGGACACAGAGACACAGACCGAGCAGGAGAGAAAGAGTCCGAAAAACAAAGAGACACAGAGCATCAGAGATGGGGCCAGCCAGAGAGACAGGTGTAAACAGAGAGCCAGAGGAAGAGAGACAAGGAAACCGAGAGATAGAGACAGAGACAGAGAGAGACTAGGAACACCGGCGGGGAGAGAGACAAACAGACACAGAGACAGAGAGGCGGAGAGAGTCCCATGATAATGGAAGAAAGAGAAGGAAGCCGGCAGAGGCTGAGCTGCCTTGTGTTGTGTGTGTGGCTGGGACACTGTGTGTGCGGCTGGGGCATGAGTCTGCTGGAAGGTTTGGTGCCTACATTTGCCTGCTGCCGACAGGGACTCTGGCACACGCCCGTGCTGGTGCCGGGCATGCCAGCCTGGCAGAGGCACAGCTCTCTCCCGCAGCCAGGAGCTGCCGTTTTCTCTGGTGGTGACACAAGATTAAAATCATAAAATCCCCCTCAAAATCTGGGCTGCGACGTGCACACACTCGGGTAGGGGCATGCCCACCTCATGTGTTCCCATGCCTGGTGCCAGCAGCAGCTTGAACACTGCACCCCTTGTGCCTACAAATACCTTCCAGAACATAGGGGCTTTCGGAGTTTGGAAGAGAACGTGTTTCACTCCTGGCTCAACAGCAGACAAGCAAGACTATTTCAGAAGTCTGGCAAGGGCCACCCATTTCTTGGGCACCTGTGCCTCACCAGGCAGTTTGCCGAAGTGGGTGAGTTTCATTCTCGCAGCCCGGCCAGATAGTTAATATGTTCCCATTTTGCTGATGAGGAAATGGAGGCTGGAGAGGGGAGAAACTTGCCCAAAGTCACACAATAAGTTAGTCATCAAAGGAAGATTCAAACCCAAGTTTATCTGATTCCAAAGTCCCTGCTCACTCCCTCACTCCTCCTCATGAAGCCTTAAAGCTGCCCACACTGAAGGGTGGAGGCAGGAGCTTGCTTCTCTGGTACTCAATTTCTCCATCTGTACTATGTAGAAGACGGTCGTGCTTAATAATATTTAAGATGTGGGTTTGACTCCTGGCTCTGCCACTCGCCAGTAGAGAGACCTTAGACAAGTCACCACCTTCAGCCTCAGTTTGCTCATCTGTAAAGTGGGGATAAGAGTGTCCCCCTCAGCCAGCTCTGGTTGAGGGTGAAACGAGAGGATGTGGGCCACAGCACTTAACACATCTGGCACTTAGTGAGTGCCCATTTCTGCCTGTCCTTGTGATTAATCGCATCATTCCAGCTCTGACGCACGGAGGCTGTCTGGGGCTGGTCCTCTCCCTGCACCTGGTTCATTACATGCTCTCATAAAAAAACGAGTTGCTGCCAAGTCAGCTCTGACTCATGGCAACCCCATGTGTGTCAGAGCAGAACTGTGCTCCACAGGGTTTTCAATGGCTGATTTCTCAGAAGGAAATCTCCAGGCGTTTCTTCCGAGGTACCTCAGGACGGACTCAAACCTCCAACCTTTTGGTTAGCAGCTGAGCACATTAGCCTTTTGCACGGCCCAGTGACTCCATCCTCTCTCATACAAAGAGGAAAACACAAGGAGCCATTTGCTGAGCAGCCGCGCGGTGTGTCAGATACTTCCACACGTTTCATTGTATCCTCACAACAAGCAAGCCTGTGGCATGGATATTATAATCCATCCTCAAACCCAGAAAGCAACTGGAGTTCCGAGAGGTCCCAGCCACATGGGGAGAGAGGAGAATTTGAACCCCAGTCCTTGGGGCTCTGAAGCTGCAGCTCCCCCACACTCCCCTGTAACCTTGAGGTGAGGGCTCCTTCCCAAAGAGGACCCTTCTGCTGTGGTGGGTTTCACCACATCCTTGATGTGGTGAAAAACAGGTGAAATTGTGCACTACAGATTAGTAAGCAAGCACAAGTAAACCTGTGCCTACCTTGCTTATTGGGTAGTCCCTCCCTGGCTCTCGGTAATAGCCTTGAAATAGACATAGGCTCTAAGAGATGGGATGCAGTGGTCTCCCTGCCAAGAAGTCAGCAGGCATTAGGACAATAGAGGAGTATGGGCCCTTCTTGACTATTGTTCATCATAAAGAGAAGTAAGGACAATGAGGTTAAAGATGCTCAAGGATAATCCTGCTTTAAGCCATTAATGCTTAACATCCTTCACCCCTGAGTCTATTGTCAGCATCAAGAGCAAATGGTCTATCCATTTGCTTTTCCTCTCCTTTCACACGTCCTTTACACGCATACGCAAGAAAAGACCAGGAACAGTTTTCCCCTTAATACTAGAGTACCTGGCCTTGAGGCTCACACCCTCCCAGGCTCAGTGGTGTTCAGGGTCCTGTCGCAGCCCCATGGCAGCAGCACGTGGGATAGGAATCATGGGCTTGCAGAAGAAAGGCCTGGCAATATACTTCTGTAAAAGATTGCAGCCAAGAAAATCCGATGGAGCAGTTCTACTCTGTAACACATGGGGTTGCCATGAGTCAGAATCAACTTGAAGGCAATGGGTTTTTTTTGTGTGTTTTTTTTTTTAAATTAGTTTATCTGATTATCATGTCTTGCCCCTGGTGGTGGAAGGTAAACTCTATGAAAGCGGACTCATTGTCTTGTTCACTGCTACATCCGTAAAAAGTATCTGGAGTTTACTAGATACTGAGTAAACATTTGCCGAATTAGTGACTAAAAGAACTGCAAGGGGTTTAGTCACTACAAGTGGCTGGAACGTAGAGTGAAGGGGGGGAAATGGGAAGGAAGGGAAATGGGGAGACCAAGAAGGACCTCAAATGCCAAGTTAAGTGCAGCACTTTATCTGAAGAGCATTTGGAGGCTGGAAAGCTTTGAAAACGGTTCTCCATGTGGATGGACACAGAGCCTAGAGATCTAGAAAAGCAAGTTAATCATTTTCTTTTCAGTTCATGAGTCTATCTTGATGTTCTGGTGCTGGTGATTCAGATTCAAATCCAACATGATTCCTCAGCAAGCTCGTAGGCTAGTGTGGGACATATATAGGCATAAAAATTTATAGAGTAGGTGCAAAAGCAAAGCAATGTAAGATACAGGAGAAGCACAGGGAAGCTAATGATTAATTCTGTCTGGGAACATAAGGAATGTTCAAGAAGTTCTCCCTGAATAGGGAACATCTGAGGTGGGTTTTGAAGGATGAATAGGAGTTTTCCAAGCAAACAAAGGAGAGTCTCCTAATGCACCTCAAAGAGCCAATGTCATTATTGCAAAATTAGGAAAAGAAAACAAGAATTCTAACCCCATCATAGTTGCCTTGAGCTAACCAGGATTCCCTTGTATTTTGCTAAAGGAACAGAGACATCTGCCTTAACTCTCTGTATTTTCCTGCCCATTCTGCTCCCAGAAATAGAGGCACATATTAATTCAGAGAGACTCTGCCCTGGCCTGAATTCTGCTTTTCTACCTTGCTGGGAGCTCTGGCCTCCTGCTGCACACACTGGCTGCCTCTGCAAAGGAACATCAGAACGGACAGCAAAGAGGAGTTTACCCTGGATATCTCCCAAGCAGGACATCCCCCTGAAATCACTAGCAGCCCAGACACATCTCAAATGTGACTTATAGTCTCATGTTTGAAGAAGGTGCTATTTTTATCTCTGGTCTCCCAAGGGGGATGTCTCCTAGCAACTCTCCTCCCCTCACCCATGAAAAGTCCATTGGCCTGTGGAAGGTGTTTCTCTGAGGCAGGGACTGGGATGGGCCAGGGACAACTTAGCAAGTACACAGTCCACCAGCTGACCCTGGAACTCCTGGTCTGGTGCTCAGCACTTGAAGAAGGATTCACAAAGATCCATCCATTCCACAGCTCTTTTCTGAGTACCTCCTGTGGATCTGACCCTCTTCCAGGAGCTGGGATACAGAGGTAAGCATGGCAAAGACCTTAGCCTCATGATGCTTCCTTTCCAGGGATGAACACAGGCAAACACAAAAGCATGTAAGCACGAAACCAAACTAAACCCACTGCCATCGAGTTGATTCTGACTTACAGCAACTCTACAGGACAGACTAGAAATGCCCCGTAGAACTTCCCAAGTCTGTAAATCTTTATGGAAGCAGACTGCCACACCTTTCTCCTGCGGAACAGCTGGTGGGTTTGAACCGCTGACCTTTTGGTTAGTAACTGAGTGCTTTCACCACTGAGCCACCAGGGCTCCTTCACATAAGTACAGTGGATAAATATGAAGCAAGATGAGGGCTTAGAGAGTGACAGGGATAAGGAAGGACAGTTTGTATGGGGTGAAGTGGGTGTGAGGGGGGTAAGGAAGGATACGTTGTATGGGGTGAAGTGGGTGTGAGTGGGGTAAGGAAGGACAGTTTGTATGGGGCCAAGGGGGTGTGAGGCGGTAAGGAGAATAGTATGTATGGGGTGAAGGGGATGTCAGGGAATGTTTTTGTGAGAAGAGGGCATTGGAGCAGTGAAATAATAATAAATAGACTTACTCTGTGACCAGCCATTTACTCAAGAGAAATAAAAATGTATATCCACAGATTTACTCAAGAGAAATGAAAATGTATATCCATACATCCACACAAAGACCTATACATGAACGTTCATGGCAATTTCACTCACAACAGCCCCAAACTGGAAACAACCCAATGTCCATCAACAACAACAAGAACAAATAAACAAAAAAAAAAAAACCAAACCGGTTGCTGTTAAGTTGATTCCAACTCATAGCGACCCTATAGGACAGAGTAGAACTGCCCCATAGGGTTTCCAAGGCTGTAATCTTCATGAAAATAGACTGCCACTTCTTTCTCCCGTGGAGCAGCTGGTGGGTTCGAACCGCTGATCTTTTGGTTAGTAACTGTGCACTTAACCACTGCGCCACCAGGGCTCCTCGTCCATCAACAGAAGAATGGATAAATAAATTGTGACATATCCACAGGGTGGATTCCAACTCAGCAAAAGAAAGGAATGAACCACTAATACACACAACTATATGGATAAATCTCAGAAACCTTTTGTTAAGTAGAAGAAGTCAGACACAAACGGTATCACATGATTTCACTGATATGAAATCAAAATTCAGACAGAACTAATTTATAGTGGTAGAATCAGATTGTGGTTATGGGGACAGGTTTTCTGGAAAGAGGCACAGGGAACTTTCTGGCAGGATGGACATGTTTTATATCTTGTTTTGGGTGATGGTTACATGGGTCTATATAATAGTCAAAACTCCTGGCATCGAACCCTTAACATCTGTCAATTGATTGAATGTTAATTTTATCTTAATCTTTAAAAACGAAGGAGGAAAAAATATATATGGGGTAAGACTTTTCCAGACAGAGACAAAAGCTAACGAAAGAGCCTGTGGCAGAAATAGACTGTGCATGTTAAGGAAGGGAGGAGGCCAGTGCAGCTGAAGTTGGGTGCATGAAGAGGGCCAGGGCAAGAGGTAGGTCTGAGAAGCAGCCAGGTCGCATGATAGCAGTTCCCGAGGCCGTGGTGGTTGTGAGGGGGAACCCCTGAAGGGCTGGAGCAGAGGGCCACCATGATCTGTTTAACATTTTTATATGTTAAACAGATGGTTACTGTGTGGGTGAGGGCAGGAATGTAAGCTTGGAGAATAGCGAGGAAGCTTCTCCAGGTGAGGGACTGTAGTAGCTGAGACAGGGGTGAATACAGTGAAAATGGTGGAAAGTGGCGGAACTGGGAATCTGCTCAGGGAAGAGGGCAACAGGATTTGCTGATAGATGGGATGTGGGGGAGGGGTAAAAGGAGTCAAGGGTACGCTAAGGACTTTGGCCTGATCAATGGAGTGAATGGTTTATTAAGGTGGGGAAGACTGAGATGGGCATGTCAACCCAGAACCCATGGTCTGGCAGACGAGGCAGACAGAGGAAGGATTCTGGGGAGGTGGGAAAGTACTCTAGGTAAAGGGAACAGCAGGTGCAAAGCTGGGGAGGCACGCTGGGGCACTCAAACATTAGTGTGACTGTTGCCGAGAGGGCATGTGGGCAGGGAGGGGCTGAGCAATAGGCTAGGCAGGCAGGGAAGGGGGCTGTGAAGACCCCAGAATGCTGCGCTTCTCTGTGCCTCCAGGACAAACAGAAGCTCCTCTGGGTGCTATGGGGCTTGCAGCACCTAGCGCTTGCCCCCTCTGCACACTCATTGCCTCCTGTCACCTGTTTTCCAACCATTCAGACTTAATTCAATTCCTCTGATTTGTTATGTCTGTTCTTCTCTGGGCCTTTGCACATCTTGTTCCCTCTACCTAAACACCATTCCCTTCCTCTTTGCCTGGTTAACACCTGCACATTCCTTAAACTTAAACATACCTGAGGAGATCTTTCTTGTTCCCTCCAGTGTGTGACTTCCTTTGTCTTACCACTCATTCCACTTATAACAACTATTGATCTCGTCTTCTTGACTGGACCATAAGTTCTGAGAAGGTGAGAACCACGTCTGCAGGGTTCTGCGCTGTAACCCCAGCAGTCAACCCAGTGTCTGGCATGAATGAATGAATGAATGAGGCTTTGGAGTACACACATTCGTTCACTCAACAAATAGTTGTTATGTACTGATCACAGGATGGACACTGTGCTCAACCCTGAGGAGAAAACAGATATGGCCCCTGCCTTCATGGAGCTTACAGTCAAGTTGGGGAGATAGATCCTAACCAAATAATCACACATTAAAGATGGGGAAAAGCTTTGAAGGAAAAGTGCAAGATGAGAGTGTTTACTGGGAACCTGCCCAGCATAGAGATCTGGGAAGCCTTCCCTGAGGAAGTGATGTTTGAGCCTGGACCTGAACAAGAAATAGGAATTAAGAAGTGAAACAACAGAGGAGATTCCCAAGAATATGGAATAGAATGTGCAGAGGTCCTGAGGTGGAAGGTGAATGGAACTGGAAGAAGATCAGATGGCTAGAGCATCAAGACCAAATGAGGTGGGAAGGATGGGCAGGGACCAGACATGCAGGACCTTAAAGACCACAGTGAGTGCATCGTTTAGGAATGCTTTTTGCTGCAAGCAACAAAATTCAACTTCAGTGGCTTAAAATATAAGAACACGTTCCTTAGCTATCTAGTGCTGCTGTACAGAAATACCACAAGTGTATGGCTTTAACAAAGAGAAATTTATTCTTTCACAGGCTAGTAGGTTACCAGTCCAAATTCAGGGTGTCGACTCCAGGAGAAGGCTTTCTCTGTCTGTTGGCTCTGGAAGGAAGTCCTTCTCATCATTCTTCCCCTGGACTAGGAGCTTCTCCATGCAGGAACCCCGAATCCAAAGGATGCCCTCTGCTCCCAGTGCTTCTTTCTTAGTGGTATGAAGTCCTCAACTCTCTGCTTGCTTCCCTTTCCTTTCATCTCTTGAGACATAAAGGGTGGTGCAGGCCACACCCCCAGGGAAACTCCCTTTACATTGGCTCAGGGATGTGACCTGGGTAAGGGTGTTACAACCCCACCCTAATTCTCTTTAACATAAAATTATAATCACAAAGTGGAGGACAACCACACAATCCTGGGAATCATGGCCTAGCCAAATTGATACACACATTTTGGCGGGGGATATAATTCAAACCATGGCAACACGTATTATTTGCTCAGCATGCAGTTAAGAGGTCTATGGTCCTGGGTTGGTCTGGAGGTTCATGATCTCCTCAAAGACCCAAGTTGTTGCCTTCTTTCTCCCCTACCAAAAAAAGATATATATATATATATATTGGCTTTTTATCCCCAAGCTTGCTACCTCATGGTTCCGGCTGCTGTAGACCAAAGCATTAAGTGCTCAGATAACTTCATTCAGATGCAGGAGGTGAGGGACATCACAGAAGGGCAGGGCTTCTCCTTATGCTCTGTTTTCCTTTTATCAGGGAGGAAGTTTTCCCCAGAAGCCCCTCAGCAGGCTTTTGCTCATGTCTCATTGACCACAACAGGGTCACATGACCACCTCTAACTGCAAGGTAGGCTGGGAAACCATGATTCTCCTTTTTCCAGGTGGCTCAAGTGGTTAACAGCTCAGCTACTAACTGGAAGGTTGGCAGTTCAAATCCACCCAGAGGTGCCTTGAAAGCCCTGGTGATCTACTTCTGAAAAATCAGCCATTGAAAACCCTATGGAGCAGTTCTACTCTGAAACACATAGGGTCACTGTGAATCAAAGTCAACTCCATGGCAACTGGTTTGGTTTTATTTTTTTAGAGCAAGAAGTGGGGATTGGAATAGTTGTAGCAAAGCCAACCAACAGCGTCTCCTACAATAAGAACTTTTGATCTTCATCATAAGAGATCTGGGATGTCATTGAAGAATCTGGGATTTTAAGCAACAGGACAATAAAATAGAGTTTGTGTCTGTCTTTAAAAGATCAGTCCCTTCACCCGATGATCAGTGTCATGTCTGAGGAAGAAGGAAAGGGGGGCAGGTTGACATCCTTAGAGGGAGAGACCAGACCCTATCTTGGTAGGACTGCTCTTTTCTCAGCAGGTGAAGAAGTTTTGAGCCGGAAGAAAGCTATCATTCCTGATGAAACATCAATCCTGGTAGCGAGGCTGAGCTAAACTTCTAAGCTTCTGGTACCTGCTGTCCCCCTCAAGCTACATCTGACACAGCACTGACTTGTTTCCAGCCTGAGTTCATAAAGATGTTTCATTTCCTGATGAGGAAGATGCCCATTTCCTACAAGAGGAGAGCTCTCTGGCAGGGATGAGAATGCAGGGAAAGCAATTGTATTCTTTTCATAGCCAAGAGATGCAAACAGATGCCAACAGGGGAGCTGATGAGCTGGAATTGGAGAAAACATCCCATTCCCAATGGGTTGTTCCTCATCATCCTATAAGCTCCATGAAGTTATGTTGCTCTTAATTACAGCTCTTAGTAGAAAGTGAATATCTCCTTCTGTTTAGCCTCAGCTGGCAGCAGAACTTTATTGCTCCTGAATTACTGTGCATCTACTTTGTATCCATCATTCTGCTAAATTCTCTAGGTACACAATCTCATTTAATCCTCATAACAAACCAACAACAAAGGTGCTATTTTTGCCATTGTTTGTCAGAGGAAGATACTGAACTTGGAAAGGTTGTGACTTGCCTAAGCACACAGTTCATAAGCTGAATAACCAGTTACCATTGAGTCGACTCCAACTCATGGCGACCTCGCGTGTGTCAGAGTAGAACTGTGCTCCATAGGGTTTTCAATGGCTGATTTTGTGGAAGGAGATCACCAGATCTTTCTTAAAAGGCACCTCTGGGTGGACTTGAACCTCCAGCCTTCCAGTTAGCAGTCGAACATGTTAACCGTTTGCACCACCCAGGGATTCGATAAATGCAATAGACCTAAAGTTTATCTGACTCCAAAGCCCTCACTCTGAATGATATCTCATAGAGGCAAGATAACATCCAAGAGCAGCAAATGCATAAAAATGCTACTATTTGCTGAGATATTCATTGACAGTGAACATCTGTGCCAGCCACAATGCCAAACATGAGCTATGTATGATCTTTAGTAACTCTGTAGGGTAGACACTGTAAGCTCCTCTTTGCAGATGAAGAAACTGAGGTCCAGATGGGTGAGATGACTTCCCAAGTAGCACAGCTGATAAGCAGTAGAATCAGGACTTGTGTCAAGACCTGTCTTACTCCAAAGTGAACCCCCTTTCTGCTGTGTCACATCTGCCCATGACACTCCTCTATCCTTCCCAGCTACTCAACATCCTGAAAGGGTATGAGGTCAGTGACCTCAAGTCCTAAGGGAGAATCCAGCCAGCCCTTGGCAAGGAGAAGTGAACACATTTGTTTACTGAGCAATGTACTATGTTCTGGGTCCTGGAGTATGGACTTCATGTTAGTGACTATGTGTCTGGAGCAAAGACCCTTGACCTGCCACCTGAGTTTTGCTGCCAGTTGAAGCCAAATAGAAGGAGACATTCACTTCTTACTAAGAGCTATTACTAAGAGCAACGTAACTTCATGGAGCTCATGGGATGATGTGGAACAAGCGGGAATGGGCCCCTGCTCAAGACTTCACTGGGCAATGATGTGAAATGTTTCTGCCAAATGAAGATGCCTTAAATCTCAAATCATTAAAATCTAATCACACTTACCATGTACCAAGTCACTTCTAGGTACTTCTCCTAAACTACCTTGTTTAATCCTCAGGAAAACCCTATGAAATAGACATCATAAACCCCACTTTGCAGATGAGAAAACTGAGCTCAGAGCAGTGAAGTCACTGGCCTGAGGTCACACAGTCAGTAGGTGGTACAGCTAGGCTATAAACCCCAGTCTGCCTGCCTCCAAAAGCCATGGCACTTGTCACTCATGATGCTGCCTCTCAAAAGCCACTAATTCTCAAATTCCTTAGGAGCCTGAGCATCAGCAAGAAGACAGATCCACTGAGGGATCTGGGATATTTGATGTGAAATGAGACCCTTGATCTGAGAGCTACTCCTCATCATCCTATGAGCTTCATGAGGTACATCGCTCTTAATAATAGCTCTTAATAAGAAGTGAGTTTCTTTTTGCCAAAGGGGAAGATTAAATTGCCTTCTTTCTCAGTCTAGAAATCTTACAGTTTCTCTTTAAATCCTACTGAACTGACAAGTTGCTGTCTTTTCTGTATTTGTTTCACAAAACACTTCCAGAGTACCTATTATAGCCCAAGTTCTCTGTTAAACCCTCGGATGAGTGGTTGAGAAGACCCAGTCACTGCCCTCTGGGGATCACAGCCTAGTGGGATTATGAAAAGTAAACAGTTAATTTCAGTACCATGTAGAAAGGTCTGAAATGAGTAAACAGAGGGACTGTGGAATCAGAGGAGAGGTACCCAAGCCAGCCTGGCCAATATGGGAAGTCATTCTGGAGCTGGAGACCAAGGCTGGGTTTTGAAGGATGAGTAGGAGTATTCCATGGTGATCAGTCAGTCTTCAGAACAGGAGAAAGAAAGCACTCCAGGCTTTTTAAAGCAAAAAATAGATTTAACATAGGAATTAGAAAGTTAAAAAGCGTGAGGGACAGGAGGAGTAGACCTGGTCTTCAGGAATGACTCCCAGAATATTACATGACCAACCAGCCAGGGAACCAAGGCAACTGTCACAATCAGAAAGTTGGGGAAACAGGAGGCCTCCCCTACAACTATTGAGTTCAAGGACTTGCCACCATACCATGATCCAGGGACCAGGAAGTCACCATGCTGCCATCCCAACTGCTTCTCAACACCCTTAAGGGAGTCACAGCACCTGAGATGCTGCTGCAAAACTCCTACAGCTCCTCTTGCTGGACTGCTCTTGCTGGAGGTAAGAGCCAGGGCGGCAGAAAGATGGCCTCCCTTTCATCTTCCAAACCTCACACAAGTCAAGCTAATTGATGGAACTTAATTTGCATCCAGAACCCTAGCTGCAAGGGAGCCTGGGAAAAATAGGTTTCAACTTCCCAGACTCTGTAGTACTGGAAGACATGCTAAAAAAAGTTGGAGAAGGAGGTGTGTGAATGGACACTGAGGACCCAGCAAGCATAACTACCACATATGAGAAGGAAAGGAAATCGCATCCTATGCCAGTGGGCACACCTTTTGAGTTTTCTTTCCTGCCCATCCACAGAGTCCTTTTTCCACATTAACACTCCCAGACAGTGTGGGACCACTCAAAAACCCCTCTGTCCTGCTACCACACAGGGTGGGAAAACCTATCAGACCAATGAATCCAAGTTCTCATTTCAGTGATGGGGAAACTGAGGTCCAGAGAGGAGACCACACAGTCACCTGATGGTCAAGCTGGCCCTCGAACCTAGTTCTCCTAACTCCTAGTTCTAATCACTTCCCATTGTATTGTAGCTGAGCCTCTCTTCTTCACATTCCGGGGCTCACCCAGCCAGGGCCTGGCTGGAGCTGAGGGTGGGGGTTGGTGCAGGTGAAGTAACATAGTGTAGTAGAAAGAGTCCCGTCTCAAGTCAGGCAGAACTGAACTCTGTTTCTAGCTCACTCCTCCTTGCTGTGTGGCCTTGGGCAAGTTACTTTACCTCTCTGAGCCCTAGATGCCTCCTCTGTAAAACAGATATAATGGTGGCATTTCACAGGGTTGTAGTAAGAATGACAGGTACTTTATATAAAAAAGCACACAGCAGATACTCTGTAAATGGAAGCTAGTATGATCAGTTCTACAATACTATTTTTCATTTATAAAATGTTATCATTATTAATAGTAGCTGATAGCTCTTCAATAGAAGGTGAAACAACTTTAAAAGTTTTTTTATTTGGTTTAACCTGCTCTTCTTTTTTTTCTCCTACATCATTAGCAGCATCAAAAGACCTACCCTGTAACTCCTTCCATCATCCTGGCCTACCTACACTAAACATCTAGGATCCCTCCCCTCACAGTAGTCCTCAGAAACACACACCCAGAGACCCCCAGGTACGCACAGACACACTTACATAGATTCACACAACATACATTGATGTGCATACACAGATATGAACAGACACACACCAACGTAATCAAATACACAAGCCTCACCAGCACTCCCAGCCTCACACACAAACTCATGGAAACACAACCACACCCAAACACAGGCCCAAACATGTATACCACACACACACACACACACACACACGGCAACCACAGCAGCCCATGTGCCAACACCCCCTCAGGCATGCACACCTCACACCCTTCCAGTTATGTGACATGTTCCAGAATGTTAAGAGTTGCAGGGAAAGGAAGAAGCTGGGGATCCATGTTCCTGATTTCTTTACAATTAATTGGTCGGTGACAACTCAGGCCTTCACAGAGCCCTCACTGAAGGGCCCTTGTCAGTCTAAAGCTGAGTCCTCAGCCTGGCTCCCATCTCTAGTAATTTAATTAATGTACCATTATATCTTCTCCTTCTCTAGGTCATCCTTACAGGTCCCTGGAATAATGGCATTTAAGGAGGGAGTTTTCTGAACACCCAAATCCCTCCAGAAAGGTTCAGCTTCCTTGGTGAAGCATTTATGTGCAGGGGGAGGGTGCACAAAGCAACATGGTTTCCATTTTTGAGAAAAATAAGTGGGAGGGAATAGCAGACAACTGCGCACTTGCAGATCATCATTTATGATCAAATCCCCACGGGTCTCCTTGGCAGCGTTAAAATCACTCTGTGCTTCTATGCAGGTGTCACAGAATATGCTCTCTCCTTTCTTCTGCTTTATTGTTGAGAGGCAGTGTAGCACAGCAAAAATACCCTGGGGCATGAAGTTGAGTACAAATCTGCTTCATCATTTCTGGACAGTGTATATTTCTGGATTGGGCAAGTTGCTTATCTCTCCGCGTAATGACTTACTTATCAACAGAGTACGGTGATTATGAGTAAGGGCTCCAGAGCCACATTGCCTGGCTCTACCCCTGACTAACTGTGAGATCTTTGGTAAGTTAGTTAACCTCTCTAAGCCTCAGTTTTCTTATCTGTGAAATGGGAATAATAGTAGAACTTCCCTCACAGGGTTGTTGCAAATGTGAAATTGATAGATGTAATTATTATTCTCATCACCGCTACCTCCAGCATTGTTGGGGGATTAAGAGAGGTTAAGAATGAGAATATTCCTTGGAAAGAGCAGCAATGCCAGTTGCTGCCATAAACAATCACCACTCATCTGTCCGTTTGTTGTAATGTGGTGGCATGTGTGTTGCTATGATGTTGATAGCTATGCCATCAGTATTTCAAATACCATCAGGGTCACTCATGATGGACAAGTTTCAATGGGGCTTCCAAACTAAGACAGACTAGGAAGAAAGGCCTGGTGATCTAATTCTGAAAATTAGCCCATGAAAACCCTATGGATCACAACAGAACATTATCCTATATAGTACTGGAAGATGAGCCCCCTAGGTTGGAAGACACTCAAAATACCCAGTGGCCACAACAATGGGCTTGAGCAATCGTCGTGAAAATGGCACAGGACCAGGCAATGTTTCAGTCTTTTGTACATGGGGTCACCATGAGTCAGAGCCAACTCTATAGCAACCAACAGTAACAACAAACCATTATTAGGGTTGGTTCCGCATATGCAGGGGATTAGTCATTTTTTGGAAACACCAAACAAATGAACCACATACTTGAGATTCAAGAAAAAATCAGGACTTCAATTGGCTTGGGGTCAGATGGATTTGGGGCTGAGTCTCATGTCATCTCTTAGACACTCTGTGACTCTGGGCAAGATATTTCCCAAACTTCAGTTTCTCATTTGTCAAATGGGTAAACAGAGCTCTACCAACATCTCAAAGATATTGAAGAGCCTATAGCACACAAGATAGGGTATACAAAATTCCTTTGCAACCTTGACCAGTGAAATGCTCTTCTTGTTTAACAGAATTTTGTTCAGGGATTTGGGATCATGAATCTCCCCATGGGAATGATAATATCCACCCACCTCATAGGGTGGATGTGAAGCCTAAATGACATTCTCAGCAAATATGCCTTAGAAGGTGAGTTCCCTGCCCTACACTGTCTGGCAGGAAGTAGTCCATACTGCATTACTCTGGAGACAAAACCTCAGTGGTGGGGGCTTCTAGAGCACTTGCTTTTAAGCTGTAGCCTATTCTAGACTTTGTCATCCTCTATCTCTCAGGAGAGCAGGTAGAAATAAGACAGAAGTGGGTTTGCCTCAGAGTTCTGCTGTCTAGAGCTTCTGACTTGCCTTTAGACATTCTGGTTCCATCTAACAACTTATTCCCTCTTTTTCTTAGTCCTGGACCTGAGACTTGCATTAAACAATGGTCTTTGGGCACATAGTAGGTACCCAAACATGTCTGGCTGAATAAATAATACATTGCTCCTACTGTTGTATTTAACCTCTATCTGTTAGATCTTTAGACATGATGAGCTCTAAAAAGGAAGAACTCTGACCTAATTTTCCTTGAACCCCTGGTGACATCCAGTCTTGTGGCTTATCCATGGTAGATGCAGCAGTAACTTCCATTTTGTAAATGTTTCTTCTGTTCCAAGTACCTTACTTTCTCCTTCTCAAGACCTATAGGATTGGGTCTCTGTCAATTCATCCAACCCTTTGTAAGATTTTTTTTTTTTTATAAATCTACTCCACTTACACTGGCCCATTTGCTGTTCCTTGGGCATGCTTCTTGTTCCCACCGCAAGGCTTTTGAACTTGCTGTTTCCTCTGCCTGGAACACTGCCCTCCCCCAATATTTGCATGGCTCACTCTCTCACTTCATTCACATCTGTGCTCAAATGTCACCTCCTCAAAGAGGCTTTCCATGATCACTCTATTTAAAACAGCATTCCCTGTCATCATCTATCCTCTTGCCTGGAATTATACTACACAGTCATTTGTTCACTTGTTTATCATTTGCCTCCTCACCGTAATGTAAGTTCCAGGAAGCTAGGACGTTGTCTTTCTTGTGCTTGACTGTATCTGGAGCTCCTGTAATAGTGCCAGGCCATGGTAAGCACTCAATAAATAGAATTAATTAATGAACATATTATCACATTAAATATGTTTGAAATAAATCCCTAGTCAGTTGGAACACTCACCTAGCTCCAGCCTGTTAATCTCAGACCCTACCTCTCTGGTTTCCCCATAGCCAGTTCTGCCTCAAAGCTGCCCACATTCTTGAGTAAAAGACATGGCTGAAATCAGCTGGAGGAAGCATCTGTGACTGCGGCCTTTTCCTTGCCCAGAAAGAGGCTAGAGAAAGGATTCATCACGTTTTCATAAAACTTTCAAACAAAGCTTTATGGGGTTATGGGCTCCCACGAGCTCCCTCATTGTAGATTTTATTGCCTTGTGTGGTTATTAAACAGAGCACCTATCTACCCGGTGATTCCAGCTATAAGAAATACTGAGCAAAGACAGCTGGAAAAAGAAATATCATGCTTAGATTCCAAGAGATGGCAAAATGAAGATGTCACTAATAGCCAGTGAAAATCTGGCTCATTCTTTTCCCTCTCTCCTCACTTCCCCTGGGCTCCGTTTTCTGCCTCAGCACCTGCACTGTCTCATGCCAAGCACCACGAATTTGCTTTTCAGAACCACGGACAGCGATCTGCTGGCAGCCAGGCAGACACAGGAGCCGGATCACAGGGCATCCGTGCAGCCAAACAAATTTACTGTGCATGTCCTGGGAGCCTGGCACAATAGAGAATACAAAGATGTACGTGGTCTTGACCTGCAGATAAGTTAATCTCTTCAAGTCATCAGTGTTCCCAAACTGATACAGCTGGGGCAAGGCTTGGGAAGTGGGGAGAATCAAAGGGAAAATGTTCCCCTTTTTAACAATGGTTGGATTTCTGCTGTGTGTTCGCAAATGTCATCTAATTTTCTCACTAGATTGCCACATCAAAGAGAACAGACACTGCAGCTAGCCAACTCATCATGATATCCCAAGCACCCAGCATAGTGCCTGGCACATAGTTGATGCTCAATAGTTGTTGAATGGATGAGTGGATGAACTAATCCTTACATAACCCTTTAGGTCGGTGTTCTTACCCCTATTTTACAGATTAGAAACCCTAGTGGCTTAGTGGTTAAGAGCTTGGCTGTTAACCAAAAGGTTGGCAGTTCAAACCCACCAGCCCCTCCTTGGAAACTCTAGGGAGCAGTTCTACTCTGTCCAGTAGGGTCGCTATGAGTTGAAATCGACTCGACAGCAATGGGTTAGGGGTTTTTGGTTTTTACAGATGAGAAAAATGAGGCTAAGAGAACTGCCACCTCATGACAGCTATGAAATGGCAGCACTCAGATTCGAATACAGTACCTCCTGATTTCATACTGGCCTACTGATTAGAGCCATTTACTATACACTGAGCACTCTTAGAACCTAGAAAAGGTGCTATCCTGGGAGACAATGGTTCTATCCCTAACCTGAACACTGATTCACTATTCAACCTTGGGCAAATCATATTCCCTCTCTGACCTCAGTATTCCCATATGTAAAATGAAGAAACGGGTTCGGATGGTTAAGTCTCCCCTCCTCCCCAACCCAGCCCCGAAAGCTGGACTATGCATCTGTTGCAGTTAGACAAGGGGACCAGCAGGGAGCGCAATCAAATGAATTCTAAAATCTTCCCCTTGCCTTTGTAGGGCATTAAATGAGAAGTATATTGATATCCCAATAGACCTCTGACTCCTTTTTCACCTTCCTGCTATAACCAGAATGTGTGTGTAAGAAGTGTAGGCTCTTTTTAGAGTGCAACAAATGAACTTCAACCCCTCTTGAGAAGTGAGTGAAGAGGCAGCCCCAGAACACAGATACAGTGGAGTGAGGCTGTGGTGACTTATTGCCCAGGAACCCACTGGTTGAGTAACTTTCGACAAAGCCTTGAGCAAGGATAACTGTTTTAATGGCTTCAGCAGTGGAAAAATCAGCTGGGCTGATTGACGTCCTGGGTTTCTAGTTAGTGGGTGGCTTCCAGCCATGGCTCTCCCTCAGCTCACAGAATTACTTCAGTAAGTGATTTGCTCATCCCTAACTCTTCCTGGGGGCGGGGGGTGGGGGGCACTGAATCAACTCTCTTGCAAGCCTGATTGGGATTTAATGGGGGCCAGTGGGTATTTGTGCACCAGGGACAGTGTGGGTAGAGGGGAAATAGATCCATCAGGCTTGGCAGAGTGTCTGGATACTGCCTGTGGGTGTGGAGGGGAAAATAAAATCAGAAAAGAATTGATTGCAAAGTGGATGTTTTTCAATTATTTGAAAAGAATATGAGTCAAATGTTTCATAAAGGCTGTTTCTCTAACCAAATCCTTGTTATTAAAGTCTAGATTGGCCAAGGAAGGTCCCCAGTAATAGGGGCCGGAGGAGTTTTGTCAAGGAGCCTAATTCACAGGAGTCATCTAGTATAATTGGA
>NW_004444040.1:424531-439474 GCF_000243295.1 Trichechus manatus latirostris
TCGCTCCATACTGGTGGAAAGGATAAAAGGATGAGTGGATGGTGGGTAGATTGTGGAGAGATGGATGGGTGGTGGATGGATGGATGAATGAATGGTGGATGGATGACAGGTGGATAGATAGTTAGAAGGTAGATAGATGAGTGGATGGTGGAAGAATGGGAGGATGATGGATGGTTTTAGATGGATGAGGGGATAGATGGATAATGGATGATGGAGAGATGAATGGATGGTGGGTGAATGGGTGGATGGTGGGTAGATGAACAGAGGCACAGACTTGCTTCCTACTTAAAGGTCATGAAATATAACCTATAGATTAGGCAGCAGCCCAGGTTGAAATCAGAATGAAGAAGCAAACAAGTATAGTCAGGTACTGACAAGATATAATAATATCTAACATCTATCGAGTACTTACTATGTGCCAGAGCCTGTGCTAAGCCCCTTAGAGAGACCATCTCCTGCAATCCTCACAAAATCCTATGAGGTCATTACTATACCCATAAGGAAACTCGAGCCTAGAGAGGTACATCTCCAAGTAACATAGCAAATAGTTGTCAGAGTCAGAACTCAGACCCAGGCTGCTGAACTCCAAGCTCCTGCTCTTAACCTCTGTACTAAATTGCTGTGATGAACTTTTTCCTCAGAGAAGAAGCTCATAATACCAACCCGGAGTAAGGGAATATTTCCCAGGGAAGGAGACACCTGAGCTGAGTTTTAAAGGTTAGGAGAAAAGGTGGCTTTAAGTAGAAAGAATAAAGAGCCTATTACTGTGGAGCTGTAACAAGTCCTTCACACATGTGAGAATGGAACAGGAAAAAAGACAAGACTGGACAGGTAGGCTGGGACCAAGTCACAGAGGGCCTGGAATGTCGCACATAGAATAATTAATAGTAACAGTAACAATAATAATAATAATGACAGTTAATATTGTGAGTCAGGCATCCTGCTAAGTACTTTTACTTGTATTATCTCATCTAATCCTCTCAAATATGTGAGAGAGTTGCTACTATTAGCCCAATTTGCATCTGAAGACATGGAGCATCTGAAAGATTCAGCAACTTACTGAAGGCCACTGTCTTAGTAATCTAGTGCTGCTGTAACAGAAATACCACAAGTGGTTGGCTTTAACAAAGAGAAATTTATTTTCTCACAGTCTAGTAGCCTAGAAGTCCAAATTCAGGGAGTCAGCTCCAGGGGAAGGTCTTCTCTCTCTGTAGGCTCTGGAGGAAGGTCCTTCTCATCAATCTTTCCCTGGACTAGGAGCTTCTCTGTGCAGGAACCCTAGGTCGAAAGGACGCGCTCTTCTCCCAGCACTGCTTTCTTGGTGGTTTGAGGTCCCCCTGTCTCTCTGCTGGCTTCTGTCTTTTATATCTCAAAGTGATTGGCTCAAGACACAATCCAATCTTATAGATTGAGTCCTGCCTCATTAACATAACTGCTGCCTATCCCACCTCCTTAACATCACAGAGGTAGGATTTACAACACATAGGAAAATCACATCAATCTCAAAATAGAGGACAACCACACAATACTGGGAATCACGGCCTAACCAAGTTGACACATATTTTGAGGGGACACAAGTCAATCCATGACAGCCCCACAGCTACTAAGTGGCAAAGCCAAGACTTGAGCCAAGATCACTCTGACTCCAAAGTTCATGCTCTGGACCACCATGCCGTATTGCCCTGTATGGGCTTAAACTTTATCCATTATACAAGAGTTTGGACTTTATCCTGTCCAATGGAAAACCACTGAAAGCTTTTAAATGGGAATAACCTGATCAAATGTTTGTATTAAAAATAACCCCTCTGATGATGATGAAAGATGGACAGAGGAAGGCAAGATTGGTCACTTCTGTAAGCCTATTTTGATGGGCCTCTTCTGCGTGCTTACCTTTGCCGAGACAACCTGCATTTCACCTCTGAGGTCCCTGAGCCCATTCCTTGGATGGGAGACCAAGACATCTGATTCACTGTGTGATCTTAAGCAAGTCCTGACCCTCTTTGGGCCTCAGATTCCTTATATGGATAAGAAGGGGCTGGGCTCACAGATCCTGAAGAGTCTCTCTAGCTCTGACATTATAGCTTCCATCTTATGTTCTCTGGGATGATGTGACTAAATGTGCCACTTTAGCACACTTATAGCAGACTCAGGAAAGTTAACATCTGCATTTTTTCCACTAGCCTGAAGTTCCTATGGCTCTTCCTCCCAACATAAAAGAGTTATTTTTGGCCACTGTTCAATATAAAGCTTTTGTTCTCCCGGCCCTTGGGTGTCAACACCAGCTTGTCTCTAGAGAATCCTCTTCAAGCCACCTTTGCCTTCCAGAGCCACTAATTCCAAGGCAGAAGCTATTTATAAGCCTCTGACAACGTATAATTGCTGATTGCGTCTAGCCGAGGAGCTGTCAACAAGTAGCAGAATGCTGGGAGATTGGTTCCAGAAATGCCAGCAGAGATGTCAACTGTCTCTTGCTTGAGACACTGGCGAAGGTTTGCATCCCACTTAAATGTGTCCCGGGAACTAAACTGGGTATATAGGGAGGGAGTACTTGTAAATGAAATGGCAACCATGGCCTCTGGCCCCTACTCTGAAGAGTATTCAGGGTAGGACTGACAGCCCCAGACTTGGTGGAAAGGGCAGGTTCTACTGACTAGTGGGCAGCGTAGTGTGGTGCTCATATGATAGGTGAGTAAGAAGGAAAGGCAGCCAATAGAGAGTGCGTGATTAAGGCAGTTACTACTGTGGGCCACCGGAGCTTAATCCCACTGGGGATTTCTGGGAGACAGAGTAGAACACCTGCCTCAGGGTAATTCCCCTGAGGGGCAAGGGAGATAGGGTATTTATCCAGAAACTGCTATCGGCAGTTGAAAGTTGTTGGGGAGTGGGTTGTTAATGCTCCAGCACTTTCAGCCTGCCAGGCTAGCAGCAGGAGGAAACCGTTGGGCAAAGAAACGCAGGTGCTAGCTGTTGGGAGTCACTGAGGTGGTAAGGGCAGGAGATTATGGGTATGGTCCCAAAAGTGTATGCTGCACTGAAGTCTCCTTCTCTCTAAGATGGGGAGGAGAATTCCTACCTTACAGGGTTGCTGCTGTCCTACTGCGCTGCAAACTCCAGGGCTTGCTATTCCTAACTTAGAAACCCTGAGTTGCTGTGGAAATTAAAACAGATGGTGTATAGAAACCATCTGACACATAGTAGGTCCTCAATATGAGGCCATTCTCTTTCCTTTCTCTCATTTTAGTAATTGCTTCACCATACTGAGTACTTACTTTGTGCCAAGCACTATGTTCTTAGCTGCCATCCAGTTGGCACAATGGAACAAAACACTGCCTGGTCCTGCGCCTTCCCCATGCCCAGTTGCCGATCAGGCTGTTGTGATCCATAGGGTTCTCATTGGCTGATTTTTGGAAGTAGATATCAAGCCCTTCTTCCTAGTCTGTCTTAGTCTGGAAGCTCCACTGAAACCTGTTCAGCATCACAGCAACACACAAGCCCCCACTGATAGACAGATGGTGGCTGCACAGGAAGTGCATTGGCTGGGATTCGAACCTGGATGTCCTACCTGAAAGGTGAGAATTCTACACTGAACCACCGTCAGTCTCATGCCAAGCACTATACCTGGTGTTATCCACACCTGCAATACAGGTATTAGCCATTTTTTAGAGAAGAGGAAGCAGAGGTTCAGAGGGCTAAAGTAATTTTCCCAAGGTCACATAACACATAAGAACCAGGTTTTTCTGACTCCAGAGCCCTTGCTTTTAACCTCTGTATTGCACTGAGCTACCGAGGGCTGATTTCTGATATGCTGCCCAGCTGAATTTATTTCAGAGCTCAACTGCCAGGTGCCTCAATCAGCATCCTCCCTTGTCAGACATGACCCAGATTAGCTTTGGAAGAAGCCGCTGCCAGGAACTGGCATGTCTTCTATTGCTTCTCTTCCTTCTTAATTAGTGACCCCCCCCCCCCCCCCCAAGGTAGCTCAGGCAGGTAGGAGAAAGGCTTCTGCCTGCCTGAGGCTTTGGCCTCTTCTGCCTACACATGCCCCAGAGGCATCACATAGCACCACTTTTTGAGTGCTCCTTGGGGCAGTTAATTCTGAATATAGGCCTCCAGGTTTGCAAAGACAAGCAGTCCACCAAGACTCTTTGTTCTGTCAAACTGGTTCACCTGACCCATGACTAACTCTGGATGCCATGTACCAGGAGCTGTGTGAATCTTCACAATGACCTTCTGAGTTATTGTCAGGTTTCTTGGTAGCAAGCAACAAAACTAATTTAAGCAGAAAATGGATTTGTTGAAAAGATATTAGATAACCTAGTGAATCACTGGGAGGGGGGAAGGCTAGAGAACTAGGCTTGGAAGCTCTGCAGCCAAAAACACAGCCTAAACTCTGCCACAGACCTGGTCCTGTGAGGCCACTGCTTCCACGGAGCACTGGATCCTGTGGCATACACCACTTCCCCCAGCAGAACTGGTCAAAGGACACTGCTGCAGGCTTGGTACCTATAGCTGCTCTTCAGAAATGGGATACCGTGGTCATTTCTGCCCCTGCCATCACAATAAACTCTCCGCCATTCCATCACTTTGTGTTACTAACTCCTCATTCGAAGTGTAGAGAGTAGGTGCATCTTATTGGCTGAGCCAGGTCACATGTCCATGCCTAGCTGCAAAAGAGCCTGAAATTCAAAGACACTAGCCTTTCAGCTCGCACAGAGAGAGGCTGACTCTGCCTTCCACAAGATGAACTTACTCCCCTCCCTCTCACTCAATAATACCTCTTCCACCTTCATCCAGTGCAACCCATTGGTCCCCTTCTAGGTTAAGCATTGCCCTTACCCATTGGTTCTGTAGAGCGAAGATTACTAGATTTCCTGTTGGCAATGTAGCACCATCCCCACCCTTCTTTGCTGTCCTCCACAGCAGAGACTAGAAGCCTGGAAGATACTTTCCTGAGAATCCTTTGCAAATAGGTTTCTGTGTTGGATCTGCCAAAGAAAGGCACTCATACAATATTGGAAGGCAGAAGAGAGGCAGAAGGTAGATTATATTGTTCCTCTGCACTAGTGGGCAGATGCAAAAGCTTCAACACGCAGCCACAAAGGGTTCTGCAGCAGCCTCTAAACACTTTTCTACAAATCACCTCCTTGAAGCCACAGGCGATTGTGATCTTCAGCAGCAGTTTTCTTGCATTCTGCAACTTCTTGATTCTCTGAAAGCAAGCAGTAAACCTGAACAATAGTAGAGACTTCTGACTTCTGTGTCTCCAGCCCATCCAACAACTTTGTAAGCCCCTAATTCCCTCTATTAAATCTTTTTCCTGCTTGTAATACTTAGAGTGGGTTCTGATTTCCTGACCGATGTGGAAAGTCTTCCCAAAATGATGGATGATAATCTTTCATGTGGGTATGGATAGATAAGTCTGCTTTTCAGTATGGCTTCACAGTAACTCACCATGATAACAAGCTGTGACATAACTTCCCTGAACCTCAGTCTCCTGATTTTTGTTGAACATTTTATTGTGTTTTAGGTGAAAGTTTACACATCAAATTGCTTTCCCATTCAACAATTCATACACAAATTGTTCCATGACATTGGTTGTTATCCTCGCAATGTGTCAGCACTCTCCCCATTTCCACCCTGCCTTCTGTGTTTTTTTTATTTTCCCCGTTTCCATCCCTCCAGTTTCCCTGCTCCTCCCTGCCTTTTCTTCTTTGCTTTTGGGGAAATATTGCCTGTTTGGTCTTTCATAGTTGATTGTTCTAGGAAAGACATTCCTCATGGGTGTTTCTGTTTATATTATAGGCCAATCTATCATTTGGCTGAAAGGTGACCTCCAGGTGTGGCTTCAGTTCCATATTAAAAGAGTGTCTTAGGGCGATAGTCTCAGGGGTTCCTCCAGTCTCTATCAGTTCCATAAGTCTAATTTTTTTATGAATTTGAGCTTTGTTCTACATTTTTATCCCATTCTAACCAGTACCTGCTATTGTGTCCCTGGTCAGAGCAGTCAGTAGTGGTAGCCGGGCACTCTAGTTCTTCTGGTCTCAGGTCGTGTGGGCCATTAGTCCTGCAAACTAATTGTTTCTTTGAGTCTTTAGTTTCTTTCACTCTCCTTTGCTCCAGACAGGAGGAGACCAATAGTTATATCTGAGATGGCCACTCACAAGCTTTTAAGACCCCAGATGCTACTCACTATACTAGGATGTAGAACATTATCTTTATGAATTATGTTGTGCCAATTGAACTAGATGTCCCCCGAGACTATGGTCCTGAGCCTTCAAACCCAGTAACTCAGACCAACGAGGTGTTTGGATATGTCCAGGAAGTTTCCTTAACTATGCCTCCTATGTGCTCTATTATATATATGGATATATATGCAGCACATACAAACATATAAATACAAATACCACAACTATACCTATATATGCACGCACATGTAGTCTCATACACTCTCCCACACTTATATAGCGTCCATATCCACCTGTGTAACCACTCACAAATTTCGATTGTTATTACTTTGTTGCAGAACTGTATATGTTATAGTATTTACCACAGTTGTCCTTTATTCTTGTGTACCTTTCAGTGTCTTCACTTACCTTGGTCATGTTGTGCTGACTTCCCCCATATTGTGTATTGCTTTCCCTTCACCAGAATTAATATGTAATTAAACTCTGGTGGTATAGTGGTTAAGAGCTACGACTGCTAACCAAAAGGTCAGCAGTTCGAATCTGCCAGTCGCTCCTTGGAAACCGCATGGGGCAGTTCTACTCGGCCCTGTAGGGTTGCCATGAGTTGGAATTGATTCGACAGCAACGGGTTTCATTTTTTGTTTTTTGTTTTTTTTACTATCGAGTAAGTGATTCTCCCTTCCAACCGCTCCCATCCCTGCTAACCGTCAAAGAACGTTGCTTTCTGTGTGTAAATCTATTCTTGACTTTTTATAAAAGTGGTATCATATAATACTTGTCCTTTTGTGATTGACTTATTTCACTCAGCATAATATCCTCCAGATTCATCCATGTTATGTTTCACAGACTCATCGTTATTCTTTATCATTGTGTAGTATTCCATTGTATGTACCACAGTTTGTTTATCCATTCATCTACTGATGGACACTTAGGTTGTTTCCATCTTTTTGCTATTGTGGATAATGCTGCAACAAACATGGGTATGCGTATGTCTGTTTGTGTGACAGCTCTTATTTCCCCAGGATATATTCCTAGGAGTGGGATTGCTGCATCATATGGTATTTCTATTTCTAGCTTTTTTGAGGAAGTGCCATACCGTTTTCCATATTGGTTGTACCATTGGTTGTACCACCAGCTGTGTATAAGAGTTCCAATCTCCCCACAACCTCACCAGTATTTGTTGTTTTCTGTTTGATCAATGCCATTTTTGCAGGGGTGAGATGGTATCTCATTGTAGTTTTGATTTGAATTTCTCTAATGGTTAATGATGGCAAAGAGTGTTTTTGGTGGTTAATGGCTAATGATCGCGAGCTTCTCTTCATGTGTTAGCTGCCTGAATGTCTTCTTCGGTGAAGTGTTTATCCATGTCCTTTGCCTGTTTTTTGATTAGATTGTTTTTCTTTTTGTTGTTGAGGTGTTGAAGTTTCCTATATATTTTAGATATTAGACCCTTGTCAGATATGTCATTGCCAAAAAAAATTTCCCAGTCTATAGTTTCTCTTTTTACTCTTTTGGTAAAGTCTTTTGATGAACATAAGTATTTAATTTTTAGGAGGTTCCAGTTATCTAGTTTATTTTCTGTTGTTTGTGCATTTTTAGTTATGTTTGATAATGTATTTATGCCATAGATTAGGACACCTAGATTTGTCCCTATGTTGTCTTCCAGGAACTTTATAGCTTTAGGTTTAATATTTAGGTCTTTGATCCATTTTGAGTTAGTTTTTGTGTATGGTATGAGGCATGGATCTTGTTTCATTTTTCTGAAAATGGATATCCAGTTTTGCTAGCACCATTTGTTAAAGAGACTATCTCTACCCCATTGAATGGATTTTGACCCTTTGTCAAAGATCAGCTGTCCATACCTGGATGGATATACTTCTGGGTTCTCGATTCTGTTCTATTGATCTTTGTGCCTATCTTTGTACCAGTACCAGGCTATTTTGATTACCATGGCTGTATAGAAAGTTCTGAAATAGAGAAGTGTGAGGCCTCCTACTCCATTCTTCTTCTTCAATAATGCTTTAGTTAAACAACTAGATGGTGCCCGGTTACTACCAACTTCTGCTCTGGCAGGGATCACAACAGAGGGTCCTGGACGAAGTGGGAGAAAAATGTAGAACAAAATTCAAATTCACACACACACTCACAAACACCACACTTGCTGGTCTGACAGAGACTGGAGATACTCCAAGAGTATGGCTCCAGACACCCTTTTAACTCAGGACTGAAGTCACTCCTGAGGTTCGCCCTTCAGCCAAAGATTAGATAGGTCTATAGGGCCAACAACAACACACATGAAGGACATGCTTCATAGTTCAATCATGTATACAAGACTAATGGGCACACCAGTCCAAAAACAAAGACGAGAAGGCAGGAAGGGAGAGAAAAACCGGATGAATGATAACAGGGAATCTGGGGTGGAGAAGTGGAGAGTATTGACACAGCACGGGGTTGGCACCAATGTCACAAAACAATTTGTGTATTAACTGTTTAATGAGAAACTAATTTGCTCTGTAAACTTTTCCCTAAATCACAATAAAAAAATAATAATGCTTTAGTTATTCAGGGCCTCCCTCCTTTCCATGTAAAGTTGGAGATTAGTTTTTCCATTTCATTAAAGAATGTTGTTAGTCTCCTGATTTTTTAAATAAGGATAATAATAGTACCTCATGCAGTTTTTACAAGGATTAAATATGATAATGAGTATGTTTAAATTAGTATACCATTTCTGCTGCTGTAATAGAGACATAAAATAATAGTGGCTTATGCAACATGAAGTTTATTGCCCTTTCCCTTAACAGTCTGGGTGTAAACAGTTCATGGTTGGTACCAGCTCGTTCTCTTATGTGGCTCCACCATTCCTGCCCAGCTGGCAGGAAGGAGTATAGAGGAGGGGAAAGGGAAGGGCCTTCCATTTGAGGACTCAACCTGAAAGTTGCATACATGCAACATATCTTATTAGCTGGAACCTAGTCACATGGCAAAGGAGACTGAAAAGGGACTCTTTATTCTATGCAAACATGTGCCCAGGTTTCAATTCTATTATAGAAAAGAGAGAAATGGATACTGGAGGCAAGTAAGAAACTCTTCCACTGTGTGTTAAATACCAGGCATAAATGCCTAGCACACAGAAATCATTCAGACAATAATAAGGAGGAGGAGGATTTTTAAAAATTCATAGAATGATTACTACATGCCAGGCACTTGAGTTGTGTGATTCCCACACAGCATGTGAAACAGTTTAGGGTGCAGGATGCTCATTAAGGAGTGCCCTTGGGATCAACACCTACGGCGGGGTCAGGGGTGGGGTGCGAAAGTAGAATTGGGCAGAAGGAGAAATCAAGCAGTGATGGAGTCTAACAATAGCCTTGGCCAGTCCCATAGACAGCTCTGAAGCTAAAATAACCCTTTGGTGTTGTCACAAATTGGGCCAAGATGACCAGGTCATTTTACTCCTACATCGGTCGTCTTTGGATATGGGCCACCAAGGGAAGATGAAGATCTTGGGCAAGGAGGCTCTCTGTAGCGGATGCACTCCTGGAAACTAGGGCAACAATTAAAAGTTACCCTGGGAAACACATACATTACCTCATTTAATCCTCACAACAACCCTATGAGGTAGAGGCAGTTAATAATCTCATTTTACAGATAAGTAAATGGGAGTTCATTATTCTTGTTGTTAGTTGCTGTTGAGTTAGCTCCATGTACAACCAAAGAAAACATTGCCCAGTCTTGCGCCATCTTCATGACTGTTGGTATGCTCAAGTCCACTGGTGCTGCCTCTGTGTATTTTGAGTGCCTTCTAACCTAGGGGCTCATTTTCCAGAACTATATTGGACACTATTTTGTTACAATCCATAGGGTTTTCACTGGCTAATTTTTTGAAGTAGATCACCAGGCATTTTTTCCTAGTCTGTCTTAGTCTGGAAGCTCCACTGAAAACTGTCCACTATGGGTGACCCTGCTGGTATTTGAAATACCAGTGGCATAGTTTCCAGCATCATAGCAACACTTAAGTCACCACAGTATGATAAACTGACAGACAGGGTTCAGAGAGGTTAAATAATTGCCCTGGGTCACAGGTCCATGTCACTGTAGAGCTGATGCTCACTTTCTTTTATCTCTGAAATCCTTCGCAGCTGCCTCTTCCAATCATTCACAATTCGGACAGGGCAGGTGCAGGAGAGGGGAGGCCAGCAGGAAGGGCAGAAAGGCCCACCTAGAGCCAAGTGGTACTCAAAGCACAAACTATCCTTGGAATGTTGGAAACTTCTTTTGGAAACCTCTTCAGAGCATTGGGCACATTATTTTAAAAAACCTTCTTGATTGGAAAAATCCTGTGCTTTGAGGATAAAATTGAACCTGTGGGAACAGCAAAAGGTCACCGGGTGCTATAGCTATAGCTACCAAGTAAGGAAACAGAACAAGGTAGAGGACATCATTAGAGACTGAGAGCCAGCCATGGCTTATTCAGGTCCAAAGGGCAATCAAACCTGGCAGGGCCGTGGCGATTTCAGTGGAGGAACTCCTAAGCAACCCACAGGATAAATGGTCCAAAGTCACTCATTAGCTGTGTGACCTTGAGGAAGTCACTCCACCTCTCCAAGACTCAGTCTCCTTATCTATAAACTAGGGACAGCAACTCTGTCCACCTGAGCAAGGCAGTGCGTGGTAGTAGTTAGGATTGTTGGCTTTCAAACCAGACTATGTGGTCTTGGGTTCTTGGTTCTGCCACTTACTCTGTGGTCTGGGACAGGTTCTCTAACTTCCCTGTGCCTGTTTCGTCACTTGTAAAATAAAAATAAGAGTACCTATGAAACAAGGTTACTGGAAAAATTAAATGAGATGGCAGTAAAAAAGCATTTAGAACTACACTGGAGATCAGCAAGCACTCAATAAATGTTAGCTATTGTTTTTATTACCTTAGAGGGAGGTGTGAGGATTAAAGCAGACAGTAGGTGTGAAGGGTTTGACATGTAGTTCAGTTAGAGGATTGGCTCAGAAAATCGTGGTATTCTAGTTATTTATTGCTGCATAACAAATCATTCTAAAACTTGGTGGCTTAAAATACCAACAGTCAGTTACTTTGTTCATAAATCTGCAATTTGGGCAGGGCTTGGCAGGGTTGGCTCATCTCTGCTCCATGTTGCAGCTAGTGGGGAAGATTCTCTTACAAGATGATTACATGGGTAGAAAGTTGATTCTGGCTGATGACTAAGAGCTAAGCCAGGGGCTGTAGACCAGGGGTCTCTATTATCTCCACATGGGCCTCTCCATAGATTGGCTTGGACTTCCTCACAGCATGGCAGCTGGGTTCTAAGAGCAAGTGCTCCAAGAAATAGAATATGGAAGCTTCTAGTCTCTTAAGGCCTTGGCCTGAAAATGGGTACAATTTCATGTCTACTGTGTTCTATTGGTCAAGCGGTCACCAAGCCTGCCCAGATTCAAAGAGAGGGACATAGATCCTCCCCTTGAGTGGAAAGAGTGCCAGAGAATTTGTAGCCATCTTTAACTTACTACAGGTAGTTTCTGTTCTCATTCCAGGTACTGACCCCAGATACACACACACACAGACATATATGAGTCAGCTCTTCTTCCCCAAACCATGCCCCCAACCTAGAAGTAAATGATCAGTGGGGGAATGAGGGGCCTCTCCCCCAAACTGACTAAATCCTATTTGTCATTCAAGATTCAGTAGAAGAGAGTCTGGGAGTCTCCCATCTCCCAGCATCCCTGGGTCAAGTGCTGCTCTGGGTTCCTAGTATCCCTGCTTCCCTCTCCCTAGAGCTGGTCAGGGAGCAGACAGTTGCATTCAGGACCGTAAATGAGAATGGTGAAGAGCACAGTCTGTGGAATCAACCATAAGTCCTGGCTTCATGAGCTATGACCTTGAGAGGGCTTCCTAAATTCCCTGACCTTAGACAGCTCATCTGGAAAATGGGGTTGATAATCTCTACATCATAAGGTCATTTTGAGGATTAATTGAGGTCACAAGTAGGTAGGGTGAAAATAAATTAACAAGCTACGAATTAGGTACATTTTTTAAATATAGTATTTCTTCATTTCAGATATAGATCTCCTCTTGCTCTCCAGCTCCCCACCCCACTGGGTTGTGGTGAGTGGGTAGAGGACTGGAGACTTTAAGTAACCAGTTAAAAGTATGTCTTCTCAAAATAGGAACTTGTATACTTAGTATGATATAACTATGTAAAAAGACAAAAAATAGAAGAAAATATACCAAAATGTTAACACTGCTTGACCCTTGGTGGATGGAATTATAAATGATTTTTTTCTGCTTCTTTGTAGTTTTTGGTATGTCCCCACACTTTACCAGTTTATGTGTTACTTTTTATAATAAAGACGTATATAAAGTGAATAAAGATATGACAGCACCCCCTACACACACACACGCACACACACACACACACACACACACACACACACACACAAAATTATCCTTCTATAGAGTAGGATTTCTAGAAGATGATGCTGTTGGAGTTTGGGCTAATGTGCTGAAGGAAACCACACTTTATAAGACATTTAGCATCCCTGCCCCTCGCCCACTACATGCCAGTAGCACTCCCCGGTAACAACCAAGAACGCCCCCACATTACGCACAAAAATATTCTTATTTTTCAGAGATGCATTTAAGGGTGAAGTGCCAGAATGTCTGTAATTTACTTTTAACTACTTCAGAAAAGAAAACAGATAAAGCAAATATGGCAATAATAACAATTGAAAAATCTAGGATATGCATACATGTATGTTTATTATTCTTTTTACTCTTCTGTTTAAAATTTTTCATAATGAATGAGAAAAAAATTCCCCACATATTTCTAAACAGCCCAACTGGTGTGGTATTGCCCCTGGTTGAAAACCTATGTTTTTGTTCTGTCTCAGCCTGTTTTTCATAAATGTCGTGTCCAATTATCAGTTTAAAACCCCTGGGGGCTGCTTTTTTTCTTCAAATGTTTCCTCCACCCCTTCCTTCTCCTGGATGCAGGGGAAATGGCCACATGGCAATGGGAAGAGGTAGCCCTTATACTGTCCTTCAGGTCTACAACAATAGCTTCATGGATAAGAATCAGCATAAAGCCAATTCCCAGAAGGCGGAAATCAATCATATCCCCACTTCCCAACTTCTCCAGCATTTCTGAAACCAGCCGCCCACACGGCACTCTCTCTTTCTCTCTATCCTTAGCCACCTGGGGCTAGATCAGACCTTACAAGTTAAGAGGATACTGTTGTGAGGTTTGTTAATTTGTTCAAGCAACTCACTGGTTGATATCATCCTCCCAGATGAGTCTTTTCTGGTCTGGCCAGCCCCTACTCACCAGCACCATATCCTCAGGTGTGGCTTGAAAATCCCAGACCAAGGCATTCCAACTACTCCAAGGGTTATTCCTCTGGAGCCAAGGATAAAGGCCACCTTACTTAGGGTAAAACTAGGTCCTTTGCGACCCTGGGTCCTTGCTGGTGTCACAGAGATAGCCCTTGCACTTCCTGGTCAGTGCATGTACTGCAGGCATCAGCTGCTGGAGTCCACAGTCATTGACACTCATGATCTGTTCTCCTGGCATGGACTCTGCACCACACAAATCTGGGCACCTGAGAAGCTCTGAGTCTCAGCTACATCCTCCATCTTGCCCTGCCTCAGCTAGCCACCCCTTACTCCACAGGCTCACTGTTTGTCACGACTCTGAGCAATCTCCTCCATTCCTCACCGAGGCCACAGAGGGACTTCTGGGTCTCTCTCTTGCCATGTGCATCTGGAGATGATCCCTAATCCAAGTAACAAAACTGGGATAGGATAAGATGCAGGAATGGGGGAGCCCAACCATCCCCCATATTTTACACGTCTATGGTACTTTACAGGTTTTACGTATATTCTCTTTCCAATAACAAACCCTTCCTGAGGGCATGCTCTGTGCCAAGCACTGTGCTAAGTGTCTGGGTCTCCACTCTGCTACATTTACACAGTAGGTGCCTGTTGATATGTGCAAACAAATCACAATGCGTACATACAAATGAATACCAGGCAGCTGTGAAAAAGAAAATAATTGGTATGTGCTGAAAGGGAAAGGTGTCCAAGACATGTTGTTAGATGAAAAGGCAAGTTTCAGTATAATTGTTGTTGTTCTGTGCTGCTGAGTAGATTCTGACTCATAGGGACCCTATATGACAGAGTAAAACTGCTGCATAGGGTTTCCTAGGCTGTAAATTTTTACAAAAGCAGATCACCAGGTCTTTTTTCCGGAGACCTTTTGGTTAGTACCCAGGTGCTTAACCATTTTACCACCAGGGCTCCTTTTTAGTGTAATAGGTAGAGTATAGTCCCTTTTCCATAAAAAATTATATATAAAAGTATAATAATGAGAACTTAAAGCAACACACTTTTCCATCCTTGTGTTAAAAGGATACTCGGACCAAGTAATAATAATTTAGCTGCTTACTCCAGAAAATATGTGTTCCTGGAAGATAAGACTACGAATCAACATAACTCCTTACCTATCAAAAGAGATAACTTCCTCATCAAGACTCCCTTTAAGGAGACTTCCGGCAAAATGGCCCTCTAGGCAGAAGCACCATGCCGTCCCTCCACAGCAAAGATCCAAAAAACTAAGCTGAACAGAGAAACAACAATCCTGAAACCCTAAAACATCAAATGAAGAGAGAAAGAACTCAGCCAAGCACCAAATGGAGTGAGAAAACTGACAGAGAACGGAGAGCGAGGAGAGATTCATGCAGAGATCCCCTA
>NW_004444040.1:447775-450370 GCF_000243295.1 Trichechus manatus latirostris
TGGTCTTAATTATAATAATTTAATATGTACTGAGCACTGAGATGAGTGTTTTACACACTAATCCTACTCTGTGAGGTTTTTAATATCATTATTCCCATTTTGCAGATGAAGAAATTAAGGATTAGAATTTGAACAACTTGCCAAATGTCACACAGGGAATAAGTGGCAGAGAATGCATTCAAACCCGAATAGTCTTGCTTCAGACCCTGAGAGCTTAACCAGCTTAACCCTAATATTGCCTCTGTTCCAGTTATTACGACTGTATAACAAATTACCCAAAATCCCAGGGGTTTAAAGAAACAACGTTTATTTTTCTCACAAATCTGCAATCTAGGCAGGGCTTGGTGGAGATAACTTATCTATGTTCCACACAGTGTCAGCTGGAGTGACTCAAAGGTTGGCAGCTGGCATCTTCCGCAGATTCATTCATTCGCTTGTCTGGCAATTGATGCTAAGTGTTTCAGCTGGGACATCTACATGTGGCCTCTCCATGTGACCTGGGCTTCCTCAAAACATAGTGGCTGTGTTCTCAGGGTGACATTCAAAGATTTCCAGGTGGAAGTCATATTGCCTTTTATGACCTAGGTTGGAAGTCATGCAGCATCATATCCACTACATTCCATCAGTCAGGGCAATCACAAAGCCCTTCCCAAGTTCAAGGAGAAGGAAAATATACTCACCTCTTGTGGAGAGTGGCAATATTTGGGAGAGCACATAAGACCAGAAATATTGTTGTGGTCATTTTTGGAAACACAATCTTCCACAGATTCATATACTTAGTTGAAATATTATATATCAAATAGTTATCTATGGTTATTTCTGGGGCTGGTAGGGAGTTTTTCATTTTCTATGATGCTTGGGCTTTTTTAAAGAGGTGTGTAAAACACTATGGCAGCATTTTTGGGGGGGGAGATTTAGTGCCTGTTCTCAAGGAGCTTATGATGAAGGTGAGTATGCTGATCACTGCCTGTTCCTTCCCCGGTATCCATTTTCTGCCTCTCTCTGACCTGCTTTGTACCGTAGGAGGAGGATGTCTACAGACTCTGTTACCTGAGCTCATTGGCCCTGTGACTTCTGGTTAAAAACCCATTGCCATCGAGTTGATTCCGACTCATGGCAACCCTATAAGACAGAGTAGAACTGCCCCATAGGGTTTCCAAGGAGTTCCTGGTGGATTCGAACTGCCGAATTTTTGGTTAGCAACTGAGCTCTTCACCACCATGCCCCCAGGGCTGGGTTCAGCCAGTGGGAACACTGGAAGGAAATTAGAGAATGAAGTAAGAGAGAGTTTGAGGTATGTATTCTCCCCTCCCCACCTGTCCGTGGTTCTCACAATGGCTGTGTTCCCTTATATCCCCATAGCATCTGTTGGGCAGCCCCTCTCCCACAGCTACAGGTCTCACTGGGTTCCAGTAACGCTTTCTTCAACTTGATCCTACAGGCTCAAGAGACTTGCCTCTGTGGCTAGTCCCTGGGGTACTTCACCATCTCTTATGGGTTCGCTTAATCCTATCCATTCCTCTCTAATTGTCTCTTCATTAAACTCTCTTCAATTAAGCCGTTTAAGTGTGCCTTCTGTTTCCTACAGGTCCCTAACTAATCCAGTAAGGCACTGATGGAGACAAACATACACACGATGACATTAGAGTATGCGACTGCTTGAGAGGCACGTATAGAAAAAGAAAATCTAGATATTACTGAAAGAGTCAGAGGAGCCTTCCCAAAGAAAGTTATACCTAAAGTGAGACACAAAAGATGAGTTAGTGTTCACCAGTTTGTGAAATAGAGGACTTTCCAACCCTGTGAGGTTTCCATAGATGAAGAAATAGCCCCCAGAGATGTTAGGTGACGTCCCTATGGTCACACAGTCGCCACACAAACATTTTGCTTAATCCATCACACTACAGGACAAGTTTGTTGTATCAGTTGAGATGTTTTTGGCTGTAAGTAACCAGAAAAAAAAAAAAAAGGCTTAAGCTGTTGTTTGCTGTTGTTGTTAGGTACCATCAAGTCGGTTCCAACTCATTGCAACCCTATGTACAACAGAATGAAACACTGCCTGGTCCTGCACCATCCTCATAATTGTTGTTATGCTAGAGCGCATTGTTGCAGCCACTGTGTCAATCTATCACCTTGAGGGTCTTGCTATTTTTTTGCTGATCTTCTACTTTACCAAGAATAATGTCCTTCTCCAGTGACTAATCCCACCTGATAACATGTCCAAAGTATGTGAGACCAAGTCTCACCATCTTTGCTTCTAAGGAGCATTCTGGCTGTACATCTTCCAAGATAAATTTGTTTGTTCTTCTGGAAGAACATGGTAGATTCAATATTCTTCAACAACACCATAATTCAAAATCATCAATTCTTCTTCAGTCTTCTTTGTTCATTGTCCGGCTTTCACATGCATATGAGGCAACTGAAAATACCATGGCTTGTGTCAGGCGTGCTGTCATGGATCAAATTTTGTCCCCAAAAAATACGTGTATCAATTTGATTAGGCCATGATTCCCAGTATTGTGTGGTTGTCCTCCATTTTGTGATTGTAATTTTATGTTAAAGAGGATTAGGATGGGGGATTGTAACACCCTTACC
>NW_004444040.1:450470-454215 GCF_000243295.1 Trichechus manatus latirostris
AGAAAGCCTTCCCCTGGAGCTGATGCCCTGAATTTGGACTTTTAGCCTACTTTACTGTGAAGAAATAAATTTCTCTTTGCTAAAGCCATCCATTTGTGGTATTTCTGTTATAGCAGCACTAGATGACCAAGACACACGTCTTTGTCTTTAAAGTGACATCTTTGCTTTTAAACACTTTAAAGAGGTCTTTTGCCACAGATTTGCCTAATGAGATGCATCCTTTGATTTCTTGACTCTGCTTGCATGGGTGTTGATTCTGGATCCAAGTAAAATGAAATCCTTGACAACTTCCATCTTTTCTTTGTTTATCATGGTGTTGCTTATTGGTCCACTTGTGAGGATTTTTGTTTTCTTGACGTTGAGGTATAATCCATAGTGAAGGCTCTAGACTTTGATCTTCATCTGTAAGTGCTTCAAGTCCTCTTCACTTTCAGCAAGGAAGGTTGTGTCATCTGCATATTGCAAGTTGTTAGTGAGTCTTTCTTCAATCCTGATGGCTCAATCTTCTTCATATAGTTCCAGCTTCTTAGATTATTTGCTCAGCATACAGACTGAATAAATATGATGAAAGGATACAACCCTGGCGCACACCTTTCCTGATTTTAAACCACGTAGTATCCCCTTCTTTTGTTCGAACAACCGCCTCTTGATCTATGCACAGGTTCCTCATGAGCACGATTAAGTGTTCTGGAATTCCCATTCTTTGAAATGTTATCCATAATTTGTTATGATGCACACAGTCAAATGCCTTTGCGTAGTCAATAAAACACAAGTAAACATCTTTCTGGTATTCTCTGCTTTCACACAAGATCCATCAGCAATGATATCCCTTGTTTCATGTTCTCTACTGAATCCATGTTCAACTGCCAGCTTGAATTTCTGGCAGTTCCCTGTCAATGTACTGTTGCAACCACTTTTGAGTGATCTTCAGCAAAATTTTACTTGTGTGTGATATTAATGATATTGTTAGATAATTTCCACATTCTGTCGAATCACCTTTCTTTGGAGTAGGCACAAATATGGATCTCTTCAAGTCGGTTGGCCAGGTAGCAGTCTTCCAAATTTCTTGGCATAGACGAATGAGCACCTCCAGCACTGCGTCCATTTGTTGAAACATCTCAATTGGTATTCCGCCAGTTCCTGAAGCCCGTTTTTCTCCAATGTCTTCAGTGCAGTTTGGACTTCTTCCTTCAATATCATTGATTCTTGATCATATACTACCTCCTAAAATGGTTGGACATTGACAAATTATTTTTGATACAGTGACTCTGGGTATTCCTGCCATCTTCTTTTGATGCTTTCTGAGTCATTCAATATTTTCTCCCATAGAATCCTTCAATATTGCATCTCGAGGCTTGAATTTTTTCTTCAGTTCTTTCAGCTTGAAAAACGCCGAGCGTGTTCTTCCCTTTTGTTTTCTAACTCCAGGTCTTTGCAGATTAAAATACTTTACTTTGTCTTCTTCAGCCCCTCTTTGAAATCTTCTGTTTAGCTCTTTTACTTGATTATTTCTTCCATTCACTTTAGCTACTCTGTGCTCAAGAGCAAGTTTCAGAGTCTCTTCTGACATCCATTTTGGTCTTTTCTTTCTTCCCTGTCTTTTTAACAACCGCCCGATTTCTTCAAGTATGATGTCCTTCCACAACTCATCTGGTCTTCAGTCATTAGTGTTCAATGCGTCAAATCTGTTCTTGAGATGGTCTCTAAATTCAGGTGGGATAAACTCAAGGTTGTATTTAAGCTGTCATGGACTTGCTATAATTTTCTTCAGCTTCAAGTTGAACTTGCATAGGGGCAATTGATGGTCTGTTCTCCAGTCAGCCCCGGGCCTTGTTCTGACTGATGTTATTGAGCTTCTCAATCATCTCTTTCCATAGAGGTAGTCAGTTTGATTCCTGTGTATTGCATCCAGTGAGGTTCACGTGTATAGTAAAAGCCGTTTAAGTTGTAAAAAAAGATATTTGTAATGAAGAAGTCGTTGGACTTGCAAAATTCTATCACGCGATCTCCGACATTGTTTCTATCACCAAGGCCATATTTTCCAACTACTGAGTTTCCAACTTTCATATTCCAATCACCAATAATTATCAATGCATGTTGATTGTATGTTTGGTCAATTTCAGACTGCAGAGATCAGTAAAAATATTCAATTTCTTCATCTTTGGCCTTAGTGGTTGGTGTATAAATTTGAATAATAGTCATATTAACTGGTCACCCTTGTAGGCATATGGATATTATCCTATCAATGACAGCATTATAGTTCAGGATAGATCTTGAAATGTTCTTTTTGATGATGAAAGTGATGCTGTTACTCTTCAATTTGTCATTCCCAGCATAGTAGACCATATGACTGTCTGATTCAAAATGGCCAATACCAGTCCATTTCAGCTCAGTAATGCCTAGGATATTGATTCCATTTCATTTTTGACAACTTCCAATTTTTGTAGATTCTTATTTCATACATTCCATGTTTCAATTATTAATGAATGTTTGCAGCTGTTTCTTCTCATTTTGAGTAGTGCCACATAAGTAAATGAAGGTCCCAAAAGCTTGACTCCATCCACGTCATTGAGGTCGACTCTACTTTGAGGAGGCAGCCCTTACCCCATCGTATTTGAGTGTATTCCAAACTAAGGGGTTCATCTTCTGGCACTATATCAATGTTCCGCTGCTATTCATAAGGTTTTCACTGGCCAGTTTTTTCAGAAGTAGACTGCCAGGTCCTTCTTCCCAGTCTGTCTTAGTCTAGAAGCTTGGCTGAAACCTGTTGACCATGGATGACCCTGCTGGTATTTGAAATACTGGTGGCATAGCTTCCAGCATCACAGCAACACATAAGTCACAACAGTATGACACAGTGACAGACGAGTGGTACTGTTGATGGGTGTGTAAGTTGGTTTAACCACTTTAAACGACTATTTGAAAGTATCTATAAAATCGACATATGTAGCTGTTTAAGGAGCATTCTGGCTGTACTTCTTCCCAGACAGATGTGTTCGTTTTTCTGGTAGTCCATGGTATATTCAATATTTTTCAACAACACCATAATTTAAAGGCATCAATTCTTCTTCAGTGTTCCTTATTCATTGTCCAGCTTTCCCATGCATATGAGGTGATTGAAAATACCATGACTTGGATCAGGTGCACCTTAGTATGCAAAGTGACATTTTTGCTTTTTAACACTTTAAAGAGATCTTTTCCAGCAGATTTATCCAATGCAATACGTCTTTTGATTTCTTGACTACTACTTCCATGGACATTGATTGTGGATCCAAGTAAAATGAAATCCTTGACAACTTCAATCTTTTCTTTGTTTATTATGTTGTTGCTTATTGGTCCACTTGTGAGGATTTTTGTTTTCTTCATGTTAAGGTGTAATCCATACTGAAGGCTATAGTCTTTGATCTTAATCAGTAAGTACTTCAAGTTCTCTTCGCTTTTAGCAAGCAAGATTGTGTCATCTGCATATTGCAGGTTGTTAATGAGTCTTCCTCCAATCCTGATGACATGGTCTTCTTCATATAGTCCAGTTTACAGACATACGTTCAGCATACAGATTGAATAAGTTGATAGCATCTTTAAATATATATATAGAGGAAGAGAGCCCTGGTGGCACAGCTTGGCTGCTAACAAAAATGTTGGCAGATGGACTACACCAGCTGCTCCCTGAAAACCCTTTGGGATAGTTCTACCCTGTCCTGTAGGGTCGCTATGTGTTGGAATCTACTCGACAGCAACGGGTTTG
>NW_004444040.1:454315-470863 GCF_000243295.1 Trichechus manatus latirostris
CAGTGGAACACTACACAATGATTTTAAGCTACTGATATACCCAACGTGAAGGCATCTCAAAAACTCTTTGAGCAAAAACAAAAGACTTCATATTGCATAAATCCATTTATATGAAGTTCAAGAAAAAGTAAAGTTAATTTATGGAGATAGAAATTGAATATTGGGGAGTGGGTATGACTGGGAAGCGGCATGAGAGAGCCCTCTAGAGTGCTGGAAACGTTCTATATGCTGATCTGGGTGGTGGTTTACGTGAGTTTACAAACATAAAAATTCATCAAGCTGTACAGTTATGTTTTGTGCACTTGCTGTATGAAAGCTATATCTCAAGTTTTAAAAAAATGCCACCAAGTATCCAAATTCTTTCTACATATGTTCACCCTGCCATCCTCAGTGTGTGGACTTCAGCCCCACATAATTATAAGATGGCTGTTGGAATTTTCAGGCATTACATGTAGTCAGGGATATGTCTAGGGAAAGAGGAAATTTCTCTTTTCCTGTGTCTCTTTGAAAGGTAAAGAAGTATTTCCTAGAAACTTCCCATCCAGTGGATGCTTCATCACATCTTATTGGCCACAATTGCATCACGTGTCCTGCCATAAACCAATCACTGGAAAGGAAAAGCAGACTGCCAGGATCAGAATTTACCATTCCCCTAACCACTTGGGAAGAAAGGAGCTCTTTTTTGGGTGGCAATGAATTCTATACTCAATAACAATGAGTTCCTGAACCAAGAACTAGGCTTGACCCCGAGAGATGACCCATCTTCCTCTACAATTTCTTCTTCTTCTTTAAAATCTTTTTTAAAAAATGGGTGTATCCTCATTGTTTTTCTGATTATATAATGAATGTTCATTGTAAAAGTTCCAAAACTACAGAAAAATATCAAGTAATAAGTGAAAATCCCCTGTAATGAATCGCCTCCCCCGCCCCAAATGATAATGACTATTAAAAGTTTGATCTATGGTCTTCCAGATTTCTTTCTAGGTATATATGTCACTTCATATATTTATATAATTTTAACCTACAGAATTGGAGCACTTCATATATGGCAAACACTATCATTTGCCTATATAACAAACACTTCTCATCATTTTCTCTGCTAACACAATCCCGATATTCTTCAGGTGGCTAGTGGCCGAGTGTTTCAGGGGAAATTGCCCCTTTTCTAAACCCAGGAGGTGAATTATAATTAGTCTGAAAGGATGGTTCGGAACGCCAGCAAAACACCTGGGGAATTAAAAACATATACCAAGCGCTACGCCCCAGAGATACAGCATTAATTGGTCTGTTGTGGGTTCTGGCATTAATATTTTGCAGGTATTAACAGGCAGCTAAGATTGAGATCTACTGGTCTCAACTCTTTGTGATGCTCTCATTTTGCTTGCCACTGGGGTTAAGAATGAGGCACATGATCTAGTTCTGACCATGAGCGATGTGGAGAAGTCTGATGGGGGTTCTGGAAAAGTGTTCCTCAATCTCAAAAAGGAACACAGTTAAGCTCTTTTCTGCCTCAACACATTGTCATTGGTGTGTCACTCCTGGAACAATGGCAGTCATCTTAGGGCCGTGAGGGGAATGAGGCTAAGAGGACGAACTAAGGACGTGGGGATGACAGAGCAGAAATATGGAAAGAACTTGCGTCCTTGACAATGCCATCATGCTGCTGAATCAGCCAGCTTTGTAAACACTACTTCTGAATTTCTTGAGTGAGACAATAACATTTCATTGATGTTTCTACCATTCTGAGTTTACACACAGCCCAAAGCTTCCCAATTAATATAGAATAAAAGTTGTTTATAACCCGCTTTTTAACTTAATTTAGGCATTTCCCATTGATTGTCACTAATCTAAGGAGCCTTGGTGGCGCACTGTTTAAAGCAATTGACTGCCAACCAAAAGGTCAGTGGTTCAAAACCACCAGTGGCTCTGTGGGAGCAAGATGCGGCAGTCTGCTTCTGTAGAGATTTACAACCTCGGAAATCCTGTGGCACCTCTATGAGTCGGAATCGACTCAACGGTAGTGGGTTTGGTTTTTGGTTTGGTCACTAATCTATTCCTAAAAGACAAACGTTCTTAGTGAAAATGCCAACAGGGGGCCTATTCCCATTATATTAAATAAGAAAAATTATAACGCATCACACATCAGCCAAAACCCTAACCAATTTCCTAAAACTTTATCAAATACAGTAAAATGCCTATGTGTAAGTTTAAAAAAACCTGTCATGTTTGCACATAAAATGCTTAATATTGCTTCCAGACCACCAACAATTAAATTGATTGTTAAACTCTCACTTTGTGTATAATAACATGGCCTCTTTTCTAGCCCAACTCCTTGGTTGTCACTGGGTTGTTTTTTTCCTATTGTATCTTCTCTTTTTCCATCTCATCCGGGTCTATTTATCAGTACATAGTTTTATCATTGGGTTTTAGAGAGAGAATAAAGGGAAAATGATTACAACAATTGCATCAGGATTGTGTTTGGAAGCATATAGCAGAAGAGATGACAAAAGGTGTCATAAACAAGCAAAAGGCGTCTATGGCTCATGTTATAAGTCCTGAGTAGGCTGCCTCTTTCCTTCTTCCTTTCTATCAGAGCACACAGGCTGTCATTGTCAGGCTCTGTGGCTCGTAGTTGCATGAGACTTACTGCACCACCAGGCAACACATCCATGCGGCAGGCAGGGAGAATGGGGAAGGGGCAAAAGCCCAAGGAGGCAAGCAAAGAGGCTGTCCCTTCTATAAAAGGGAAGTCTCAGCCAGTGACTCCCACTTGCACCGCATCAGCTAGAGATGGATCATATGGCCAACCCTTGGTATGGAGGGTCTGGGCCACTTGCTTGATTTTTCAACACTTGTACATGTAATCCTGATCTTCTATTGATTTTACTTGGGAAATAATATGAAACTTTTTCACCCTAAATAATTTTGTTTAAAATGTTCTATTGAGTTTTAGAGATGTAAAATATAAATGTTTTTGTATGTAAACCCTTGCCAAAAAAGCATTGTTACTGAGAGACGTATATACTCTAGCAAGTTTGGGTATTGTAAACCAAGAGGCACTCTACTGGGAGAATGGTAACCGGGAAAACACTCTGCAGGATCTGCCTGAATACTGTGGAGGTCTTTCCATATGTACAGCTCTACTTCATCTTTGGCAACAATTGCATAGTAAGGATGTCATTGTGTGAATGTACCATAATGGATATAACCTGTCCCTTATTGTTGGACATTTAGAATGTTTCCAGTGATTCACAATTATAAACAAAGCTGCATTGGACATCTTTACACAAGCGTCCTTACACATTTGTCCAATTACTTCTTTGGGATAAATTAAATTCTTGAAATGAAATCGCTGGGCTGGACTTTCTTTAAATTTAAAATTTTGATACATATAGCCAAATTGCCCTCCAGAAAGGTTGTACCAACTCTACTAGTTCACCATTGCTGAAGCAATGAACATGCATCACGGTGGCACCCTGGTCCACCTAGAGGAGCAGGAGGATGGATAGCGCCGTTAACGTAGCCTTTTGAAAGCAGAAAGCTTCATAATTCAGGCACCAATTGCATTTAGAAATGAGATTAGCACATGGAATCTTCCTATTCATCTCTCTGGGAGTTTCAACGTTCCATTCCCCTGGGTAGAAGAAACAATAAAACAAAACCAATGAAATGAAGTCAATGTGGAACCAGGACATGTACCTTGATAAATGTTTCCTTTTAAGACAGACTTTCAGGGCAGCTTGCTTAGCTCCAACTTGAAGGAGCATCACCACCATCATCCTGTCCCAGTTTCTCCCTACTAGTGACCCTTCCTCTCTAAAATACACACCTTGATTCCATCAGCCCCCTTCTCTAAAGTAGGTCATGATACTCCACCCCACTCCGTGCATGTTCTAGAAAATGATGCCCCAATGTCCTAATAGAACAGTGCAGTCGTTCACTACATAATACTAACAACAGCATCAACAATAACATAAAAGCTAGCACTTAGTCATGCCAGGCACTTTACATGTATTATATATATTATCTCGACTGATCTTCACAACAGCCCTGTGAAGTGGTACCATGACTAGGTTGGACTCTACTTCTTTGAATGAAGTACTGTACATAAACTGACCTGCATAGGACCTCAGGATTCTGAGAATTGACCCAGTTCAGCCTGCCTGGAAGACAGACTTATGAGGCAGGGGCCACTGAAAAGATTTCCACACTCCCCACCAAAATCAGATTTGGATTTTTGAGAATTGTTCTGGCTGCAATGCAGGGGATAGATAGGAGAAGGGGAGAATGGAGTTAGAGAGGTGAGCAGGGAGACTAGCTGTCCATGCTGCATCCAGGTGAGAGATAATGAGACCCTGAACCTGGACAGTGGCTAGTGGAAGTGGAAGATTTAGAAAGAGGAACCCACAGGCCAAGGACTAAATGTATTACCAGGACAGGGGAAGGGATGTCCCTGCCAGACCCTGGGTATTTTACTCAGCTGTCTGGGCTCACTCCGTATCAGTGAGCGTTCCTGATAGCAACCCACAAATACATACCAATCTGACTGATGTAAGCAGAAAAGAAATATACTAAAAAATATACAGGGTACTACAGAGAATTCCCAGGAAAACTGAAGAATCAAGTTAAGGGCAGAAATACAGATGCCCCATGTCAGAGCTGCTCGGTCACAGCTGTGGTAGACAGTTCTGTTGCACAGTGATCATGTTCCATTTCAGGGGCCTGCCTCATCTCTGCTTTTCTGCCTCAGGGTCTTCTCGAACCCTCAGGAGTCTGCTTAGCCCCACAGGTGCAGTCCAGAGTGCAAGAAAGCTGCTGTCCCTGGAGGCAACCCAATGGGGAGGGACTTGGTGGATAATAGCCTCACATTCTTTTGTTTTTCAGAGGTCCCAGCTGGGATTGAGCCCCTATTTCCTTTAGGAACCACTCTGATAATGCATCTTTGTAAACTTTTCCTCCTTGCATCGATTGTTCTGGTTACGTCTTCATGCCTGCTTCCCGGGATCCCCTTCCAAATAAACCACCTACACCTGAGGTCCTTGTTTCAGGCTCTGCTTTTGGAGAAAATCAAACAAAGACTGGGACTCTGCAGCAGGGAACCACGCTGAAAATCAAAGCACAGAACTGGTCTGGGGAGAACACCGCTGATCTGGTGAAGCACTAGACGTGGCAGATTGCACCCTTGACCCCTCTTGCCTGGGAGCCACAGCACCACTGCCACCTCTGATTCAGGAATACAAATTTCCTATGACTGCTGTCCCTTCAAGCAAGCCTTCCTCACCTTTTTCGTTTCCTTGTGTCATTTGCTTTCTATTTAAAGTGTAGGTGTGTGTACCTGATTGGTTGGACCTTGGTCACATGTCCTTGCAGTAGCTGCAAGAGAGGCTGGGAAATTGAATACATATCCTTTGAGGCTTCCCAAATATAGAGTGATCTCTGCTTCCCGGTAAGACTCATAATGTGAGGAATTCTCCAAATATAGAAAAGGAGTTCAGGTGCAGGGTGGCCCCCAAATGATTAATGTCTATTCCACACACCCCATGGGTTAGGGCTGGGCCCACCAGGATACTTCACACCCCTCTCCTGACAGATCCCCACATCTGGTGCTGAACCAGAAGGCAACACCTTGACCTTGACTCACCTTTTCCAAGTTTAAGTTCAATTTCACATTATTCAGAAAAGCCTCAGTAAGCCCAGTCCCACTAGGTAACCTAAGGACAGAGGCATAGAGTTTTAATAACTACGCTTTCTTTGCCTTTTTCATTTTCCAGTCAGCTCACTCTGCCTTCTGCTGAGCTTTGAAGTATAATTCAAAGGACTGAGCTGATTTACTCCCAAGCACCTATCCAGTCCAGCTCTCACCCAATTAACAACAAGTGCTTCATCCTGAACCTGGGGAAGCAAGTGCTGCCGGGACGTTATTGTTCTGTTGGCCAACCAGGCTATTGGGAGAGGGGGGTTTGCACCCAGAAGCAGCAGACAAAACCCTCTAAAGGAGATGGAGAAAATGTACAGAGACAGAGGGCCCCTTACCTAGGCAGCATTTAACCCAGACAGGAGGTTGGGGTCAAGGAAGACTTCTTGGACAACCCGATATCTCAGATGAGTCTGGAAGGAAAAGAAGGAATTAACTCCACAGAAAAAGAAAAGAAAAGTATACTTCCATCAAAGTCCCCAGCATGTGCAGAGGCCTAGAGTGTGAGAAAAGCAAAATATATTCAGGGAACAAACCCAGAAAGAGATCTCAGTCAATTACTGGTTCATCACTTCTTGATGGGAATCTCAGACCCCCTTGGAGAATCTGATGAATCCTATCTCATAACTGAGCCCATGTGCACACATATACATAAACTGGCATCCAGTGTCAAAGGGTGCAGGAACCCTAGGTTAAGAACATAAGTCAGTGCTTCATTTGCAGACGGACAAATTCCCAGAGAAGGCCAAAGTGGCAGTAATAGCAAAACATTGCCTCTTCACCAGTATTTTGTTTGGTTTCTCTCGTTAATGTTGGAAACTTTCCTCAAATGACTGATGACTTTACTTCAAAGTAAGGCAAGCAAACGCTGGTTGCAAGCTCTGTGAGCATGGATAGGGTCTGACAACTGATGCATTTCACTATAGGACAACCAAGTGTCCAGCCGGATTCTTCATGGAGAAGCCCCAATGTCACAACTGCATGTCTCTTCTCTGGGGCAGTTTGGTTTCTTCACAGAAGGAAGCTCTAGTCTACTGCCAAGTGGGGACAGGGGATGATGCAGAAGGAGCCTAGATGCAAATTATGTGGAGCTGGGCTGGGAGGGGATGGGGGTGGGGCTTCATTACTCAGGATGCAGCTTTTTAGGTAAGACCTATTTCCAGTCCAGCCTCTAATCTTTCACCCATCCTATGACTGTGGTCTCTAAATCTGGGACCTCTCTGGTTCCAATTCACCAGAGATTAAACCCCTGGCATCCTGGGGGTGGGGGGTGGGGGGAGAAGTGCCTGACTGCATGGGATCAAAATGTCTCACAACAATGACTTTCAGCCAGTCCTCCTGTTTTCAGCACCCCTCTTTACCTCCACTTCCTGTAGTGCGTGGCTCTGCCATTCCTGAGCCTTTCTGGGGTTCTGGGGTGAACGGCTACTCCTTAGTGTATGCCTTACCTTAGGCAATGTGGCTGACCTTCCTGAACTCTAACAAAGTGCTTGCAATTCCCCAGCCCCGGTCTTGTCTTCATTTATTGGGTTTCAGGGTTAGAGAAGACTCTCAGTTTCACCAAAGATGGAGGGGGTGTGTTTTTTTTTTAATTGTACTTTAGATGAAGGTTTATAGAAAAAACTAGCTTCTCGTTAAACAGTTAGTACACAGATTGTTTTATGACATTGGTTAACAACCCCACAACATGTCAACACTCTCCCTTCTCAACCTTTTGTTCCCTATTACCAGCTTTCCTGCCCTCTCCTGCCTTCTAGTCCTTGCCCCTGGGCTGGTGTGCCCCTTTAGTCTCATTTTGTTTTATGGGCCTGTCTAATCTTTGGATGAAGGGTGAACCTCAGGAGTGACTTCATTACAGAGCTAAAAGGGTGTCCAGGGGTCATACTCTCAGGGTCTCTCCAGTCTCTGTCAGGCCAGTAAGTCTGGTCTTTTTTTGTGAGTTAGAATTTTGTTCTACATTTTTCTCCAGCTCTGTCCGGGACCCTTTGTTGTGAGCCCTGTCAGAGCAGTCGGTGGTGGTAGCCGGGCACCATCTAGTTATACTGGACTCAGTCTGGTGGAGGCCGTGGTATAGTTCATTAGTCCTTTGGACTAATCTTTCCCTCGTATCTTTAGTTTTCTTCATTCTCCCTTGCTCCCAAAGGTGTGAGACCAACAGAGTATCTTAGATGGCCACTCACAGGCTTTTAAGACCCCAGACGCTATTCGCCAAGGTAGAATGTAGAACATTTTCTTTATAAACTATGTTATGCAAATTGAGCTAGATGTTCCCCGAGACCGTGGTCCTGGAGGGGGTGTTTCTGTTGCATGTTCTCCTTTTTGCCTGCAAGTATTTAATGAGAACAAGATAACAACAACTACAATTTTGGCCATCTTAAAACCAGAAGTCTCTCCGTTTTGAAAAACAAACACAACAAGCCATTTCCTTTGAAATCTATTCACATGTAGAACTTGAACATTTTAATTCCTTCTAACATATATTGGGACTATTATAGTATGCATCTAGAGTAGTGCTTCTCAAAGTGTGGTCCCTGGACCTGCAACATCAACATCACCTGGAAACCTTTTAGTAATGCAGATTGTCAGGTCCTACCCCAACACACTAAATCAGAAACTCTAAGAGTGTGTTTTCCACAGTTAAAACACTCAAACTTTGTTTTAACAAGTTTTAGTATCAGTTTTATGACGGCTGATGCACAGTTAAAGTTTGAGAACCACTGATCTAGAGCAATACAGATGAAATCAGGTGTAGGATGAACATCAAAGGAAGTGTCTAACTCTAGAACTTATAGAATAGGTCGAGGAAGTCATGAAAGGGGAAGTGACGGAGACCACCATTCACTGAGTGCCTACACGATGCCTGGTACAGAGCTCACCAGTTTACGTACCTGATCTCTCTTAATCCTCAGTTTCCTTGAAAAGAAAGAATTATTGCCCAATTTTGCAGATAAAAAAACTGAGACTTGGGGAGGGTAAGTAACTTAGCTAGTTAAGAAGGATTTGAACCAAGGTCAGTCTGACTCCTTTGTCCCTTCTCTTGATTTTCCATACCTCCCTTTTGTAAAATTAATCTCACCCCTGAGATTATCTGGCTATGGTAGAGCACAGGAAAGAAAACAAGATCTCTCCTCTGCCTGGTAAAATCGTATTCATCTTCCAAAGCAGAACTCAAACTCCACCCCCTCTGGGAAGTCTTCCAGAACTGCCTTGCCCAAAGTTAACCCCCCACAGTGCTTTGCACATACTTCTTCTGGAGCACCTAATGTATCTTAATGTAGAAATTCTCAAACCTGTTGTCTCAGGACCTCTTAAAAATTATTGACATTCATAGGCAAAAAATGAACCTCAACCTAAATCTCACATTTTATACAAAAATTAACTCAAAATGGATCATGAACTTAAATATAAAATGTAATACTGTAAAACATTTAGAAGAAAATGTAGGAGAAAATCTTCAAGATCTAGGGCTGGGGGAAGAGTTCTTAGACTTGACATCTAGCCCCAAAAGCATGATTCATTAAAAGAAAAAATTGGGGCACCTCATACCACCAAGAAAGGAGCACCGGGAACAGAGCATGTCCTTTGGATTCGAGGTTCCTGAGCAGAGAAGCTCCTAGTCTCGGGGAAGACTGATGACGACAAGGACCCTCTTCCAGAGCCGACAGAGAGAGAAAGCCTTACCCTGGAGCTGATGCCCTGAATTTGGACTTCTAGCCTACTAGACTGTGAGAAAATAAATTTCTCTTTGTGAAAGCCATCCACTTGTGGTATTTCTGTTAGAGCAGCGCTAGATGACTAAGACAGAATTTGGTACCGAGAGAGTGGGGTGCTGCTCTAACAGATACGTACAATGTGGAAGCAGTTTTGAAATTGTGAATGGATAGAGGAGCAGCAGTGGCACAGGACCAGCAACAGCAGAGAAGCTGCAGCAGCAGAGAACCAACAGCAGCAGAACCAGGAGACCAGTGGAAGACGGTGCTGGAGCCAACCCACAGAGCGAGAGAGCTGAGTGCCTGTGTGCAGGAGGCTTCCTGGCGGAGTGGAGTGCTTCCGGGCACTTATTGGTGGAGCTACCCAGCTTTGGAACACTTGCCCCAGCAGGGCAGATGTGGGCTTGAGGCCCAAGGGCCAAGAGGCCATAGGAAGCAGAAGCTGAAGAGAGAAGGAACACAAGAAGCCGAGCTGCCTCAGTCTCAAAAGGTATGGCCATGACCTCCGGGGTTTCAAAGGGTGGAACCATGGCCTCTGGTGCTTCTAAGAGTGGAGTTGTCACTCCAGTGGAGTAGAAGCATGGTGGGCCTGAAGCCAAGGAAGCAGAGTTGCCATCCTTGTGGGCCTGGAAGGCGGACCTGAAGCCCAGGGCCGAGGAACCTCCACTCAGAATCTGGAGAGTGTGGCCAATACCTAGAGTCTGGAGGGCAGGGCCATTGTGTAAATTGTCTCAGAGAACAGAGGTTTATTTTCAAAGCCTTGAGGGCTAATATAATGTATTCTGCTGACTTGCTTGGTGCCTGTTATCCCTTCTTTCCCTCCAGTTTCTCCCATTTGTAATGGAAATGTCTAGCTTGTGCCCGTTCTGCCATTGTACCTTTGGAAGCAGATAACTTGTATTCTAGATTTCACAGATGAAGAGGAATTTTTTGGATTTTAGACTTGGAGTTAAGACTTTTGTTATGATATGATGGGGTGAATATGTTTTCTATGTTGCAAGGATGTGATTTTTTGGGGCCCAAAGGGTGGAATGTCATGGATTGAATTTTGTCCCCTAAAAAATATGTGTATCAATTTGGCTAGGCCATGATTCCCAGTGTTGTGTGGTTGTCCTCCGTTTTGTGATTGTAATTTTACATTAAAGAGGATTAGGGTGGGATAGTAACACCACCCTAACCCAGGTCACATCCCTGATCCAACAAAAAGGGAGTTTCCCTGGGGTGTGGCCTGAACCACCTTTTATCTCTTGTAAGAGATAAAAGGAAAGGGAAGCAAGTGGAGAATCGGGGACCTCATACCGCCAAGAAAGGAGCACTGGGAACAGAACATGTCCTTTGGACCCGAGCTTCCTGCGCAGAGAAGCTCCTAGTCCGGGGGAAGGCTGATGATGACATGGACCTTCATCTAGAGCCGACAGAGAGAGAAAGCCTTCCCCTGGAGCTGAAGCCCTGAATTTGGACTACTAGCCTGCTAGACTATGAGAAAATAAATTTCTATTTGTGAAAGCCAAAAAAAAAAAGAAAAGAAAAAAATTGATAAATTGGACCCCATCAAAATTAAAACCTTTTGCTTTGTGAAAGACCCTGTGAAAAGGATGAAAACACTGGGAGAAAATACTTGCAAGCCACATATCCAACAAAGAACTGGTATCTAGAATGTATAACCCAAAAGAACCAAACCCACTGCCAGTGAGTCAATTCCAACTCATAGCAACCCTATAGGGCAGAGTAGAGCTGCCCCATAGGGTTTCCAGGCTGCAAATCTTTATGGAAGCAGACTGCCACATCTTTCTCCACCAACCTCAAAAGCCACATCTTCGGACGTTCGAAGATGATCAGATACCGTCATAGGTCTGACCATAAACGATGCCAACTGGCAATGTCGCTGATGGGTTCAAACTCCCGACCTTTACATTAGCAGACAAGCGCTTACCCACTGTGCCACCAGGGCTCCTAGAATGTATAAAGAACTCTCAAAAGTCAACAGAAAAAAAAAATCCAGTTAGAGAATAAGCAAAAGACATAAACAGAATCTCACTGAAAAAGATTTGGCAAATAATCACATAAAAAAAATTTTCAATATCATTAGCCATTAAGGAAATACATATTAAAACCACACTGAGAAATCACTACACGCCTATTGAGCCCTGGTGGTGCAGTGGTGAAGCACTCGACTGCTAACTGAAAGGTCAGCAGTTGGAACCCACCAGCTGCTTGGCAGGAGAAAGATATGGCAGTCTGCTTCTATAAAGATTACAGCCTTGGAAAACCCATGGGGCAGTTCTACTCTGTCCTATAGTGTCGCTGTGAGTTGTAATGGACTCGACAGCAATAAGTTTTTTATCAGAATGACTAAAATACATAGCTATGATAACACCAAACGCCGGTGAGGATGCAGAGAAACTGGATCACGCATAAATTGCTGGGACGAATGTAAAATAGCACAGCCACTCTGGAAAAAAGTATGGCAGTTTCTTATAAAATTAAGTATGTGTTTACCATACAACCCAGCTATTGTACTCTTGGGCATTTATCCCATAGAAATGAAAAACTTATGTTCACACATAACAGCCAGAAATCAGAAAAAATCCAAGTGTTCTTCAACGTGTGTGATACACACATGAAATACTACCAAGCAATAAAAAGGAATGAACTATTGAGACAAGCCACAACTGGGATGGATCTCAAGGGAATTATGCTGAGTGAAAAAAATCCAATCTCAAAAGATTACATATTATATGATTCAATTTACATAACATTCTTGAAATGGCAAAATTATAGCGATGGAGAACAGGGCTTTGGGAAAGGAGGGAGGAAGGTGGCTGTGACTATAAAAAGGTAGCACAAGAGAACCTGGTGATGGAATTGTTCTGTATCACGGCTGTGGTTGTTGTCATACAAATCTATGACTGTGGTAAAATCGCGTAGAACTAAACACACACACACACAAATGAGTACTCGTAAAACTGGTGAAATCTGAAGGAAATCTGTCGATTATATCCATGCCTATTTCCTGGCTGTGACATTGTACTAATGTTATGCAAGATATTACCACTAGAGGAAGCTGGGTGACGGGTATACAGGATTTCTCTGTATTATTTCTTATAATCATGTGAGTTTACAATGATCTCAAAATAAAAAGTTTTTAAAAAAACTATTGAGGACCCCAAAGAGATTTCGTTTATGTGGGCTATACGGTTAAGAGCTCAGCTGCTAACCAAAAGGTTGGCAGTTTGAATCCACCAGCCGCTTCTTGCAAACCCTATGGGGCAGTTCCACTGTGTCCTATAGGGTGGCTATGAATCGGAATCGACTTGACGGCAATGGGTTTTTTACAGTAGAAATTAAAATGGAGAAATTTTAAAAATATTTATTTATTTATATTTTCAGAACAAATAAGCCTATTACATGTTACTATAAATAAAACATTGTATGAAAAATAAGTCTATTTCCCCTAAAAAAAATAGTGAGAAGAGTGACATTGTTTTACATTTTTGTAAATGTCTTTAATGGCTGGTTTAATAGACAACTGGATTCTCATATCTGCTTCTGCATTAGACTATGTTATGATATCAAACATCATGTAGCCTCTGGAAAACTCCACTGTCTACCAGTGAAAGAATAAGAGTGAAATAGGCAAATAATGTCTTAGTGTTTTATGAAAAGAGTTTTGACCTCACAGATTCCCTCAAAGGGCCTCAGGGACTCCCAGGCATTTGGAAATCCCTGAATTATTGTCATCATTCGTCCACACGTCTGCTCCTGCACTTTACAGTGAGTGAGGGCAGGGAAAGTATTTTTCCCATCTTTGTATTCTAAGGGTCCAGTACAGTGTCTGCCACACAGCAGATACCCAATAAATATTTGATAAAGCAATGGATGATTTAGGACTCGTTCGTCCTTTTCTAGCCCTGGAGAAACAGTGGTTAAGCACTTGGCTGCTAAAGGAGAGGTCGGTGGTTAGAACTCACCAGCTGCTCTGCAGAAGAAAGATGAGGCAGTCTGCTTCTATAAAGATTGCAGCCTTGTCCTATAGGGTCACTATCAGTCAGAGTCAACTTGACAGCAACAGATTTGATTTTCTGGTTTTTCAGTCCTTTGTAAAAGTCCCTAGGTGGTGCAAAGGGTTTGCGCTTGACTTACTGTCTTAGTTATCAAGCACTGCTAAAACAGAAAAACCACTAGTGGATGGCTTTAACAAACAGAAGTTTATTCTCTCACAGTCTAGGAGGCTAGAAGTCTGAATTCAGGCTATCAGCTCAAGGGGAAGGCTTTCTCTTCATCATGGCTCTGGGGGAAGGTCCTTGTCATCAATCTTCCCCTGGTCTAGGCGTATATCAGCACAGGGTCCCCAGGTCCAAAGGACACGCACACCTCTCCTGGTTCTTCATTCTTGGCAGCATAGGGTCCTCCTGTCTCTCTGCTCTCTTCTCTCTTTTATATCTCAAAAGACCTCCTGTCTCTCTGCTCTCTTCTCTCTTTTATATCTCAAAAGACCTCCTGTCTCTCTGCTCTCTTCTCTCTTTTATATCTCAAAAGAGATTGACTCAAGATACAACCTAATCTTGTAGATTGACTCCTGCTTCATTAAATAACTGCCTCTAATCCTGCTTCATTAACATCATAGGATTAGGATTTACAACAACAGGCTAATCATATCAGATCACAAAAAGGCAGATGACCACACAATACTGGGAATCATGGCCTAGCCAATGTGACACACATTCTGGGGGACACAATTTAATCCATGACAACTACTAACCTAAAGGTTGGCGGTTCGAACCCACCCAGTGGTGCTACTGAAGAAGGAGCTGGCAATCTGCTTTGTAGAGATTACAGCTGAGAAAATCCTATGGAGTAGTTCTACTCTGACACACATGGGGTTGCCATGAGTCTAAAATCAACTCTACAGTAATGGGTTTTCTGTGTTTGTGTGTGTGTGTGCGTGTGTGTGTTTTAGTCCTTTTCTACAGACAGGAGGAGAGGGAGAAAGAAAACGAGAGACAGAGAACAAATCTGGTTGACAGTGTATTACTTTAGACTTCTCGTTCTGACTCAGAAGAAAGGTCAGAGTGTTTTGGTCTAGCTTGGTCCCAGGGCACAAACATCATTCTGAGAAATCAGAAGGCTCCTGGGCATGAAACATGGGTCTGCAATGATTGAGTGTCCTTTTGAGAAAGGTCTTTCTCTGTGTCAAAATTTCTCACAAACTTTGACCTTGAGGCCTCTGCACACCATTCAGACCAAGCATGGTGAGAAAAGAGGCTTCATGGGTCACTCAGAGACAGTAGATTGTTTTCCTTGCATTCTTAATCCCTAGGCCGTCCCCACAGCATCCACGAGTGGCCAGTCTCAGCCCACTGAGACTGCTCTGGGAAGAGGAAAAGCCTTTCTGGCCACCGTTGAAAATTGGTTCTCAGTTCTCATCCAAATCATTCATCAAAGCATGATTTAGCTGGGAGCACAGAAAAACACAGAAATTGACTTAAAATTGCCACTGAGAAATGTTTATTGGTATCCACTGTGCATCAGACTCTGAACCAGACCTGTGAGAATATTTCAAGGTGACTAAACTCTGTCCCTGCCTCAAGAGCTCCTGCCCTGGTGAGAAATGATCTGACCACACACTGGACAGCAACGAGGACTCCAAGAGTGGACTGAGTGCATGGTGAGGAGAAATCACCTCTGCCTGGACCAGGGAAAGGAGGTGCCCTTGAACTTGGCCTTGAAAGGAAGAATGGGATATCACCAGGTATATAAAGGGACAGCACACCCTAAGGTATTATCTTAGGGAAGATATAGATTCAATTGTCTTAACACAGACCTAAAGTAACAGCGAGGGCAGTGGCGGTTTAGTAGTAGAATTCTTGTCTGCCATGCAAGAGAACCAGTCCAATGCACCTCGTGTGCAGCTACCACCCATCTGTCAGTGGAGGCTTGCATGTTGCTATGATGTTAACCAGGTTCAGAAGAGTTTCCAGACCAAGATAGACTAGGAAGAAATGTCTGGCGATCTACCTTTCTTCCAAAAGATCACAGCTATTGAAAACTCCACAGAGCACAGTTCTACTCTGAAACACATGGGGCCACCATGAGTTGAGGTTGCATCAATGGCAACTGCTAACTGGTTCCCAGAGGATGCTAGTGATGGTGGTCGAGGAACTTTGAGAACTGCTGGTGTAGGAAATGTGAAGCCACAGAAGGTTTTGGACAAGAGAGTAGGATGACAAGGTCTGTATTTCAGAAAGCTGATTCTGGTGAAGCAATAGAGAATGAACTGCACTGAACCTTCCCAGAGTACGAGTGTTTCACACCTCTTGATCCTTATGTTCCCGAGAAATTTCACTCAAGAAAAACAGAGCCTGCAAAGCAGAGTACAGAGAATTCCAGCGCCCGAGGGTGATTCTCCACTTTCTGGCAGGGCTGATGGAGCCAGCCTCAACCTGGACCCATCAGTCCTTTGCTTTGTGCGCAAAAGCCTGGATAGGTATGGTCTTGGGCAAGTCCCTTTCCACCCTGGACATTGGTTTCTCCATCAATAATAATAATGAGGACTATGTACCTGCTTAAGGTGCCAGGCATGATCAGATGGCATGGGGATCAAAAAGTTGGATAATGCCTTGAGCCTGTGGGGACTCTGACATGATCCTGTACTCTGGGTTGGAAAGTAAACCGACACAATCCCTGGACGACAATTTGACAATCAAACCAGAATTTTAAAGGCCCGTTCCCTTTGAACCAATAGTTTATTTCCATGAAGTAAGCCTACAGACACATTCATGTTTATGTGCAAAAGACAAGCTGATTCAATGCCCATTGTATGTACGGGCAAGAGACAGAAACAACCCAAATGTCATCCACAGAGAGATAGCTAAACAAACCACAGTGCATCCAAAAATGGAATAATGGGCAGTCCTTAAAAAATAACAGTCTCGGGAAACACCTAGCTCAATTGGCACAGCATAGTTTATAAAGAAAATGTTCTACATTCTACCTTGGCGTGTAGTATCTGGGGTCTTAAAAGTCTGTGAACAGCCATCTAAGATACTCCGCTGGTCTCAGCCCTTCAGGAGCAAGGGAGAACGAAGAAAACAAGATACAAGGGAAAGATTAGTGCAAAGGACTAATGGATCACAACTACCA
>NW_004444040.1:472184-474289 GCF_000243295.1 Trichechus manatus latirostris
CATGAGAATATAGATGTATATGCATATATTTGTTGTTGTGTGCCATCAACTCAATTCCAACTCATAGAGACCCTTATAGGACACAGTAAAACTGCCCCATAGGGTTTCCTAGGCTGTAATTTTTACAGGAGCAGATAGCCACGTCTTTTCTCCCGCGGACAGGCTGGGGGTTTGCACTTCTGACCTTTTTGCTAGCAGCCGAGTGCTTAACCATTGCATCACCAGGGCTCCTTATACATATATGTATACATATACGTATACATATATGCATACATATACACAGTCCTCAACTTACAAGGGAATTCTGTTCTGGTGACTGTTGTAAATCTGTTCTGACGCAAATGGAATACCTTTTTTTTTTTATTTTCATTATTATTGCCTTTTATTATCAGTATCTCTTAAATCTGATCTTTATTGAATCGAGGTTGGTGTGAGAATGATAACATCGGCAAATTACTCGCTGCAACAGGGTGTCAGAGTGAAACTGAGCTCCACAGGGTTTTCCGCGGCAGCTAACAACAACGTAGAGAGAACTGTGGGAGGCAGGGCAGAGGAGGGACGAAGAGACCTTGATTTGTAGGTTTTACTAATTTCCATGGTGTAAATACTCCCACCAAGGCTGATTTTAAGCTACCCACATGCTGTCACTGAGCAGAGTTGAAAAGAGATGCCCACAATCAGCTCTCAAAGCCTGGAGAAGCTTACACCGCTCTAAGGTACCTTGCACTCCTAGGGATGGCACCATTGAAAACCCCCACTTCATATCTGAAAGAGTTGCTTTTCAAGAACAAAACAAATATAAACAAATAAACCACATTAGGACCAAGGAGCAGCTTCTGGGAATCTTTATAGATAGATAGATTCTGGGGGCTGGGAGTGGGGTGGGGAGGGTTATTTATAGTGTAAACGACCTGTCTTGTTTTGCAATGGATTTGAAACAGAAACCCCAAAATTAAAAGTAAGCATCTGGGTTTTATATTTGCAAATTGCTTTGCCATTCTCTTTATGAAATACTGCACACAGCTACACAACCATACGGCAATAAAAGAATAATAAATGAATCAGTGTTAGCGTTCTGTCAACACAGCCCCACATGTCTACCAGGGCCAGCCATGTAAATTAGGAAGGTGGCTTAGAAACTTCCTCAGTGCTCTAATGGGGGGACAAGAGAATCAGATAGACCTGGATTTGAGTTGTGTCCCAGCTCTGCCGCTTCCTTGTTAGGTGACCTTAGGTAAGTCTTGAGTCTAAATTTACTAATGGGAATAGTGCCGACCACACAGGTTTGTACAGGCAGGTTTGTCACTTAGAATAAATGAGGTTAACATACCATCTATACCTGAATACAAGGCAAAGTGTTTTCAAAAAAAAAAAATTATTCCTCAGAAGAGAAAGAGTTGTCTTGTATTTAATTAAATTCTTACAAAGGCTCACAAAGCCTTTCATATTCCCTAGACTTTCTCAAAATAAAATTATTGTTTGGGGAAAAGCAATTTACAGAAGTCATCTGAAAAACTGGTTTAAAATTTTTTATTATTGTAAAGATATACATAACACAATATTTGCCAATACAACACTTTGCATGTGTACAGTTTAGTGATATTAATTGCATTAATCATGTTGTATAAGCATCACCAGTAATCATCATCAAATTTTCCATCACCATAATCAGGAAATCAGACGATGTATTGCATTGGACAAATCTACTGTAAAAGACATCTTTAAAACGTTAAAAAGCAAAGATGTCACCTTGAGGTTTAAGGTGCGCCTGACCCAAGCCATGAGATTTTCAATCGCCCCATATGCACGTGAAAGCTGGACAATGATTAAGGAAGACAGAAGAAGAATTGATGCCTTTGAATTATGGGTGTTGGTGAAGAATATTGAATATATCATGGACGGCCAGAAGAAAGAACAATTTTGACTTGGAAGAAGAACAATCAGAATGTTCCTTACAAGCAACGATGGTGAGACTTCGTCTCCCATACTTTGGACATGTTATCAGGAGGAACCAGTCCCTGGAGAAGGACATCATGCTTTGGTAAAGTAGAGGGTCATCAACAAAGGGGAAGACTCTCAACGAGATGCGTTGACACAGTGTCTGC
>NW_004444040.1:474820-476403 GCF_000243295.1 Trichechus manatus latirostris
AAATTACTCTAAGATTAAGTGAATGGAACTGGTAGGATAAAATTTTTCAGAGATGGAATCACATAAAAGCTCAAAAAGTGCTGGATCATAAGCAATTTAGATAGGAGTGAAGAAGATGGAATCTGGGAAGCAGGTTGGGTGACACAGAAACCAGCTCCAGTGATAATGAAGACCCTGAGATGGAACAAAATTGTTCTGCAAAACATGAGAGTGGAAAACAACTTTTTTAAGTTAATATATTATTTAAATAATATAAAGTATGTGCATACATAAAATAATAAATATCATGCACAGACACTTGCTTATTTTATCTACAGCATTTAGAATTTATATATTCAAGTTGGACCTCCAAATATTTTCCTTTTGAGGGTTGTCTTATTGTGAAAAATGAAAGAGTCCCCTTATATTCGGAAACATCGGATACTGAGATACATCTAGTATTGAAAGCACTTAAAACCCACAAAGTTATGTGAGAATTAATTGTGACAGGCTCGGTTATCATTGTTAATATTATTTGTATTATGATTGTTCCACCACAAGCTGGGCTGTTTGGTTGGACTCTTCTAAGCACTTACCTGGGTTGGAATTCCTTGGTCTTCCACTTCCTAGCTGTGAAATAGAGGTAATAATAATATCTCACAGGGTTGTTTAAGGATTCAGTAAGATAGTGCACATAAAAAAATGCTTGAGGTATTTACCTAAACGAAATGAAAATGTATGCCCAAATAAAAATTTGCACACAAATGTTTATAGCAGCTTCACTTATAATTGGCAAAAATTGGAAGCAACCCAGATGTCTTTCAATAGGTGAATGGATAAACAAACGGTGGTACAACCCTACAATGGAGTACTACTCAGCAATAAAAGAAATGTGCTATCAAGACACAAAAAGACATGAGGAACCTTAAATGCATATTGCTATGTAAAAGAAGACAGTCTGAAAAAGTTACATATTGTGTGATTTCAACTATACGACATTTGGGAAAAGGCAAAACTATAGACAGTGAAAATACCGGTGGTTGCCAGGGGTTCAGGGGAAAGGGGAGGTTTGTATAGACAGATCACAGGACCTTTTGAGGACAATGAAACTATTCAGTGTAATTCGTTATGAATGGTGGACACATGACATGATGCGTCTGTTAAAACCCATAGAAGTGTACAACACAAATCGTGAACACTAACATGAACTGTGGACTTTAGTTAATGATAATGTATCGATATTGGTTCATCAATTTAACAAATATGCCACAGGAATGCAAGATGTTACTAATAGGAGAAACAGGGTATGAGGGGAAGGAGGGTGTGGTGCAATGAATTACTTAATATGGCCCTTCTAGCCACGGTCTTCGTAACTCACACAAAATGATTGAGTGGGACTATGCAAATAAGGTATACGGAACCTGTGGTGATTGGGGTTATGTGTCAACTCGGCTGGGGCATGGTTCCCACTATTGTGTGGTTGTCCTCCATTTTATGTGTTGTAGATCCTGACCTCTACATGTTGATGAGGTAAGGATTTGTGTGAGGTGTGTCTTGGTCGCAGCCTTGCAGGAGGGTGTGACTCAAGCCCCACCCTTACTAAA
>NW_004444040.1:477549-513238 GCF_000243295.1 Trichechus manatus latirostris
AGCTGGCAAAGAGTAGGAGCTTAGCAAGTACTTATTGAAGAAATGAATGAACACTGTACATTACTTTTGTTCTTTTTTCTTACTGAATTTTATTGTTTCCTCGTGCTTACAAAAAAAGTACTTAAAAGTTCATACCAAGGATGCCCACTTTCACCACTGCTATTCAACACTGTACTGGAAGTTCTAGCCAGAGCAACTAGACAAGAAAAAGAAATAAAAGGCATCCAAATTGGAAAGGAAAAAGTGAAATTATCTCTACTCGTCGATGACATGATTCTATATATAGAAAATTCTAAAGAATACACATACACGCACAATTGTTAGAGCTAATAAACAAATTCAGCAAAGTTACAGGGAACGAGATTGACATAAAAAAATCAATTGTGTTTCTATACATCAGTAATGAACAATCCAAAAAGGAAATTAAAAAAACAATTCTATTTACTATAGCATCCAAAAGAAGAAAATACCTAGGAATAAATTTAACCAAGGAATTAAAAGACTTATACACTGAAAACTACGAAATATTGCTGGGAGAAATCAAAGATAACCTAAATAAATGGAAACATATCCCACATTCATAGATTGGAAGACTTATTACTGTTAAGATGGCAATTCTACCCAAGCAATCTACAGATTTGATGCAATCTCTATCAAAATTCCAATGCCTTTGTTGGCAGAAACGGAAAAGTTGATCCTCACATTTATATGGAATTGCAAGGGGCCCTGACTAGCCAAAATAATATTGAAAAAGAAGAACAAAGCTGGGGAACTCACACTTCCTGATTTCAAAACTTATTACAAAGCTACAATAATCAAAAGATTGCAGTGCAGGCATAAGGACAGACATATTCACCAATGGAATAGAATTGAGAGTCCAAAAATAAACCCATACATCTATGGACAATTGATTTTTCTTAAGGGTGCCAAGACCATTCAATGGGGATATAGTCTCTTCCACAGACGGTGCTGGGAAATTGGATATCCACATGCAAAAGACTGAATTTGGACCCCTACCTCACATCATTAAGGAGCCCAGGTGGTGCAAAAGTTAAGTGCTCGGCTGCTAACTGAAATGTTGGTAGTTCAAACCTACTCAGCAGCTCTATGAGAGAAAGACCTGGTGATTTGCTTCCATAAAGACTACAGGCAAGAAAACCCCATGGGGAAGTTCTCTTCTGTCACACAGGGTTGCTATGAGTTGGAATCCACTCAGCGCCACCCAATAACAACAACAACAACCTCACATCATTACAAAAATTAATTCAAGATAGGTCAATGACCTAAATATTAGAACTAAAACCCATATAACTGTTTGAGAAACTCTTAGAAGAAAACATAGGGATAAACCTTCATGATCTTGGATTTGGCATTGCATTCTTAGATGTAAAGGCACAAATGACAAAAGAAGAAAATAGATAAAATGGACTTTATTAAAATTAGCAACTTTTGTGCTTCAAATGACACCATCAAGAAAGTGAAAAGACAATCCACAGAATGAGAGAAATTATCTGCAAGTCATATACCTGATAAGAGAGTAGTATCGAAATAAGTAAAGAAGTCTTACAACTGTAATAAAGACAACCCAATTTAAAAATGGGCAAAGGATATAGACATTTCTCCAAAGAAGACATACAAATGGCTGATAGACACATGAAAACATGCTCAACAGCACTAACCCAAAAAACCAAACCCATTGCCATCGAGTTGATTCCAACTCATAGCGGCCCTATAGGACAGAGTAGAACTGCCCCATATGGTTTTCAAGGAGCTGCTGGTGGATTTGAACTGCTGACCTTTCAGTTAGCAGCCAAGCTCTTAACCACTACACCACCAGGGCTCTTCAACAGCACTAGCCATTAGGAAAATATAAATCAAAACCACAAGATACCAGTTCAGAACCACTGAGATGGCTGTAATAAGAAAGACAGACAATAAAAAATACTGGTGAGGATGCGGAGAAATTGAAATCCTTGTACATTGCTGGTGGGAACATAAAATGGTTCAGTGGCTATTGAAAAAGTTTAGCGGCTCCTCAAAAACTTAAACTTAAAATTACCATATGCCCCATCAATTCCATTCCTAAGTATATACCCAAAGAATCAAAAACAGGCACTAAAACATGTTCCCACAAGTTCATAGCAGCACTATTCACAATAACCAAAAGGTGGAAATAGTCCGTAAGTCTAGTAACAATAGATAAACAAATTGTGGTATATGCATACAATGGAATGTAATTCAGCCATAAAAAGGAATGAAGAATTGATATGTGCTACAATGTGGATAAACCTCAAAAGCATTATGTTAAATGAAAGGAGCCAGACACAAAAGGTCACATATTGTATGATTCCATTTATATGAAATATCCGGAATAGGTAAATCCACAGAACAGAAAACAGATTGGTGATTGCCAGGGACCGTGAAGAGGGAGAAAAGTGGAGTAACTGCTTAATTGGCACCGTGTTTCCTTTTGGGGTACGAAAATGTTTTAGAACTAGATAGAGGGGGTAGCTGCACAACACTGTGAATGCACTAAATGTCACTAAATTGTTTGCTTTGAAACAGTTAATATTATGTGAAATTTACCTCAATTAAAAAAATATCAAAAGTATATACATAAGAAGTTCAAATGAAACAAAATTGTGTTAAAAGTGAAAGAATCACCAGAAACCTATGTCCTAGAAAGAATCCTTCTTGGCATTAAACAACAACAACAAAAAATTGTGTTGCCATTGAGTTGATTCCAACTCATAGCGACGCTACAGGACAGAGTAGAACCGCCCCATAGGGTTTCCAAGGAATGGCTGGTGGATTTGAACTGCTGACCTTTTGGTTAGCAGCCAAGCTCTTAACCACTGCGCAACTAGGGCTCCAAAAACCAAGCATACAGAGTATTATTTGCCCAAATGTTTCCTTTATGCATAAACTAACATGTAAGCATAGAGGCTGTTTCATGTAATGGTTCAAGACCGCGAGCTTTGGATCTGACATGCCTGGGTTTGAAACCAAGGTTTGTAGTGGTGTGTCCTTGAAAAAGCCACTTACCCTCTCTGTGCCTCAATTTCTACATAAAATGGAGATAATCATAAAACCTACTGTATAGACTTCTCTGGATGATAAATTAGTTAGTATACACAGAGCACTTAGGACAGCCCCAAGTACAGAGAAATAACTCAGTAAAGGTTAGCAATTATGTACACATAATCAGACAAAAAATGAGGCCATACTATAGATCCTATTTTACACTCTCCATTTTATGCAACGATATACTGTGAACATTTGTTCTGTGGTGGTATATACAAATCTAATTCCCTCTTTTCAATGTCTATATTATATTCAAATGGATGGCTGTATGTAACTAATCCCCTGCTGTTGGTAATAATACTTTATTATTACTGTAAAAATGGCAAGGTGGGGGCATCTGACCTCCTCTAAATTCATGAAGGGAGCAGGAATCATCATTGGCATCAGCCCAAAGCTGATTCCTATGAGGTGGAGGTCAGACGTACCTCCGCTCTCCAAACTTTATACCAATTCTAACACTAGCTGTCCCTCCCACGGCACTCTCTACTCCTCTGCTGGTTTCAATAATTTGTTGCAATGGCCACACAGAACTCACAGACCATACTCACAGTTACGGGGTTTATTAGGAAAGTAGCAGATTACAACTCAGGATCAGGAATGACCCAGGAAAGTTTTTCCATCATGACAGCCTCTTCTCAGCTGCACCCACAGGCAGGCCTCTCTCTGTCCCTCGGCCTCTCAGCCCTCAGCCCCTTGACCCCTCATGCCTCTAGGCCCAGCCCAGCCTCTGCTCTGCTCACGCAAGTGTTACAAAGCTCTTTAGCTCCACCAATAAGTGCCTGGAGGCACCCTACTCTGCCAGCAAGCCTCCTGCCCAAAGGCAGTCAGCTTTCCTACTCCATAGGCTAGGAAGCCCACCACGCTATCTCCTGGTTCTGCTGCTGCCAGTTCTCTGCCATGCTTGCTGCTGCTTCTTGCCGTCTTGTGCCGTCTCTGGTGTTATAGCTCTCTGTCTCCTGGGTCTAGGAGGTTCTCAGAGCAGGGACCCGAAGTCCAAAGGATGCACTCCACTCCCGACTCTTCTTCCTTGGTGGTAGTGAGGTCCCCCCTTTCTGCCTCTGGTATGGCCCATTTTAAGTCTAGCAGGATGGCAAAACGGACCAATCCCCTTGTTAGGGTTCCATATAACTTATTTGCATGGTCCCACCCCCACAAGGGTGCCATGCACCTTTTTTCATTATTAGCAAGCTGTCCAATCCCCTTGGTGGGCCACAAGCACCTTATCTGCATAGTTCCACTCAATAATTTGGGCAGAATTACAAGACCATGGAGAGAAAGGCCATATAAAAGGGATCTATCACACTGCAGTTACAAATGACCACAATAAAAATCCTTGTTGCAGACTTGGGTAAGTATTTCTATGGGATAAATTTCTAGAAGTGGAATTGCTGGATCAAAGTATATAAATTTCTTAATCTATTAATAAATAATGAGTTACCAAATTGCCTTCCAAAAGGATTGTATTGCTTTACACTTTGATCAACGAGGGCACTTTATTGCCTTATGGTTGTGTACGTTTCAGCCAGATTCCCCAATAATTTGTAATGTTCCAGTAGTTATAGGATTAAAGACTCTGACCTACTAGTTCTGCATTTTATTCCTTTATCTTTCCAGAAATCATAAATGACTCCTAAGAACTTAGCAACCAATTTTCTGCACCAAATATTCAGATACATAAACTGACAGAGAATGTTGTGCCTTTCTCAGATGTGAGAGGAAGAAACATTGGAATTGCTTAACCTTTTCAGTGGCCAACAGGAAGAACATTTGAAATTAGAACACTCCATTAAGTTTTGGCAACAGGGTGGCTGTATCTACATCAGTCTTTGCTTGCTGTGAGTAGGCCCCATCATTTAATAGACAAGAGGCCTTCTCTATTGAGTCTTACTGGGTTCTAGTTCAATGTTCCCCAAGTGTAATGAAGGCACTGCTGGTAGCCCACCTGACATTTTCAGGTAATACGGGTCCACCTCTCTGGCCTGAAGCTGAACAGTGCCACCAAGCTGACAAGCTGCTTTAGCGGTGGCTGATGCCCATGATCACTTTATTCTTAATTTGAATTTTAATCCAAGTAATAAATATATATACTGTTTAAGAGTTAGATACTACTGCAAGGCTTATAACAAAAATCCCTTGACCCACTCCCAAACCCTACCCTGTAGTTACCTCTCCATTACCTGCTTTCAGCATCACTGAAAAAATTTTAGTTTTAGATCTTTTCTATTAGTTATCAAAGATAACAATTTATGTTCCTTTTCTCTTGCTCTCTCTCTTACACATACACATGCACAAACACACACTTCCCTTCCCCAGTATTTCCAAAATAACTATGTTATAATGTTTGGTTAAATCAATGTGCAATTTTTACATTATGACAATGTAATATTATTTCCAGCTGAGCATTACAGTTTATGATGATTACAGAGTTTTTCTTGTAAACTGTTTTTGTCTTTCTTGGCTATAATAATCACCTCGTGTCTTATTTGCTTAGTTTTTCTACATAGTAGCTCCAATCCTTCCCCAAATTCTTTGCCAGAACTCAATTTCTCTACAATTGTATTAGCTCTGTGCTCAGTCTAGGGGCAGTAGAGTGTAATGTGCTGTTGTTCGGTGCGGTCAAGTTGATTTTTGACTCATCATGTCCCCATGTGACAGAGTAGAACCGCCCCATAGGGTTTGCAAGGCTATAACCTTTAGGAGCCCTAGTGGTGCAGTGGTTAAAGCACTTGACTGCTGACTGAAAGGTCGGCAGTTTGAAACTACCAGCAGCTCCATGGGAGAAAGATGTCGCAGTCTGCACCCGTAAAAATTTACAGCCTTGGAACCCTGTGGGGTCATTATGAGTCAGAATTGACTCCACAGCAGTGGGTTTTCTGGTAATCTTTACAGAAGCCGACTGTCACCTCGTTCTCCCACTGAGTGGCTGGTGGGCTTGAACCTCCAACCTTCTGGTTAGCTGCCCAGCGATTAACTGTTGTACTACCAGGCCTCCTTTAGTATAATGTAGTAGTTCTTAAAGTGGAGCCTCTAAACCAGCAGCATCAACTGGCAACAAGTTTCAAAAAAACACTTTGTCATCGAGTCGATTCGGACTCATAGTCTGCCTCTTAGGGTTTCCAAGGCTGTAATCTCCCGAGGGGCAGCTGGTGGGTTCAAATAGCTGACCTTTCCTTTAGAGGCTGAGTGCTTAACCACTGGCCACCAGGGCTCCTTGGCACCTTGTTAGAAATGCAGATTATCAGGTCCTGCCCCAGACCTACCGAATCAGCCCCGCTGAGGGTGGGGCCTAGCAACCTGGGTTTTAATTCCAGGCGATGCTGATGCTAGGCTCAAGCTTGGGAATTATTGGTATGATAGTTAAGAGTACAGTTCAAATTCCAGTTATTCCACTTATTCATGATGTAACTTAACTTCCAAGCCTCAGTCTCTCCATTAATAAAATGGGGACAAAAAATAGACCCCACAGGGTCATTGTGAGCTACATGGTGTTAGCCATCACGACAAGCTCCGGTTTTTCTTGGAAACAGTCCTCCTGGAGCCCTCTGAACTCCAGCTCCAATAGGGGAGAAGAGCTCACCAGGTCTGTGGCATTGCCTTCTCCCAGCCCCTCCCAGTAAGCCCTGCTCCCAGAGTGGCCCACCATTGAGTCACTCACCTCAAGCTTCCGTCCTTCAGTACCTCCTATGTCTTCCAAAATCCTCTCCCAGGTCCTCTGTAGCAGCTTCTCTTCCCTTAACCTTCTCCCACCTAAGATCCCACTGCAGAAACCACCATATCCCGCGTTCTCAGCCCCATGCTGCTCCAGCCTCCAACCCTCAACCTTCCTCCTTGCTCCCTCCTAACCTCTCACCCTAAAACACTCCTAGCCCCTCTCTCTTCTAGCTTCTATCCCCTTACTCTCCTCCACTCTGCCCAACCTTTCCCTCCCAGGCTGGAGCCCCAGTTTTCCCAAGGATCCACCCCCAGGGCTCGCTGCCCCTCAGGTGCTCTCAAGCCCCTTGGAGTATACGGATGGGGAGAGGACTGGGTCACCAGCCCCAGCCTCTCTGCTCTGCCTTCTCACTCACTGGTGGCAGTTCTTAATGTAACAACATATTTGAGACTCAAAGAGCCCTAGTGATGCAATGGTTAGGCACTCAGCTGCTGGCTGAAGGATCTGTGGTTTGAACCCACCAGCATCTCCACAGGAGAAAAGATCTACCCATCTGCTCCTGTAAACATTTCAGTCTTGGAAACCCTATGGGGCAGTTCTACTTTGTCCTATAAGGTTGCCATGAGTCTGAACCAACTCTACAGCACACAACAACGTGAGCCTCAGTGCTCTCATCTGTGAAAGTGGTAACAATAGTGTCCTGCAGCATCACTTACCAGGGGGCAGCGGTGGTTCAGCGGTAGAATACTCACTCTCCATGCAGGAGACCCAGGTAGGATTCCTAGCCAATGCACTTAATACACAGCCCACCACTTATCAGTGGAGGCTTGTGTGTTGCTATGATGCTGAACAGGTTTCAGTGGAGCTTCCAGACTAAGACGGACTAGGAAGAAAGGCCTGGCAATCTACTTCCAAAAATCAGTTAATGAAAACAACAGTCCGATCCGCAACCGATTGCAGGCAGTGTTTTGTTCTGCTGTGCATGGGGTTACCATGAGTCGGGGGCTGACTGGAAGGCAGTTAACAACATAACATCGTCTTAAAAAAAAAAAAAACAAAAACGGTTGCCCATTGATTCCTACTCATGGTGACCTCACATGGGTCAGGGTAGAACTGCCATCCATAGGGTGTTCAGTGGCTGATATTTGGAAGTAGATTGTCAGGTCTTTCTTCCCAGGTGCCTCTGGGTGGACTTGAACCTTCAAAGCAGCGAAGCACAGCAACTGTTTTCACCACCCAGGATTCCTTACTATATATTAACCAAAAACCAAAACCAAACCTGTTGCCGTTGAGTCTATTCCGACTCATAGCAACCCTATAGGACAGAGTAGAACTACCCCATAGGGTTTCAAAGGAGCATCTGGTGGATTCGAATTGTCGACCTTTTGGTTAGCAGCCATAGCTCTTGACTACTATGCCACCAGGGTTTCCTGCTATATAGTAAGTGCTCAGTAAATCCAAAGTCCTTGTAATGGCCCACAAGTCTCTGCCTCACAATGAGCCCATCGCATCACTCCCCCTCAGTTCCCATTCTCTTCCCCCATTCGCTTAGCTCCAGCCACACTGACCTCCTTGTGTGCTCCCATCGGTCTTTGCACTTGTTCTTCCCTCTGACAGGTACGCTCTTCCAGCAGATAAGCGTTTAGCTGGCTCTTTCACTTAAATCGAAACTCTGCTCAATGGTCACCTTCTTAGAGTTTTCCCCAGACCATTCATTCTAAGATAGTACCTATCCCATCTCTTGTTATCCCTTTACCCACTTTATCATCCTTCATAGGAATGCTGTTGTTTGGAATGACACAATTCCATTGCGTCTTATTTTGTCAGCCCCTCGAAGGTAGGGATTGAATACTGTCCTGCGGCCCTTCTCCTAAAATGGTGCCTGGCACATAGTAGGGACTCAAAAACTCTTAGTTGAATGAAGGACTTTTAGGGTAGCCATTGCCTTATTCAATCAGTATCTGAGTGGATTTTAGCTCCCACTCTAGATTGACCTAGAGCTCCTTGTGTAGAGGGGGCGGGACTAAGGGTCCAATGTGCCTTACAGGCTCTGGACGCAGCAAATAGGCGCTCAGCAAATGCAGGGCTTCCCTTCTGCATGCCAGGCATGCTGGAAGGGCTGGAAACCTCACTGCTGAGCTTGTTATGTGTCTAGCACCGTGTGGGGGTCCAGGGACACTGAGGCACACGTTTGTTGACAGAGGGAGTGGAAGAAGGCTTGCTATAAATGTTCACACTGTTTACCCGGGGAGGGGCTGAGTGGAGTAAGGTGGTGCAAAGAGCCTGGGGCCTCAGTTCAAACCCCAGCTATATGAACTCCACTCTCGGTCTCTTCATCTGTAAAATAGGGCTAATGATAGTAACTACCTCACACGATTGTTATGAGAATTCTTTATTAATCCCTGTGCCTGGCAAATAGAAAACCTTCATAAATGTTGGGTTTTACTCATAACAATAAGTACAGGTTACTTCTGTAATTTGAGCAAAACTTTCTTTTTTTTAAGTTGTCAAGTCATCACCTATTTATCAAGCAGTCTGCTCATAGCATGCAAAAGGATTCATACTCCTAGTGATTCTCCAAGGGCTTCAGCTCCAATCTCTTTCAAAATTCAGGTTGGGAAGCTAGGCAGGAGAGGGACTTTGCCGGCCTTGCTCAACCTGTGGAGCCAGGTGATGGCAAAGCTGGGAACAGAGCTGCACCTGGCACAGGAGCCCAGGCTGCACAGTGCAGCCTTCTGTCCTAAGAAGGCTCCAAGTAGTGATTCAGATCTTCATTGCTGCAGGGTTTTGCTTTGTCAAAAGCTTTTAAATCAACTTTATTGAGATGTAATTTACATACAATAATATCCCATTCGCCCAGAAATTTCCTTTGTGCCTCTTAGTAGTCAGAGTCCTACCCCCAAAGGCAACCACTGATACGATTTCTGCCACTATAGATCAGAGTTGCTTGACTTCATATAAATGAAATCATACAGTATGTATTCCCCACCCCTCATTTTTTTTTTTTTTTTTACAGTTTTGGGATAAAACTGATGTATACTAAGCTGTACATATTTAAAGTGTAAAATTTGAAATTTTTGAAATATTCACAATCATCACCTTGAAATCATCACCACAATCAAGATAATGAGCACATCCATCACCCCAAAAAGTTTCCTCATACTCCTTTTTATTCCTCCCTTCCTACCCCAACCACTGACCTGCTTTCTGTCCTTACAATAAGTTGTCTTTTCTAGAATTTTATACAGAATCATCCAGTTTGTACTCTTTTGTGTTCTTTCACTCAGCATAATTATTTTTGATTCATTTATACTGTTGGAGGCGTCAATATCTCATTCCTTTTTTCTTGCTGAGTAGCATTTCCTTGTATGGAAATTCCACAAGTTGTTTATCCATTCATTTGTTGAGAAACAATGGAGTGTTTTCCAGTTTGGGGCTATTGTGGAAAAAGCTTCTATGAACACTCCTATGCAAGGTTCTAGGTGTGGATTTGCTGGGCCATAGGGTAGATATATAAGAAACTGCCAAGCTGTTTTTCCAAAGTGGCTTAAGCTTAACATCAAGCTTGTTCCTGTCTCAAGGCTTGCACTTGCTGTTTCCTCTTCCTGGAATGCCTTTTCCACAAGTTTCAGCAAGGCATTCAGGCCCTCCAATCACCACTCTACAGCCATTATAATAATAATCGATTTAGGCAAGAATCATCAATGAATGCTAAAACCAGTGGGCGAAAGAAAGTCTGATAAAGAACCAAAAAGACACCTACCGGCTGGAGTCGATTCTGGCTGATAGTGACCCTGTAAAACAGAGTAGAATTGCCCTATGTGGTTTTTAAGGCTGTAATCTGTACAGAAATAGACTGTCAACATCTTTCTCCCAGGGAGCAGCTGGTGGGCTCAAACCGCTGACCTGCAGCCAAGCACTTAACATTGAGAAAGTCTGATGAAGAACAGGATAAATAGTTTCAAAATAGCTTCCCATAAGATACTTATTAATTACAAAGGGAAAAACAGAAACTTTACAGTGGAGTAACTTGGCAACCAAATAATCAAATTTAACATCACCAATATTGGGACGAAGCCCTGGTGGCTGCAGTGGTTAAGATCTCTGCTGCTAACCAAAAGGTCAGCAGTTTGAATCCACCAGCCGCTCCTTGGAAATCCTATGGGGCAGTTCTCCTCTGTCCTATAGGTTTGCTATGAGTTGGAATCCACTCGACGGCAACTGGTTTTTTTTGGAATATTGGGACAAAGAGTCCCTTAGTAGTTGGTACAAATGGTTAATGTGCTTGGCTAACTGAAAGGCTGGAGGTTTGAACCTACCTAGGCTTGGCGATCTACTTCTGAAAAAAATCAGCCACCAGAAAATCCTACAGAGCACAGCAGTTCTACTCTGACACACATGGGGTCTCCATGAGTCTGAATTAACTCCACAGCTACTGTTTTTCGTTTTTTTCTTAATATTGGGACAAACAAATGTTATTGCCTCCTGATTTAATGCACGGATGACACAACTTTGAGTAGCATCCCTGTCAAAAATGCATAACCTGAATCTAATCATGAGAACATGTTAGATAAATCCAAATCTGGGGACATTCTACAGAATAACTGGCCAGTACTCTCCAAAAGCGTCAATCACGAAAGACAAAGAAAGGCTGAGGAAATAACTCCCTCTCCAGAGTAAAGGAAACTAAAGACACATGACAACTAGATGCAACATGTGATCCTGAATTGGCTCCTGGGGAATAGCTATAAAGGGTATTATTGGCACAATTAGCTAACCTTAAACATGGACTTATGGACTGTGTGTTAAATAATTGTATCGTTGTTAAAATTCCTGGTTTTGATAACTAAGAGGATACCCTTGTTCTTAGGAAATACACACAGAAATATATAAAGAGGCATGATGTCTGAAATTTACTCTAAAATGGTTTAGGAAAAAATAATATATATTCATATATAAACACGCAACACTTACGTGTGTATATATCCACATACACAAATATGAGGATAATGCAAATATAGCAAAATGTAACAATTTGTTAATGTGGTTGAAAAGTTTATGAGAAAAAAGTATTACTATTGTAATTTATACGGAAATATGAAATTTTATCCAAAAATAAGTTACAGAGGCTTTTAGCGACCATGCTGTCAGAAGTGGCTGTCCCTAACCCCCAGGCACTTTTTATCTCATTTTTTTAAATCACATTTATCACTGTTGAAAATTATTCTGTGTGTTTATTTAATAATAACACCTAACATTACTGTGTGCCAAACCCTGTTCTTCCCATCTTAGATGAGGAAGAGACACAGATGGTTGGTCAACTTGCCCAAGGTCACTCAGGTATGTTTTCTTACTCCTTCAATGGCACAAAACCTCAACTAAGGCAGAGACTATCTTATCTACTGACCTTTCCCCAGCGACTTAGAATGCTGCCTTAAGCACAGTATAAGCAGTCAATAAATATTTATAGATTCAGTCAAATATTTATTGGGCATCTACTAGACAGTGGAGTACAAAACAGTTAACAAAATATTTAAAAACCCATGCCTAAACGAATATTATATTAAGCACTCACAACCGCACTCAATTTAGTGCAGATATATAAAAATATGTATTTTTTATATATAAAATATAATTATGTATAAAAACTCATTGCCGACGAGTCGATTCCGACTCACAGCGACCCTATGGGGCAGTTCTCGCTCTCTCTCTGTATATATATCACACACACGTATTTCATTCACTCTTTACAACCCTGGAAAATAAGGCCGATTCTACCCATTTTGCAGAGGAGGGAACCAAGGCTCAGAGAGGGGCAATGATTTGCCCAAGATCACTGAGGTAGTATGAAGCAGGGCTGAGATTCTAATCCAGTACGGGCGGTTCCCAGGGCTGAGCTACGAATCAATTAAACTGACCAATCTAAAATCACTGAATCAGTATTCATTAGCGGCCTACTGCGCGCAGCTCCTCTTCACGCAGTGGAGGCAGCCGCGGCGTCTCAGAAGCGCGGTGGATCGCGGAAATTTGGCGCCAATTTTTCGTTGGTCGAGTGTTCCTGAGTGTTCTCGCCCGTGATTGGGCCCCGGCTGCGGCTGCTCCGTCGACCCCGGCAGGACCCTGGCTGTGCGGCGCTCGGCCGGCCTCCTGGGGGATGGGCCACCAGGAGTCCCCGCCAGCCCGAGCGCCGGCGAGAGGTGCGACTTATATAAAGGGGTTATGTAAAAGGCTCAGCTGGCGCGAACACGTGGAGAGCCGCGGGAGCCTGGACGCCCGGTTCTTCCCCGCGAGCGCCGCTGCCACCACCGCTGGAGCAACAAGATCCGTCCCACACCCAGCCCTGGCCACCGCATCTCGCTCAGCTCAGTCCCGGAGGCGGCCCCGGCCGGGAACAGACCATCCCCAGACAAGGACTCCAGGGGGTAAACGGGCCGCCCGGAAGTGGAGGGGCGCCGGCCAGGTAAGCGCGCGGTCCGCGGAGTAAAAGCAAGCGCCGAAGCCAAAGCTATATTCGCCGTCTCGGCGCTTGAGGAGGGGAAGCGGACCCCGGGCTTGGAACCCTCAAGAGACGCCGAACTTTTTCAAGCCAACCCCCTCTCCCCGCCGCCCTCTGGGACTTGGGCGGATCTGCTGGGCTCTGCTCCGGCTTAATTCAAAGGACTGTTTACACCCCGGAAGAACACAGGGTGGGACGCTGGGAGGGGGACCCCAGTGGTGGCCAGGCGAAGAAAAAGACTTTAACAGTCTGAATCACCTCTTAAGGTGATTTTCATAAATTGTGGAGATAGGAGGTTCATGTTTTTTCCTATTCTTACACGGTAAATTGACTTAGAAAGCAAGGAGTTTTTGCTTTTCTTTCCGGTTCCACCTCTGAGCTGTTGCCCTGTGGTGCCGTCTCACCCAAATACCCCTCCCCTCTCCCGTTCAGTCTGCGGCTGTGGTTTCAGTCTTAAAGGGGCCGCGGCGGCCGGAGGTGGGACGCTCTGTGGCCTGCGCTCCTCGCCTCCTCGCCTCCCCGCCTCGGCCTTGTCGTTTAACTGATTCTTTGGCCCGCAGGTCGCAATCCAAGGTCTCGCTCCTCCGCGTCCCGGGGCAGGACGGAGGGATGAGGCAGGGGGGGCCCGGGCAGCGCCGTTGCTGCTCCCCCCGCCGCCCGCAGCCATGGAAACGGGGGAGGAGGACGGCGCCCGCAGAGGTACACAAAGCCCCGAGCGGAAAAGGCGAAGCCCAGTGCCGCGGGCGCCCAGCGCGAAGCTGAGGCCGGCGGCGGCGGCCCAGGTCATGGATCCGGCGGCGGTCGAGGCCCCGGGCGAGGCCTACTTGGCGCGGCGGCGGCCGGAGGGTGGCGGCGGGTCGGCGCGACCGCGCTACAGCCTTTTGGCGGAGATCGGGCGCGGCAGCTACGGCGTGGTTTACGAGGCGGTGGCCGGGCGCAGTGGGGCCCGGGTGGCGGTCAAGAAGATCCGCTGCGACGCCCCCGAGAACGTGGAGCTGGCGCTGGCCGAATTCTGGGCCCTGACCAGCCTCAAGCGGCGCCACCAGAACGTCGTGCAGTTTGAGGAGTGTGTCCTGCAGCGCAACGGGTTAGCCCAGCGTATGAGCCACGGCAACAAGAACTCGCAGCTTTACCTGCGCCTGGTGGAGACTTCCCTTAAAGGTAGGAGTGCCGCGGGCTATCACGGCCATACGGGTCCTGGACCTGCCGATCTCTACTTGGCTCGGCCCAAACTGCCTCCAGGACCCCCAGGCCCTAGTCCTGGTCCTGTCATCCAGGGCCTAGACACACCCTCAGTGCCTCCTTTCCAGGCCCAGGCGTGCGGGCCCTCTTCTCTTTTCAGGACCTACCGTCAGTCCCTGGCTCAAATGTTAGCTGGTATTTTCATAATAAGAGCTCATTAAGTGCTAACCATTAGCTTATTAAAGTGCTCAGTAAGTGTGAGCCATTATTATTAAACATATAACACTTTTAAGATCAGTTAGTGGGGTGGAGGGGGTAGAGTTCTGAGTTGGTGGAAGAATTGCAAAATCCCCTTACTCTAGGGTCTTTTTTCTTTCCCTTCCAAAACAAAACCCAATTTAGTGGACCCACTCACACCCACTCCCTGTCTGGGTCCAAATACCCAGACACCCTCCAGCTCCGCTCCCAAAACTCTTGCTTCCTAGTCTGCCTTTTCCTCTGAGACCCGCAGCCCGTCATCCTGAGGCAATCAAGCAAACTTCTCTTCTGGCCAAGTCCTTTGGGGCATGCAGAATAATAACCCCAGAGGTGGGCTAGAGCTGTCACATAACAAAACATCACGTCTTTTCCCTCTGTCTCACATTCTGGCTGGGAAGTGATTTTACTTTTAGGGAAAATGGGACTCAGCAAGGCCAAGGGGCTTGCAGTCCTGGGAGAGCTAATAATCTTAGTTCAAGGGTTTTAACTGCGGTTAGGGAATGCTCAGTACTCACTTGCCTTGTTCAGACTACAAGTAGGTAAGGATCTGTTCAGAGAGAAGGGGCAATGGGCTAGAGAAGTTGGAGGCGGCTTACTGAGGCAAAAGAATCCAAGGAAAAGGGAACTAATCTGAGTCCCAACTATGGTCTGAACACTGTCCTAGATGTTTTACAGAAGTGATTTTAGGTAATAACTTTAAAAGTAAATGCTCTCGCCTTTCTGTAAAGGGAGAAACTGAGATATAGAGAACATAACTTGATCAAGGTTAATTAGCTTGTAAGGGAAGTCAGAATTGACTCCAGAAGCTGTACCCGTGGCTTCCTTATAACTTCTTAAAGCCTACATGATGTGAACCCAGATCTGTCTTGATGTAAGGCCTGAGTCCTTTCATTATGGGTAATGGTGCTCTCTCTACCCCGAGAATGAACTTGAATTGGCCTTTAAGAATGGGTAGGATTTTGGGTGAGATTAGATAAGGTAGTTTCCTAAAATCTTGTTTGGGATTTTTGCCCAACTTTGTTTTTTAAGATCCCACCAACCCATTCCGACAGAACCTCTTGTCCGTTTGAAGTCAGTTGCTGACAGTGGATCAGGGGACATGATCATTATCACCTGAGGTTCCGAATAGATTTCCACCTTAATTCCCATCCCTGCCCCTTCCATTCTGAAAAGCTCACCTTCTCTCCAGGGTGAATGTATTTGTTTTGAAAAGATTCCCCAGGAGATACTTTTAATCTGTCTCTACTCTGGGAGCTCTTGGCTTATTTTCAGTCTTTCCATTCTCAGACTTTCTTCTTTGCTGTAGTTAATGAATGGCCTGGACTTCCATATGAAGGATTTTCTTGGGGTATGGGAATCGGCTTTGCCTAATGCTGCTCTTCCATCCTCAGTTCATTTTTGTTAGTCTTGAAACTTCAACTTGAGTTCGAAGCCATGCCCCCTACATATAAATACTATTCAAACTTTCTTCACATGTAGAATTTATCAAAACTCCACGGTAAACAACGGCAGCCCAGCATCCTGGTTAACACGGACTTTAGGGTAAGACTTCAGTCAGTAAACTGACTGCATGAGACATGGGACAAGTCGTTTAAAACCTCTGAGGAGTATTCCTTTGTTTGTAAGGTAAGGGTGAAGAGTACCTATGTCATAGGGTTGCTGTGCAGACTGGTAATGTCAATAAGTGCTCTAGATAAGGAGGAATTTGTTGCCTCACTAAGTTTGGGCTACATTCTGAAGCCTCTTCCATCACCCCCTTCCAGATTCACAGTGTTCTTATTCAAGTTTCCCAAACTTGTTTGACAGAGGGGCACATCCTATTCTGTGGAATACCTGCCAGCAGCATCCTGCAGGAAGATGTTCTCGGGCAGCATGAAGTGACATATCCTCTCTTTGTAAACTAAAACTGAGGCCTAGAGAAATGAAATATTTTGCTTTAGGTCACATACTGAGTATGTACCTTTCAGTTGTTTGGAGTTTTCAAAATATTCGAGCCTCTTCCTATGGTTGGGTAATGTTCTGGGCTTGGAGGTAGAGCAGCAAACAGCCATTGCCACTGCTTGTGGAACTGACATTGAAGCTTGCATGTAAAGTGTGGATTTATCAAGTGGTAAATGTTAGGTGCCGCTGAGTCAGCTTTGACCCATAGCAACTCTATGCACAACAGAACGAAACACTGCCCGGTCCTGTGCCATCCTCACAATCGTTGCTATGTTTGAGGCCTTGTTGCAACTACTGTGTCAGTCCACCTTGTTGAGGGTCTTCCTTTTTCACTGACCCTCTACCAAGCATGATGTCCTTCTCCAGGGACTAGTTCCTCCTGATAACATGTCCAAAATAATGTGAAACGAACTTTCACCATTCTCGCTTCTAAGGGACGTTCTTGCTGTACTTCTTCCAAGACAGATTTGTTCGTTCTTCTGACAGTCTATGGTATATTTGGTATTTTTCGCCAACACCATAATTGAAAGGCATCAATTCTTTGGTCTTCCTCATTCATTACCCAGCTTTTGCATGTATATGAGGTGATTGAAAATACCATGGTTTGGGTCAGGCCCACCTTAGTCCTCAAGGGGATATCTTTGCTTTTTAACACTTTAAAGAGGTCTTTTGCAGCAGATTTGACCAGTGCAATGCATCTTTTGATTTCTTGACTGCTGCTTCCATGGGTGTTGATTGTGGTTCCAAGTAAAATGAAATCCTTGACAATTTCAATCTTTTCTCTGTTTATCATGATGTTGCTTACTGGTCCAGTTGTGAGGATTTTTGTTTTCTTTATGTTGAGGTGTAATCCATACTGATTTTGATCAGTAAGTGCTTCAAGTCCTCTTCACTTTCAGCAAGCAAGGTTGTGTCATCTGCACATCACAGGTTGCTGAAATCTGCCCACCATGGGTGACCCTGGTGGTGTTTGAAATACCGGTGGCATAGTTTCCAGCATCACAGCGATACGCAGACCATGACAGTACAACAAACTGACAGATGAGGGTGGTAAGTGGTAAAGAGGCCATCATTTTTGCTTAAAGTGAAGAACAAAGACCCCCATTACCCCACGTTAAGTTTTCCTGACTTAAGCTTCCAAAGTTTAGCAGTCTTCATCTGTCCTGGGGCCCTTACGCATGCTGATACCATTCAATAATGTCAGAGGTGCATGGAGTCTTAGAGATAAGCTTGTTTAACTTTATCATTAAATAGAAAAGTTCTTTACAAGTGCCCTTTGCCCAGTCTTCTGCAATCTAGAATGATTTTGAAATCAAAGAAAAAGTAAAGTACTATATTACATTGCCTTTAAGTCTGAGCTCAACCAGATCCACAAACTTAGATGGAGTTCCTGTGTGGTGTTGGGGGAGGGAGGATACTCCTTGCTGCAAAGGAACTTACATTTGAAAAGTTTGAGAATGTGTAGATGACTTATATGCTAATCAAGGTCACTGGAGGAAATGGTAGGTTGGTTCATTAACAAGAGCTTTGTACAGAATTAAGAGAGAATCTAGAGAAGGCAAGGACCAAATGGTGCCTAGGGCCAAGAATAGATGGAGAAGCGAAAGTAGAATCTCTTTCACCATTGGGCCAAATAGAGATTACTTTCCACCTTCAATCTCAACTCCCTACTGAATATACAAGAGTCATTTGTATAGTCTCAGTAAATTTTTTGATATATAAAGAATCCAATGTCAAAAGAAAGAAAAGGGAAACTTCTTGAAATACTGTTCTTGGTCTTATTCGCCTTTGATAGACTTCTGTGTCTTATGCCCTTCTCTCTCTGTGAACATAGACTGAACAAATCATACCCAGAAGCAGGTGGAAACTCTAGACAGTTGGAGGAGGTCTTAGATTTCTGGTACGCCCTTCTGTTTCACAGGGAAGGAAGCTGAAGACCAGAAAAGGTACAGGACTTCCTCCAGATGAGTTAGAGGCAGCACTCAAACCAGCCTCCCAGACTTTTTAAAACTAGATTATCCTATAAATTACTTGGTTGGTTTTGGTGTGTTTAACTTTTAAGAACTTCTGTTTAACTGAAAATGAAGGATTAAGGCATCAACAGTTTGCCTTTATCCCCTTGTTTGCATTGCTAAAGGACGTTGTCCTAACCCATCTAAGTCAAAATTCAGATCACTGCTACTTAGAAGCCAACAGGCAAGCCTGAGCTGATTGCCAAGCTCAGAAAGTCTGGCACTCTCTAACTTACACACTGATCCTTCTGACAAATGGCAGCAAGTGAGGACAAAAAAAAAAAAAATCCAGAGTAGTTCTAGCTCAATGAAACTGAATAAATAGAAGTTTGGAAGAGCTAGGAGCCTAGCTTATTGCTGACTTGGTAAGATACTAGTTCTGCTTTGCCTATTGTTTGATGTTTACTGTACTGAGATACTATTTGGTGGCTTGAGTTGGGTGGGAACCTAGGCTGGATGGCGCTTGATATGGGAGGTGTCTGCCTGCAAGTCAATGCTGAGTGGCTGCTGTGAGCCAGGCACTCTCCCAGAAGAGGCTGCACAGTTTCCCTCACAAGGTACGCAGAAGACACATGTCCAGATGACCACAATTCAAGGTCACAGGTGGTGGGCATCCTAGAAAGCAGTAGATGATTGTCTCCAGTTTAGTTAGAGGTGTGAGAAAGCAATAGACTAATCTGGGAAGGCTTCATTGAGCAGGTGGAATTGGATCTAGTCTCAACAAGTCGACTGGGTACACTGAGAGCTAATGTGGCGAAGGAGACCAGGGTCTTAGCAATGGATTGGCTTATTGAGTGCCTTGAAAAACCTCAGGGCATAGGGCAGAGCAAGGTTACCCCTGCATTGGCTGCTAGAAAGCAACTCTGAATTCTCTACTGTAGGTTGGGGCCTGAATGCTTAGAGAGCCCTCCAGTAAAGAGGCAGAGAGCTGGATGGTGCCCTTTGGCTACCCTGACATAGATAAGAGGTGGCATCTGGGTCCTGTAACTAACGGGAAAAAATAAAACACTGGGCTTTGAGGCAAAAGTCCCAGGTTCACCTTGTTAATAAGAGTTAAAACTTGCTGATTACAGTGTGCCAGGTGCTGTTCTAAAGGCTTTATACCTGTTAACTCATTCAGTCCTCACAACTGTCTTTTGAAATCGGTACTATAATTATCTTTGTTTTACAGATGAGGTGACTAAAGCACGAGGTTAACAAAATGGCCCGATGTGAAACAGCTAAGCAAACAGCAGCCAGATTGAAGCCTAGGCATTCTGGCTTGAGTCTACTCTCTGAGCCACTGTGATGCTCTGTTGGGACAAGTAGCTTAAGTTCTGGGTTACTCTGTTTTTCTTGGTTGCAAAATGGGCATAAGTATATTTTACTCCGGGTTGATAAAACAGGAGGGCTGATGGAAGTGAAGATAGTTCAGAAACTAACCGGCAACTACTTTTTAGTTGTGTATTCATCAGTGCTTGTAGCACTTATGATTTCTGCTGGTACTTTCTCTGTGTCAGCTGCCAGGGAAAGGAGCTTCTCCTTTCTAATCTGCTCGAATGTTTTGTGGCTACCATGAAGACTTCTCTTTTTGCTACTAACTGACTGCCTTCCTTCTGTGTTCATCGAGGATTTTAGGTGCCAGCCTCGGAGGTAGAAACAACCCTTGCTTAACTGAGAGCTTTGGTTAATTGGGGTTGCATTGGGTAAGGCTTTTGGTGTACTGTAAACTCTTGAGAGCTTAGCTTTCTAGTATAACATCAGTTCATTTTCAACTCAAATTCTGCCTTTGGTGATTTCCTTAGAGCCAGGAGCCCTGCTTAGTGACTCAAATTCTAGATCCCCTTACCTGTCCATAGTTTTAAACCTACATATTCTGCATGCCCTACTACTAGGACTTTTTCTTGTTCTTTCCCTTTTTTTGGAACTTCTCCAGCTCATGAGTTCTCATCTTGATTCATTTCACCCAATTTTTGAGCACCTGCTATGTGAGAGGTGCACTGTGGGGAACCCAGAGACTTGGTTCTACCTCACTGTGAGTGCCAGACCCAATGGGGAGGATGGATACAGTACAACAGCTACTGCTTCACTGCAGCCCACGAGAGGTGCTCTGGGGGAGGTAGCTGCTAGGAATGTAGACTTAAGTTTGGAGGAGGGAAGGGTGAGTTGTAAAAGGGTAAGTCAGAAAAGACCCTGGGAAGAGATAAGACTTAGGTATATGGCAAAGTCCAGTACATATGAAAGAGAATTGAGCTGGGCTTGCCATGGGTTACTCCCACTCTTGGCATGGCTGGTAGAATCTGCATGTTAACAAGATCCCTGTGATGTTCCAAGTTGTAATAGTTGGCCTTTCATAGTATTTTCACATTCAGTCTTATTTAATCCCCTCCATTGTGAAGTTGGTTTGGAGCTTTTTTGTGACCTGGTCTTACATACCAGAAAATTAAGCTCCATCAAGATCAAGTGACTTGTCCAGTACCACAGTAAATGAAGGGCAAGGGTCTAGATTTACATCCAGATGCTCTCTCCACTTCCTACCTTCTTGACGCGCTGTTTTATGGCCATATTGGACATGTGTCAGTGATGTCCAGAGACATTAATATAATTAACACCCTGTAGTTATCTGCTGTGTCTCCCTCCAGGCACAGTGCAAGGTGTTTCATGTCATAATTAAGCCTTACAATAGCCCAGTGTTGTAGGTGTTTATTCCTAATTTATGAAAAATAAAACAGATTCATGGGATCGTAGAAGGATCTTTGCCCAGGGTCACATAGCCACGTAAGTAGAAGAATGGGGGTGATGTCGACCCCAAGGCTGGCTGGTTCCATAGCCCTTGTTCTTTCTAATACGTCTGCATGTTTGTAATTGGACTCTTGGCCTCTGTAGGACACTGCGTCTTTCCCTGCCAGCCCTAGTGCACAATGACATTTGACTGGTCTCGTGAAGTGCTGGGAACACATCTTGTGGTGTTGACGCCGTACCCAGCCTCCTTGGTAACATTACACAGCCCAAGATCACTTTCTGGGACTAGGAGCTTGGTCTGTATCATCTTTCCTTGGGAAGACATACCTGATGGGTCTTCGGTCTGCGCCTCTCAGGACTGATCTTTAGATGAGCCACTTCTTTATAGAAAATGTTTTCTTGTACGGTTCTTAACCAATCGAAAACAAGAATGGCTATAGTCATAACTTATTCAACCTTCATTTTTCTGGGTTCCCCTCTAATCTTTTTTCTTCAAGTCTGTAATTTTATATGCTGCTTTTTTTTCTCACTTTACATTAAAACATGCTTGTGACATGTTACGTGACCTGTACTTTTTTTAGCTTTCTATTTAAGTAAATTTTTGTTGTAGTGTAGCAATACCATAATTAACCGTTCCCTGTTCTTGGACACTTAAAATTGTTTCCAGTTCTTCACTTTTACTGTACCGTATGGAGAACCAGTTCTGGATGTTTTCGGTGGTGATAGTGGCTTTTGTTTTGCTTTTGGTCTCTTCTGTTAGAATAAATTCCTAGAGTGGGATTCTTGCGTCAAATGGATTGAGCATTTTTAAGACTTGCGATACATATTGCTGAATTGTTTTCCAAAAGAATTATCCTGTTTGTGCTATCATTCCAGTCACATTGAGGTCAAGAATATAATTAGTCCTCTACTGAAAAAGTAATCTGCATGTTGTGTTGGTGGAACGTCAACACTAGGGAACTTGATGAACTAGGGACTTGGTAAACTCCTTGGGGCATACCTGAGAGTCTGCTTACAGGGAGTTTGTGTCAAAGTGGGAAATAGAATATCCAGGTGTTAAATTCTGCAGCTGGTGCTGAAAGGCAATAGTAGAGCATCGGAGCTGGGAACCCAGGCTGTGGAGACTCTGAGTCCTGCCGTTAACTAGCTGTGAGACCATATTTAACCTTCTGAGTTTCAGTTTTCTGCCCTGTAAAAGAGGATAATAGTACCTGCCTCACTGGGTTGTTGTGAGAATTAAATAATGAATTAATCCTCATAAGCACTTTACAAACGCTTATTAACTGCTATTAAAAGGAATTACCATCTGAGTAAATAGGAGCTTGGAGTAAGAAGAGAGGATTGTCTGGAGTACACTCTGAATTTGTCATTTATAACACATGACATGATAAGTTCCTAAATTTGATTGATTTTAAGCCTCCCAAACCTTTCTCCCATCTCCCTCCTCCTTTGCCAGCACCTGCCTTGCTAGTCCTTACTTCTTTCCTGGGTTTCAGGACCTCCTGATGGGTCTCCTGGTTGCTAGTCTGTCTTCTATCTTCAACCCCTCTTGCCTCCAGAGGGAACTTGTTTCGATGATTCTAAGATATGCTTTTTTCACATGTTAACATCTCAGGAATCAGAAGTCGACTTAGTCAATAGTATGTCATAGTTTTGTCAGCAGTCTTGTTATGTCTTAAATGGCATGTCTTAAAACTGATGATTTCGTAGATTCTGTAAGTACTATGAATACATCAAGAACTTAATTACTTCTCATTTCTTTTAGTCTAAAGTCAGATCTTTAGTTTACGTACATCTCTATGATCCTTGCTTCCTCTCCAGCCCCATTTCTACCCATTTCCTACTGCTTCTCTTCTGGTGACCGCAGACCAGCTCACACTCCTCTGTGCTTGTGGGCTCCCTCTTTCCATCCTGGGACACCCAGCTGAAGGGCCACTCTTGTAGTTATTCTTAACTTGCTTTCTCTCATCCTAACTTCCTTTCCTCGCCCCCGCCTCCCCCGGAAGAACTGTGCCCTATTCCTCATTCTCATAGCTGTTGTCATTCTGTATCTAAAGACCAGAAGCCTTTACAAGAGCAGAGACTCCTAACTCACTTCTCATCTCTGTGTCTGACAAGCAATGCATATTCAGGAAGTGTTTGAATAGAATTGACTACAACCTGGAAATCTGACTTCTGGAGGAGGCTTGGGAATAGGCTTACAAATTTCTTTCCCTGGGGGTGCCTGCCTTACCAAAGCTCTTATGGTGTTGTCCTTATGCTGAGCCTGCTGGCCCCAAGTCTCTGCATAAAACAGGCCACATTTTATTGGGATACTTCAACACTACTTATTTATTTCCAAGAGTAATACTATTCGAGACCCTTGCTTGATTTTTCTCAGCATTTTTTCTGTTTCCCTGTGAACTGTGGCATGTAATATATTTTAAAGTACACGACTTACTTTGTGCCCTCCTAGCTATCGGATTTGAGGGAAAGGTAGTAAGACTATCCCAAAGGTGGGCCTGCCTCTCTCTCATCAAAGTACTGTGTGAACTTAGGCCTCTGTGAACTGGGAGATAGCGTTTTCTGGTGGAAGGACTTGGCTGCAGAGTCTCATATCCCACCCAGCCATTCATGGCAGTGGTTTTGGGTAAGTTACTCTTTCTCAGCCTTAGTTTTCCCACCTGTAAAACAGAGTGCCTGGTGAAACGTTCCAGCATTTCTCTTGGTTAAACAGAAAAGTTAAACCATAGGCTACAAACCAGAATATCTGATCTCATTGAATAAAAACTAAAATAGATACAAGACTAGGGCCTTGACTGGTCCAAAGAGGGCAGTTACCTGGGAAGTCAGGCAAGTGTAAAGTAGGGGACATTCAAGCTAGACCTTATGGCATACCTTTAGCTGCACCTTCAGAGGGAACTTTTTAGTAGAGGAATCACCCCAAATAAAAGAAAGTGGCTGGTTTGACTAGAATGTGGGTTTTAGCAGTTACAGCCTGAACAAGTGTGATGTCTTAGAGGCGATCATGCACCTTTCATTTTTCAATCTAAATTTCACTGACTCTTGCGTAGGCTTGGGCATTTTTCAGTTGTATTCATCTTTTGCCTAACATGAGAGCTTTATTCTGTGACCTTTGGCACTTAGATTTTTGAAATTAGTGACTTCCTAGGACTCAGTTGAGGGGTGTTAGTAGTGGTCAGTAAGTGATTCCCTCAGCATATCTTACACTGTGCAAAATGTCTTTCGCATTTGGAACTTAAATTCACAGTAATCATGTGGTGTGGGTGTCATTCTCATTTGATGTGCAAGAAAACTGAGGCAATAAAAAGTCTAAGGCCCTGAGACATTCAGGGATTTGCCCAAAATTCTAGCCATCTTTCCATTGTTCCTCACTGTCCTCATGTTTTCCTTTGAACTAAGAAGCCACCAACAAACTAGCGGGCAGAGTTGGGGTTGAACCCAGACGGCTAGCCTTCTGGTCTGTACTCTTGCTGTTACTTCACCCTGGCTTGCTTCTGCACAGAAACACATCGAGTGTCTGCTGCGGCCCAGGCACTGTCCACCACCCCTCCCTCGCTCTTGCCGTGAGCCAGCTGATAGGCCCGGTAGGCAATGTGCCCGGAGTAAAGGGCTGCAGTTCTGACTTGTGTCTTGTGTTGTCTAGTGGGCAGCTGGGAACTCCGGCGTGAAAACACATGCTGCAGCTTCTCAGGAAGTTGATTTAATGAAATAAGCCTAAGGCCCTGGCCTGTGCAAAGAAATACTTTTGTCCCTGGGACAAATAGCTGCTTTCCGCAGCTTTCCACTCTGTCATGCTCACCAGTGCTGTGTCTGGTTCTGAGAATTCTTCCTCCTGTCCAGTGTTTTCCTTTCAAGCAACAGCCCCCTCCCTTAGCACCTCCTGAGCTTAGCTTACTTCCCCAGCCCAGGGGCCCATCTACCCCACCCACTCACTAATGTAGGGCACATTTTTATCCTTTTTTTCCTCTCCCCGGAATCTCATCACCTAGACTTACAGTGTACAGTCTGTTTTGCAGACTTGTTTTCTTTTCACTTCAGTTGCCATAGTTACCAACTTTGTATATAAAATAATCATATTCCCTACCCCTTAACCTCATACCAAAACTTTCACTGTTTTCTGGTGAGGCTTTTGCAGAAGGAATTTGATGGCTTTTTTATCTTCTCCTTTCTGGCTGTATTTCCAGTAAACATTTCTGGCTCTCTTTTTTATGGGTCTTTAGAGTCTAGATGGATTTGGGCTTCCGATTGCTGCTTCATTTTGTAGTGCTGTTAGGTAGAGAGCCTCAGCCCACTCAGAGCCATTGACCTAGAAAGAGGATTATGAGAGGGGAACAACTGATTTAAAAAACCCATCTGCCCTTAACTGGTTCTACCTGTATTACTTTTATTGTGAGTAATATAAACAAACAAATTGTATAATTGCAGGGGAAGTGAAGTCTGTCAGAGTGTGGTCAGAAACCCAAAGGTTTTGCTCTTGTCTGTCATCTTCTTGGCTTTACCTATAACTCCCAAACCACTGGCTTTGATAGGCTGTGTGCCTTGGTAATTTCAGGTACGTTTGGAATGCCATCCTGAGCACTGGTTCTCTTTGTAATAAAGTGGAGTAAATGACTAGTAAAAGGGGCCCTCTGGCAGCGTCTGTAGGCGGAGGTACCGACCTCGTTTTTGGTAGAATGGAGACACCATCTTGTCTTCAGGCCCTGGCTCAGTTAGGAATAATCCCCGTGACCACCCAAGGTGAGTCCCTGCACTCGCAGGCCCATCCTCCTCATCGGCAAGATGAGACATCTGCCTACTTACCTTAGAGGGTTGTTGTAATTATCAGATAACCTCTATGTAAGGGTTCAGTGTACTGTTAATTGCTTTATAAAGAATATTGGGACTCGATTGGAGATGCCAGTCATAGCTTTTCTGGAGTCTTTGGTTCAAAAAGAAAGGCTTTTGGAAAGGCAGAACTGGAGTTTCAAGCCCACATAACTTGATTCCACCTTATGCCTCCTACTTTGGACTCCACTGTTTCCACAAGACCTCCTATTTATACCTCTCTGGTCCATTTCTCCCTATGTCTCATTACCATTTCATCTTTCACTCTAGAATTCCCTTCTTGCTTCTCCTTGCTGGTCCACTTCCTGTCCTTCAAAGGGTAATTCAAGTGCCGCCTCTTCTGACTCCTGCAGCTCTGGCAACTCCTGCCTACCCTTCACTGTTAGTAGAAATTTACCTTGGTGCCAGGCATACAGCCACTTGATTACATGTCAGCTTGATGGTTGCTGTTGTAGATACCTGTTATCTCCTGGAAACAAAGCTTCGTAGAAACGAGTGGGTGTGTTATGTACCTAACTGCTAGGCATATGGTGGGTTAGCAGAAAATATTGATGAATTGAAGTGTGTCTCTGAAATAGACAAAGAAAATTCTAGTGCTATTCTTGGTGCATTAACAAGAATCATTGTACAGGTCAGGGAAACGGGGGAGGGGAAGGTCATTAGCCTGGCTTGGAGTAATAGTGATACTAGTAACATAAATTTGTACAGGGCTTTACTGCCACAACCTTTTCACATGCTTTGCCTTGTAGATGTGGGTGGTATGATGCTGCGTGTTGGGAGACCATATAATGAAACCGAAAGGCTTCACATTCAAATGGATTTGAATCTCTTAGATCTAAGTCTCTGAGCCTCAGGTTCTTCATTTTGTAAGACTGGGATATTTCCTCCTACTTCACAGAGTGGTGATAAGTCTTCCATTGAACATAAAGTGCCAATGTAGGCACTCATTAAGTGATTACCCATGACCATTTACAGGTGGAAAAGCAGAAATATAAACTTGCAAAGGAAAACTGAGTCACAGTAAAACCAGAGATCCCACCCAGGCACTCAGTTCCAAACCCCATGTCCTTGACACCAGTTCCTGCTGCCTGTGTCATATCTCAACATCCTGTAAGAGCGAGAGACAGGCCTAAGTGTGTAGAGTTGGGTCAGTGCCAGTTGTGCTGGTCTTCTAAGAGTAATTGTTTACCACCACTGTCACTCTTCCTTTGATACGCTGCATTCCTTTAGTCAAGAGTGGTATGAACTTGCCCATCTCAAATGCTTTCCTGTTTTCCTTTCATTTAGGGGAAAGGATCCTGGGTTATGCTGAGGAGCCCTGCTATCTCTGGTTTGTCATGGAGTTCTGTGAAGGTGGAGACCTGAATCAGTATGTCCTATCTCGGAGGCCAGACCCAGCCACTAACAAAAGCTTCATGCTACAGCTCACGAGCGCCATAGCCTTCTTGCACAAAAACCACATCGTGCACAGGGACCTAAAGCCAGACAACATCCTCATCACAGAGCGATCTGGCACCCCTATCCTCAAGGTGGCAGACTTTGGACTAAGCAAGGTCTGTGCTGGGCTAGCCCCACGAGGCAAAGAGGGCAATCAAGACAACAAAAATGTGAATGTGAATAAGTACTGGCTGTCCTCAGCCTGCGGCTCAGACTTTTACATGGCCCCTGAAGTCTGGGAAGGACACTACACAGCCAAGGCCGACATCTTTGCCCTAGGCATTATCATCTGGGCAATGATAGAAAGAATCACTTTCATTGACTCTGAGACCAAGAAGGAGCTCCTGGGGACGTACATCAAACAGGGGACCGAAATTGTCCCGGTTGGTGAGGCGCTGCTAGAAAACCCAAAGATGGAGTTGCACATCCCCCAGAAACGCAGGACTTCCATGTCTGAGGGGATCAAGCAGCTCTTGAAAGATATGTTAGCTGCTAACCCACAGGACCGGCCTGATGCCTTTGAACTTGAAACCAGAATGGACCAGGTCACATGTGCTGCTTAAAATTCAGGGCAAAGCATCTTGGGTGTTTTTAAACTAGGTGAGTACTCGCTTTTTATTCTACATGTGCACTCACTAAACTGGGTTCTTCATCCTGGGCCCTGGGACTGGGCCCATCAAGTTGGGAGGAAATGCACAGTTGAAGGGAACTCAGTGCTTATTAGCAAAGATCCCCTCCCCCTCCCTCAAATCTCAATGAGGAGATATTTAGGATTATTTGAGTGTAAGTTTGAAAGTCTAGAGAAGCCTTCTGAGAGGAGGTTGCATTTGAGCTGTGTCTGTTAATTTTCTTGGAAATACTTTTCATCAAGTAATAAATGCTCGTAGAAATGTGCAGAAGAGATACAGGCAATTTCTCAGAAAAATTGTATCTCTACTCACGTATCCACTTCTTCATAGTTCAGGTCATCCTTATAGGTAAGTGCAGTTTTGTTTCCTCTTCTTTTCACTCAACACTACCCTGAGCATCCCCCCATGTCATTATTTCTTTGAAAGTATGGCTTTCAGTGATTGTATAATATTCCATTATATGTACTATCATGTAACCATTCTCCTACTTTTTGATGACATTTTGATAGCAGATTTTAGATATTATGAAGGATGTATTAGTGAATATTCTTATGTGGAAATCTTTGCTTATTTAATGGATTTTTTGTGGGCTTTCATTTGTACTAGGCTCTGGGGTGACAGTGGTGAACAGAACCAGAAACTTTTCCTGTCCTTGTGAGTTCTGCAGTTGAGCTGGAAAGACAAACATTAATCCATATTTATCATAGTTGTTTTATAATGAAAAAGAAGAGGTATTAAGGGAAATTAATTTTCAGAGGATACTGCCCAGGGGAAGTGATGATTGAACTAAAACTTGAGGACAAATAGGGAATTGGGGGCAGGGGAGAGCATTTCAGGTGGAAGGACTAGCCTCTGCGAAGGACCTGACGCCAGTGGGAGCCTAGCATATCTGAGAGACTAGAGCAGTTTGGGATAGCGAGGAATGTAGACATGGGAGATCAGGAAGCACAGGATCCTGTGAGGCTGAGGGACCACTGTGCACAGAGGCTGAGGTGGGAAATTCAAAGATGAGCACTGAGCACTATGAACAGCAGCAGTAGTTCAGTTGGACCAGAGTTTGAGGTGTGAGAAAGGGCGATAAGGTCAGAAATTAGGTGGAACATGAAATCCTGGAATTTGACCTTGACTTAGTAGCCTTTTGGGCGCCATCTGAGGACCACAGCAGAAGGACGATAGGACAGCTCTTGCAGCATTAGGAAAACCATTGGTCTTTCAACATATACAAGCTATATTAGACAGAAGAAAGACTGTGGACTGGGAGACTAATTTTTTTTATTCACACTAGTAAGAGATGTTGTTGAAGTTGCATAGCACCAAGGATAGAGAAATGCCTGGATCTTAAGGGAGGAGTATTGTCAAGACAGCTGGCTAGATGTGGAAGGTAGAGGAGGAAAAGTAGTAGACGTAGTGGGCTAGTGTATTAGTCAGATTTGAATTGTTTTCCTTAACAGGGATCCCCAGCCTTGTTTTGTGGAAAGGGAAAGGAAAAGAACATTGACCACCATATATGCTAGGTATTTTCACACGTACCATTTTGTTTCATCTTTACAACACCGCAAGGAGTTCAGTAATTTTCCCCAGTGATCCTACTAATTTAAGGTCACATGTGTTGTATTCATACCTTCCCCCTCCCCTCTTATCTTATATGGCAAGCTGGAAGTAAGCCAAAGCCTGGAAGATGAGGTGATGGGGGATAACGCTGATCCCAGTGGCCACAAAGAAGGAGCCTCAGGAGCTCATCAGGAACAGGACCTTCTGTCACCTAGGTGGCCTTTTCTTTCATCACCCTCAAATTTCTAGTTGGAGTTGGTTAATAAAGTTGAGCTGGGTTACATCTGTCATGTTCTTAACTTGTTTATGAACTGAGTCACTAGGTTTAATTCTTCCATTCTGTAAACATTTATTGAGTACCTTCCATGTGCCGGGCCAACTTGTCCTACTACCCAGAGAGTGAGAGAATACCGTACCCCAAAGATCTGGGGTAGTATCATGTTACAAACCAAAAAGGGCAGGCTCAACAGTGTTCTAATTGTATTTTATGCCATCACTTCCCATTTCCATCTCATCTTCTCCACTTTTGAAAGACCTAGAATTTGAGTTTGCCCTAGAGTAGGAAGAAGGTTGTCATTTGAAGAAGAGCCTGAATTTGGGTTAAGATTATGGGGTTGTCATAACTAAATGAGATCAGGGCTCCCGTTTGGACCTCTACACTGGTATTCGTGCTATTTTACAGGGTAAAGTTCTAGCTAAATAGGAGTGGTTCCTTTATCTAGGAGAAATGGGGTGACCTTGAGAAGAGAGGAGAAAAGATTAGGAACTTGGTTACTGGTAAGTGTCTCAGGCTGTGGTTAATTCATTTTGTGGCTCTGACAGCTAATCACTACAGTACCTGGTCAGTTGGTGCCTATTTAGCCTATCCAGCCCTGTCCTGTCTGGGCATCTAGAATTGTGGGCCTCTGCCCAGGTCTGTATGACAGGGAGCCACACCTTGTGGTGTCAAAAGCTTGAAACCAGTTCTGGTGTAAATGAACTGTATCTGGCACTTTGGGAGGGATCATTGACCAATCCTGCCACTCCCACCAAACTTTTTAGATGGAGAAACTAATTCCATTTATTCATTCATCGCATTTATTGGGAAACTATTGGCCAGATACTGTTTTAGGCACAGAAGATACTACACATTAGCAAACAGAATAGACAAAAATACTTGCCCCTTGTAGAACTTCTTCTGGAGAGACAGTTAACATAAGTAAATTATTTTAGCATACTAGAGAGTAATAAGTGCTATGGGGGGGAAAAGTAGGGTAGGGTAAAGGAGATCAGAATGCTGGAAGGTGGGTGATGGAGGTATTTTACTTCTAAATAGGAGAGATCAGGGCGGGTCTCCTTGAGATGGTGACATTTTAGCCAAGGTTAGGAGCTTGAGGGAGTGAGTCATGAGGGTTTCCCAGGCAAGGAACAGCCAGTATATTGGCCTAGAGGCTGGAGCAGAGTGAACAAAGAAGAGAGTAGGAAAAGAAGCTAGAGAAGTAACTAGGAGTCAGTTAGGTAAAGGAGTTTAGCTTTTATTCTTGGGTGAAATGGGAAGCCATTGTTTTTAGCTGTGTGATACCTGATCTTTTGAAAGGATAACCTTGACTGCTGTGCTAAGAATAAACTGTAGGGGGTAAGGGTGGAAGTGAGGGGATGAAATGGGAGGCTACTGTAATAATCCAGATGAGATCATGGTGGCTTGAGAGGGGAGGTGTTGACTGGATTTGGGTGTGTTTTGAAGTCGGCCAACAGGACTTCCAACTGGATTGGATGTGTGTGGTAAGAGAGAAAGGAGTCAAGGATGACTCCAAGGTTTCAGCCTAAGAGTTGCCATCAAATGAGATGGGGAGACATTGAAGGGGAATAAGTTTGGCAGGAGAAAGTTAGGTTTTAATCATCTGAAAGTTTGCGATGCCAGTTTAGAATCCAAGTACAGATGTAGAGTAGGCAGTTGGCTGAGTCTGGAGTTCAGGGGAGAGGTAGGGCGTAGAGCTTTGCATGTATGTAGTAAACACACTTGTACCAGCATGGTAAAGAAATAACTCAATAATCTAGGATTGTGGATTTCAGAGTAAGGTTTAAGTCAGGGCTAAATGATTTTGTTTTGTAAAAGTGGGCTGGAAACATGGGATTTCCCCTGAGAAACTCGTGGCCTCATGGAAAGCGTGGTTCTGGGATCAACAGGCCAGGGATTGAGTCCCACTTCTGTGGTTTACTGGCTCTGTGACTTTGAGCAAGTTATTTCACCTCTCTGGGCCTTGGTTTTATTATCCATAAAATGGAGTAGATCATATTTATGTTATTGATGCCATTGGGAGAATCACAAGAGGTTGTGGCCCTGAAAGTGCTGTTTATAAACTGTCGAAAGTAAATGTAGAATTTGTTTAGATACTCCCTTTGGCCTGAGGTGTAAGTATCGCCTTCTCTTCCATTCCCCTCTGAAGACCCTGGTCTTTAGCCACGCCTCTTGAGAATCCCCAAGTAGCTTTTCTTTTAAAACAAAAGCCATACTCAACCCTGTTCAATCGCTTGTCGTTCCCCTCCCCCAAATTACCTATTTTTAAAGATTAATGATGGGCCCTGTCTCCCCTTTATTTTTGTTTTCTGAAGGTGTTTAATTCCCAGTGGTTCCTACCAGCCAGCCACATGAAGTTCCAGATGCCACCACCCGCACATCACCAGGGAGGGTGCTGGGGGATAAGGGAATCTGCATGCCTAGCCGAGTCTGCTGTCTCCAGTACACAAACCTCTGTTACTAGGGCCTTTTGAAGCCAAGGCCTTTGAATGACGTGGATTTGGAGAGGGTAGCTAAGGCTGAAGGAAATCAGATGTTGCTGTGACCTGAGTGATCATAGAGAATATTCTCTGCTCCATATGAGATCTTGGCAGCTCCCCAACATCAGAGAAAGAATTTGAACCTCATTTCTTATTGAAGTAATAAAGGATACAGGGTAATAGGAAAGGTCCCCAGCCTGAATTATCCAACTCTGATTCAAATATCACTTTGGTTCCTTTTGGCTGGAATCATACCCATGTTATATCACACCGTAGGTGCCAAGTTAATCAGTAGCAATATTAAAAACGTGAAGAAATGGAGAAAATTTCTTCATTAATATGTTTTAAATAACAGAATCTTCAAAACTGAGTCCCTGGAGGATAAATTTAAAAAGGGTTTTGGGCAAACGATTTGGAATGCAGAGCTAGAGCAGGTGCCTTCTCTGTTTTGTGACTTCTGGGCCCCGTTATCAGGACATGCATGTGCTAACCTAGGAGCACGAAGACACTCGGGTTAGGCTTTAAAGAGGGATGACAGTGCCGGAGACGACCCGAGATGCAGATGGTAATTACTGGTCATCTGTAGGTGAAATGCTTTATGACCATTATTTCACTTAATTCTTTCAACTGACTTCCCAAAGAGCAAATAAGGGGCAAAGTCTAGATTTGAACCCAGGTCTAAGCCCATGGTCTTAACCAGTATGGTATATTACCTCACTTGAATCATCTATAAATTCCAAATGTTTTCATAATTCAGCAAAAAATTGAGCATCAAGTAGATTGAATTCCATGTCCCTCCAGCTGGAAACACTCTGAGCGATGTGGCCACGCAGTACCTGGCACACTATGCCTGGCGCTTAGTAGGTTTCTAGTCAGTAGTAGTTTCTTCTGCTACCCCGGAAAAGTTTAAAGTATGCTAGTAAACAACCAGGTCACTTGCTCGAAGAAAAGTATAAGCAAGGAGGGCTGCACAGAGAAGATCTAGCTGCCAGGGCCAGTGGTGTGATCCTTATACCCCAGAGGTTGATCCCCCTTACTGTGTGGTGGAGCCTTGAATTGCCCAGTGGGAGAGTGGGAGGAGGGAAATGCCAGCCTGTGCCCTGAAATGGATGATTAGGTCCTTAAATAATGGGGATTTTATTTAAAGTAGAGAGATCATTGGGAGGGAGGTATTTAGCTGATGATTAGGTCTTTGATCTAGGCAGATCTGGAACCTCTGAGCTTCTTTTTTTGTTTTCTTTACTGTTCTGAGCCCCTTTTGAGTCCCTGTCTATAAATGGGAACAACAGCCTGCCTTACCCTGTCTCACTAGCATTTTACAGAGCCATGCAAGAGTGGAGGGATTGTGAGTGAGGATTCAAGTGTGTCTGGTTCTCTTTTCCCCAGGACATTGAAGCTCAGCCTTCAGCTGTGAAGACTCTAACAGCCTTAGGTGCCAACACAAAGAGGCATGTCCCCTGGGGCCTCATCTTTACCGGGGCTTTCTGAGGCATCTTCCTCCCCAGGTGGGGAAGGCTGTTATTTTTGAAGGCTGAGGCAGCTCCTTAGCAGCCTGCTTCTTGCCCCTGCTGTTGCCATCCCTTGATTGCTCCTGCTCCATCAACCGGAAGCAGCCAAGCTGTCAGTTACGTAATGGGACTGTAGGCCCCCAGGGGTAATCTGTCCCTTGAAGCTCTGCAGGACATCAAAGCATCCATGAGAGGACAGGCCTGCCCTGGAGCTGTTGACATCATGGCCCAGTTGCTGCTCACATTCTCTTCCTGTCAGGCATCCTTGGCTCCCCCTAGCCTAGACTGCCTCCCTTTGGGCAAATCCAGTGGCTCTTGTAATCAGCCAGCTGTTAGTGTACTGGCTGTTGTGAGATGATCCAGGGGACTTCCAACTCCCACTTCCTCTTACCCCCGGGGCACAGAGACACTCCCTCCAGCAATAACTACTAGTTATTAAAACCTGCTTTGAGGGGCCCTCTGACTTTTTATCCTCACCCCTAAGTTAAGCACTTTAGTACATATATTATACATCATCTGCTTAACTGCATGTTACTTGCCCTCGTTTTGCAGATAAGGAAACTGAGGGTCACTTTCCTGAGGTTTTGAGAGCCAGGATTTGAAACAAGGTGTCTGACTAGAAATTTCAGTGTTCCACTTTGCCACTTACAGCCTCTGAAAAAGCAACTTTTGGTGGGTTTATATTTTGAGGCAAAGGGTGGATTCCTCCTGCAAATAGCACTACACAGGTGGCCCCTTAGGTATGAGTGTACAGTGCTGCCTGTGAGTGTCCTTCACAGTTTGACAGCTGATCTTAGCACAGGCACACTGCAGCAGGGCCCACCTGCCCCTTCAGATGAGTAGGCCTGGATGTGTGTTCCTGTGTCCCAATAGATAGAGCCTCCTGCATTGGCAGGTGAGGCAAGGCCGGGATGGTGAGGCATCCACATAACCAAGGGCCAGGGAAACAGGACAGGCAGAAGCCATGAAAGCAGACAGAGGTCAGAATTGCCAAAAGGTTGAAAAGTAGGAGATCCAAGCACACCCCACCCAGCCATGACTGCACCAGGCACTGAGGGAGTGCTGACAGGAGCATGGCTCCAGTGACTTGGGAAGGGCCCTAGTTGTGTCTTTTCCCAGGTACCCTGGCAGAAGCCCATTCCCAGTGAATTTAGCCTGGAGACTTGGGGTCCATGAGGACCCAAAACAAAGTGGCAAGGGCTGCCATGTTTCTCCCTGACAAAGAGCTTCCAGCGTATTCATTGAATTCTGACTAACGTTGGATTTCAGACCTTAAATCCTGAATAAAGGATGTCATCGTTCTTGTCTGCTCTGATTGATGTGACTACCTACAGCCCTATGTTGAAGGGTTGTGGGTCCAAGTTAGACTGGGTGAACAAAAGCCCTCCTGGCATACAGCACACTTTGCCCAGTGGTGATGTTGGTAGCTTAGACCCCAGTGTTATCCTCCAGGAACTTACAGTTTAGTAGTGAGAGTAAGACATGGTCATTTAATTGTAACAGCATGTGGCTCAGGAGAGATAGCAGCAAGACCAGAGAGAGTGGAGTTCAAAGAGGAAGGGAACAATCAGAGAAAGAAGGCTTCATGGAGGAGGTGGTGTTTGGGCGTAATTCTTGAAGGTTGCCTTAGGGGT
>NW_004444040.1:513409-522144 GCF_000243295.1 Trichechus manatus latirostris
TGGGGGTACATTCTGTACCCAGGCCCCAGGGAGAATACCTGTAGATCTGTCTTGATTAACTGGGGCAGTAGCAAGCAAGCTCCCAGCCCTTTGTTTCATTTCCACTAGTGAGTCCTCAGTGATATTTCAAAATCAGAGGAAGTGGAGACCTCCTCCAGCATTTCTTGGATTCAGAGGCACGGCAGGCCTTCAAACTGTCAGGCAAGTTTAAAATAAATCAATACCATAAAACACTGCAATGAATTTCCCAACTTTAAAGGAATTTCACTTTCAGTTAGAGATGCCAGGGGAAAGCTATAACTCAGTCTGCATCATACACAGGTCAGAATTTTGTATTTTGTTTCTTTGTAAAAGAAAGTGATGCCAAGGGACTTGGGGGGAATGGATTAGAGCTACCCAGGCACACCATGGGCCGTAGTGAGAAAGATGAAAATGCTTCTACTTTCCAGGCTGCAAAAAGGGTCATGATGTGGGGGCTGGGGAGGTAATTTTATGAATGGTAACTTTGGGTTTTCTTAATTCAGAGGCTTGATACTGTAGCAGTAACAGGGGAAGCAGGTTGGCTTTGGTATGTTGTGTTGGATTTTAGTGTTGATCATCTGTCCCAATGAGAAAGTCACAGAGATGGTGTGAGCCTGTGAGTTTTGACTCATACTGCACTTACTTCTGTCCTCTTGGAAATAGGAAACCCTTAAACATCATGTACAGCACCCCTTTGTTTTTCTTTGTTCCTTTTTTTGGACATGTCTAAGACATGTCCTCCCAGAAAGCTTCAGTCTAGGACACATCGAAGGCCTGGACTGGGAGTATGATGCTGTCAGATTTTGGCAGATTGCGTGGGCTTTACTAGCACAGCCCAACCTTGTACCAGACATAAAGAGAACTGGAAGTCACAAGTAAAGACTTATTTGTTGTTAGTAACCAGTTGCATGCTTGGATTTGATGACTGTTTGGAAGGAACCCTTGGTTTGCATGGGGCAGCAGAAATGAGTGTGACTATACCACACCCCAGAAAAACAACAGGGTGATTTTACCTTTGAAAAAAATTATTTCAGGGTTTGGGCCAACTGCCTAAACTGAAATCCAGATGCAGCCACTGACATGGTCCAGGGATCCTCCTGCCTCCTCCACCCAGAGAATCTCAGGGCATGGCACCAACCAGAGCACAAAGAGTGAAGAGTGTTTAGAGATCACGTGGTTCCACCCACCTTTTTGAGGTCCCCATGAGTTGGAATTGACCTGATGGTAGTTGGTTTTTTTATAGTAGTGGGACAGCTGTCCCCACCTAGTTTTAGAATTTTATTAAGAGTCAGGCATAAGATACTAGTGCCATAGGCAGACTTGGACGTAAGTCTTTAGAATTTGCAGTCTAATTACATGACCCTGGGTAGAGTTGAACCATGATTGGAGGGATTGTGTCAGTTCTATCAGTGGCAGGAACTGAGCATGTTATAAGTAAGGCGTTTTCTACTAATAGATCAAGATGCTACCCTATGATCTTGAAGTTATCTCCAAGCTATTGCCGCACTTCTCCCTCTCCCCTCACTAGATCTTAGTCCCACTCTCCAACGCGCACAGTGTCGGTGAGAAGCCCTAGCACAGTGGTTCTGTGGTCCCCAGACCAGCAGCAGCACCATCACCTGAGAACTTGTTAGAAATGTGTACTTTATGTCCCCACCTCAGACCTACTGACTTAGAAACTGCGGAGGGGTGTTTTAAAAAGCCCACCTGAGACACATTCAAGTTTGAGAACTACCCTAGCAAAAGAAGGCAAAGGCACAATCAGGCCCCTTCCCATCTTTTAACATGCAGACTGCCTGCCTTGTCTTTTACTCCTTTATCCTCAAAAAACTTGGATAGAGGCTTAAGGGCCAGAAGAGCCTACAGGGTTTTAATCCTGCCTCTGTCTTGTATAATTACCTAGCACTGTGACTTTGGGCAAGTCACTTCTCTGGGCCTTGGTTTCCTTATCCAGAAAATCAGGGTACTTAAAGAATCTCTTGTGTATGTATGCACATACACAGGTACCAGCATATTCATGGTTCCTTAGTGGACGTGGTTCCAGGACCTGGAACTCTTGGCTCTTGGTGAGTTTCTCCTTTAGTGCATTTGTCCTTAGGATGAGGCAAGCCCCTGTGGCCTCCTGCTTTTAGAAGGATAATACTGTATAACTTCACCACGGGCTTTCCTGGCCCTGGGGAAGGGAACTTTTGAGTAATAATAACATTGATAAGATTCTCTCAGGTGAGCCCCGTCCGGGTAATAGTGGAGTCTCTGTTATGTCTGAATGGTAGGAAGGGTGGGATTACCCTTAAAGAAAAGGGACGTTGTGAGGCAGTGTGGCATTGGGAACAGGAAGCAGCATGCTGCAGGGGTAGGACTTAGGTCTCTAAGTGGAGGTCTAGGATTTGGTTTTGAATCCTGACTAGAAAACTTCATTTATTCATTCTATAGGCCTTTATCACCTGTTGTGTGCCAGATTTTAGCTGTGGAGATGAAATTCCTGACCTTGGTCCATTTTAAACCACGTGCATCTCTCTGAGCCTTAGAGTCCTCATTTATAAAATGGGGTTGCTAACTTAAACCCCATAGATTGTCATGAGGATTAAATGGAAAATAAATGTAAAGCTAGCATAGGGATGCTAGGCATGCAGAAGGCATTCCATAGATGTTGAGTCTTGCTGCCCTTTCATACTTCTTGTCCAAGCTGGTAACAGAGCTAGAATTAGTATCTGGGTGTGTAAAGGTTCATGTGCTTCTATGTACACTTGAGAGACATGTGAAGGAATACTGCAGATACAGTTTCAGTAGTGTATAATGAAGGAGATGGCAGATAATCGGGGGCCTGCCCAGGGTGGCCAGAGAAAGTCTTTCTGAGGAGGTGACATTGGAACTGAGGCAGGAAGGATGACGCACATGCCAAGCAGAGGGGGAAGAATTAGCAGCAACATGGTGGGCAGGGTGGCGAGTCCAGGAGGGGCAGGAGCTTGGATCCTGCCAAGCATAATAAGTCGTGGTAAGTCACTGAACAGTGGCTTTCACAATCCAACTGACGTTTTTAGAAGATCACTCTGGCTGCTATGTGACCAGTAGAATTGGAGAGAGGCAGGAGTGGAAGCCAGGAGACAGTTATCCACATTAGGGTAGATGGCACTGGAGATGGACAAAAGTGAATGAATTACAGGTATATTTTGGAGACTTCTAAAGGGCTTGCAGATGGATTACATTAGGGAGGTGACCAAAGGGGTAGACTCCAGGACGACTTCTTTATCTGTGATTTGAATAACTGGGTGTTAGGTGGTACAGCCATTACAAGGTGGTGAAGAGTGGAGGAGGAGAGATTTTTGAGGGGTGGGAAATATACAATTGTATCTTGTATGTAAGAATATAAAACCGTCCTCTCTACTCTGGATGGATATTAGTGGCAAACTGTGAGTGATTGTCTGGGTGTTTTTGGAGAGCTGCTGAATCTCAATTTACAAGCGCCCTTTATTTGTCCAGAACCTGCGCATCCTTTAGAATGGAGTTGAGTGCTGAGCATGGGTACCTTCCCAGGCCTGGAATGGCCTCCTTAGAGCCAGGGCTGAGGTCTCAGCCTGTATTTGCAGGCTGGGTCATGCTGTGTTGTGGCCTTCCTTAGTCATCAGCTTCTCATTAGGTGCCTGATGTGTCTGGCCCTTGTTATTTGCATATGCGCTCTGCTATAATTGTGTCTCCAGAACATAGCATTTTGTTGTTTTTGTTTTTTAGAGCTGAAAACCTGTGCGGTGTCCTGTCACGTGGGCAGGCTGGTGGTTCTGCCAAAGAGCAGCTTTCTCGCAACAGCATCTCACTCTATCTTTTTCATAGTTATATAACATCAGGACTGTCATTGCTGACTGTAAAATTGATTTGGAGGTCCACTTTAATTTGTAAATTGGGAAAATACTTTCTGCTTTGGGTTAAGGAAAGTAGTAGAAGGGACAGACGCTGGGGGAGAAGGTCCCTGGTCTTACTTGCCTTCTGGTTTCTAAGTGCAAGTAAAGGGAGCTGAGCAGGTGGTTGCCTTAGCTTGACAGCTGCCTAGTGGGGAAGGGGTACAGTCAGTCCTAGTCCTGCAGCTATCCTCTCCTACCTTGATTTGAGCCTCTGGTAGAGGCTGGTCCCCTCTGGCTTCACTGCTAATTCACCGGATCCCTTGCCCCAGAACCGAGGAGATCCTAGATCTTTCTGTCTCTCTCTCTTTTTGTACTCCTCTAACAAATGGCTTGCTGAGAGCTTGTTTCAGCTTGCTGGTAGTCTTGTAGTCACTATATTAGTTTCTGAATGGGATCAAGCCTGATGGAGCCTGGAGTGTGTCATCATAAGGCATAAGGGAGGGCTTTCTCTCTACCTCTGTATCTCTCTCTCACCTGAACTTACTGAACATGTGCTGTTTGCCAGACTTAGTACCGACTACTCTGTTTATTATCGTGTTAAATTCTTACACATGTTCTTGTGTCCTGGGTATCACAGTCTCCTCCCCCCTCCCCCTGACTATCTCTCCAGAGAGAGTAATTTGCCACTGGCCACATGGCTGACAGATGCCAGCTCATGGGCTAGAACTCTGGTGCCCATGTCTTTCCCAGTGGGCTACCCAAATAGGTTATATTAGCAGGTGCATAGGGGCACAAAAAAAAAAGACAAAAAACCTGTTGCCATCAAGTTGATTCTGAGGGGCACAGTACCATCTAAATGCTACCAGGTCAGGAGGGAGGGCTGGCTTTTTGTTAAAGGAGTAATGGCAACATGTAGGATGTGGGACTTAAGATGGACCTTGAAGAAAGGACAGGGGAGGACACTAAGCAGTGGACATAGCATGAGCAAAAGCAGAACACTGGAAATGCATGGAAAGAGTATGTCATTGGGCTGGTTCACGTGGGGGCTAAAGTTGGAGAGCTAAATGGTGCTAAGTTTCGAAGACCCTTGAATGTCAGTCTAAGAATGATGAACTTTATCCTGCAAAGAAAGTAGAGATGGGTGGGTGCAAGTTAGTAATTTAGGAAGATGAGTCGGTAACAGTGAGGGAAGAAGTGCCAGCCCCCGGCGAGGGAGATGGCATGCCACACCTGATTGTACATATCTTTAGAAGGTGTGAGACTACAGGTGCGCTTTCCTGAGCACCTGAAGGAAGAAGGGCAGCGATGGAATAGGGTGATTTGAAATCCAGTGGTTCCATACTGTTGTGGGACATTAATGGAAGGAGTCCTTGCTTTTGAACCTGATAGACTGATAGACCTAGGTTCACATTGCAGGTCTAACACTAGCTGGGTGGCTTTGGGCAAATCACCTGACGTCTCTGGGCCCCCATTTCCTTGACTGTTTAATGCTGGTGATGATGCTCAATGTGCACTGTTTTGAAGACTAAATGCACAAGAAGTATGCAATCTCCAGTGAGATTCCTAGCACATAGTGAGACTTCAGTTAAGTGGCAATTCTATGTATTGTCCTCATCCTGCTGTTTTGTTTTTGCCAAATCCTTGTAGGCTAATCATTTGCTTTCACTTCACTTCCCACTAACAATTTGTAGTACCTTTCTTTCCCCCAAGACATCTCCAAATCCTTTAGCAAGTGCCCCCAGTGAGTTCCCGTTGGCATGTTGGGCCTCAGGCCACTCGCCTTAACCAGAAGTACCCGAGGTTCATATGGTCTCCTTTTACCCAGACCAATTTGTGGGCACAACCTTGTTTGAGTCTTTCCTCTTATATCCACAAATTGTCCTGCCCCCATGTGGGGGAGTGGCCTTTCCCCTTTGGCTAGTAACAGCACCTTAGCCATCTTTTCCTGGTAAAGGGCCCTTAAGGATAACTCACAGGGTCCCAGCCTGTCTCCTGAGCCTTCTCTCTGCTAATCACAGCAGCCACAGCTGAACTTGTCTCTTTGGGGACCAATTGAGGCAGTTGGCAGCCTTTATTTTATCCCCACACCTAATAAGTTGAGGAAGGAAATTAAGGTATCCACAATTACCAGGGTTCTTTCTAGAAATAAAGAGTTCTTCTTAGTTTATCTTGAGGTCCACCCAGTACCTGTTTACCAGCTAAGGTGCTTAGGGGAAACTAGCAACCGAGGCCCTAATGGCCTCATGACTTTCCAAGGCCAGAGGGACCAGGTTTCAATGGGTGTGGGTCCTAAGACCCAGACAGGATGCTGGCATACGTTTCCTGCCTATTGCCAGTCACCACAGAGACCTCCAAGTCTCAGAATCTTAAGTCTTGCCCAGTGATTCTTTTTTTGTGTGTACTGGGGTGACTTTTTAATACTAGCATTTTTGGCAACAGCCTGCAAGGGATTAAAAAGCTAAAAACAACATTAAGCAAGTCAACAGGGGTAGCAACATGATCACTGCTACAGTATGACCACGTTTTAGTGTTCATAAGAGCTGCAGTTTGTAGAGAATGGTTCACCGTCCTGAAGGAACTTTCTGACATACTTTTTTAAGCTGACACCTGCTTATGTAAGCACACTTCCTATGCTCCTTCCCTCCTTCTCTCTGTATGTTGTGCCCTGCTGTCCATTAGTCCTGCCAGTTGTTGCTTGTTGCTGAGTCCTCACTGTGGTGAGTGGGCCATGGATCGAACTCAGCTAACATGGCCTAGAGGCTGTGCCTCTCAATGGCATTAATCTGCCTTAAGGGGGTCTCAGGTTCTACTTGAAAACCTGCAGGGATAGGGACCTAACCATCCCACTGTTAGAAAGGGCCTGAGAACTGAGCTGAAGTGTGCCTCCTCCAAAGTACTCCCCAGTGATGTAATTCCCCTCGCTGCCCTCACCCCAGCCACACAGGTTGTACTGCTCACCTTTGCCATGGGCAAGCCCCATCTAACACTCATGTTCTGCTTTCTAGTTAGTTTTGGTTTTGCCTTGATAGATAAGGAGTTCACAGCGGTCCTCTTCTCGGTATTCCATGGGTCATGGACCCTTCTCGGATCTGAATGTTGGGGATATTCTCTCAAAAAAAAATATGGGATTTACACACATTGTGATACTTCATGTACCTTCAGGGAGTTAGCAGAACGTTTGTGTCCTTGGAGTTGGAAAGTGCCCAGGTTAAGAACCCCTGGCTTGGTCCCAAGTCCCTCATTTGGCAGTAAAGAAACTGAGTCCTCAGAGAGGAGTCCAGGGGCAGAGAGCTAATGAGATGGGAAGCCAGATTTCCTACCATGACTCTTACCACCACATGAGAGCCTTTTTCATTTTTCCTGCATTTTACTTCAGTTTGTCTTAAAAATTGCCACCTGGGAGCACATTCCTATGGTTGTATCGTACTGTTAGGGAGCTGGGGCGGCCTTTCAGAGTTCACAGGGCTGGCTTCCTCTGGACACACAGGTGGGTGAACAGGATGTGAAGGATGGGAGGCAGTGGCTTCTTAGCAGCCCTGGTGTCATAAGGGATGGTGCTCAGGTCTTCGTAGGTCTGCCCTCTGTCCCTAGCCCCTTCTAGTTCAGCAGTCCGTGTATTTTGAAAGCAGAGTATGGGAGCCCTGCAGCATATCTAGCAGCACTCCAGGCAGAAGTCTATTGCCACTTCTTGAATCACTTGTTAGCTAAGGAAAGTTGTTGGGTATTTTTGCCATTTTATAGATGATTGGGCCCAGAAGGAGGCCATGGTGGGTTTTAAGATCTGGGGAAGGCCACAGAGTTCAGGTCATATTCTGGCCTCCCAGTCCTAAATCTGCTCTTCTCGTTAACCTCTTACTATGACTAACTTGAGTTTAGGGCACATATTCTGAAGCCAGGCCAGCTCCAACTAGCCACACCCCTGAATTTCAAGGTCCCTCTCCAGAGAAAACAGTCTGTATTTGCACAGACAATTGTCTTGTCTTCTCCCCCTTTCAGGGAGGGCATCCTGTTGAAAGGTTGGTGTGGGAAGGAGTAGTGGAGACAGTTGGAATCTGTAACCAGTAGGCTTTGTAGTGTCAGAGAAAGCCTTAACTACTGTGTGTCTCATTCCCCCAGCCCAGCTCAGACGGTGTTGGGGAGAGGGGTAGCATGGTGTAGCAGGGTGGGAAAAAAGCACAGGCTTCAGAGTTGGGTACAATCCCAGTTCAGTCCCTTGGGTACAATCCCAGTTCAGTCCCTTACCAGCTAGTGGAGCTTGGAAACGTGGCCCCAGCTTTCTGACATAAAGGTAAGCATCTTTCCGCACCTGGCTTGTTGGGCTGCTCAGTGGAAATGCCTGCCGAGTAGTGAAGGAGGAACTCAACCAAAGGCAGGAAGTTTTGTAACCATATTTTTATGTTAAAATCCTGTCATGTTGAATGAACGAATGATTCTGTGAGGTTCATAAATTAATTTTTTACTGCCATGTACTAACTCCCAGCTTCTGTCAATCGCTCAGTGTTTGAGCTCCCCCTAAAAATTAAAAATTCAACACTGCTTAGCAACCTGAGAGGCTGAAGAGAAGCATAAGATTGTCCCTGTCCTTAAGAAAGCTTGTCTAAGGGAGCAGTAAGATTGGAGCACACAGGATGGTCAGTAGGGGGTCAGTGGTCACATGATACTGAGATGAGAGAACAGAACAGACATGAGCCCCTGTAAAGAGGGAGTTCTCTGGGGGTGCTTCCCAGGAGGAGTTCAGTCTGAGCTGACAGAGTGAAGGAGCAGAGCAGGTAATCAGACCAGCAGGAGCTGAGGCCCAGACTAGAAAGGCGAGACTGACGTTAGGCCAGGTCGTCTCGTCCAGAATTTTTGCCTGAGTGAATGACTGCTGAGGTTGTT
>NW_004444040.1:524140-525573 GCF_000243295.1 Trichechus manatus latirostris
ATTTAGACATCTCCATATTGAGAACAAAGGACAGAAAGTTCCTGGATTAAGCTTTGACTCTAGGTGAGTTGTAGTAGGCTTGACTGCCCTGCTCTGTGTCTGGTGCTGTGACAGGCAATTTACTTCAATTCTCACTCCTCACAGAGGACCCCAAGAGGGTAGATGGCGCCATCCCATTTTTTAGTAGGGAAAAGGAGGCTCAGATCATGTAAGTGACTACAGGTAGTCCCCTTCACAACCTGATGTATTCGAGTTGTGACAAACCACACTTATGACTGTCCCTTTTTTTGTGTGTGCGTCTTATTGTTAGTAGTACCTGCTATATACATTGTTGCAGCGCATGATTTGCTTATATTATCATTCTCATGCTGCTGTGGTATGATGGATTGCTTCTATATGGCGTTTCTCGCCATGGTCTTGTAACTCCCACCAAATGGCTAGGTGAGACTGTGCAAGTAAGGTGCTTGTGGTCCCCCAAGGGGATTGGACAGCTTGCTAATAATACAGTAAGGTGGATGACATCCTTGTGGGGGCATGGGACCATGCAAATAAGGTCTGTGGAACCCTAACAAGGGAATTGGTCAGTTTTACCATCCAGCTAGGTATAAAATGAGCCATCCCAGAGGCGGAAAGGGGGGCGCCTCACTACCACCAAGAAGAGCTAGGAGCGGAGCACATCTCTTGGACCCAGGACCTCTGTGCCGAGAATCTCTAGATTCAGGAGACAGAGAGAGAGAGCTGTAACACAGAAGACAGCAGAGACAGCAGCGCAACAGTAGCAAGAGCAATAGCAGCATGCAACATCAGGAACCAGGAGGGCTGCAGAGCTAGGCTTGCCGACTCACATATCAAGAGAGCTGAGCACCTTCGGGCCGAGGCTTACTGGTGGAGTGAGGTACACCCAGGCACTTATTGGCAGAGCTAAAGAGCTTTGTAACACTTGCCAGAGCAGGAAAGGCCAGGCTGAGGGCCAGGGAGAGGCCTGCCTGTGGGCATGGCGGAGAAGCTGTCCTGACCTGATCTGTATCCTGAGTCATTCCTAGTCCCGAATTGTAACATATTACTTCCCTAATAAATCCCATAATCGTGAGTATGGTCTGTGAGTTCTCTGTGGCCATTGCAACAGATTATCGAACCTGCAGAGGAGTAGAGAGTGCCGTGGGAGGGATGGCTGGTGTCAGAATTGGTAAAAAGGTAGGAGAGAGGAGGCATGTCTGACCCACACCTCATAGCCATCAGCCTTGGGCTGTTGATGCTGATAATGATTCTCCTCCCACCTTGTGAAGTTAGGTGAGGAGGTCTGACATTGCTGCCATGCCATTTTTACACATCCCAACCCCCAAAGACAAAGATAGGATTTATAAAGATACTGATAATGTTGTGTTGTTAGGTACTATCAAGTTGGTTCCAACTCATAGGGACACTATGTACAA
>NW_004444040.1:527149-535223 GCF_000243295.1 Trichechus manatus latirostris
CCAGCACATATTAAATGCTCAGTAGGAGATTGCTGTTGTGATCATTACAGAGAAAGAAGATGGTAGGATGTGAAGCGGGAGCTTCATCCTAGAGTTGAAATAAGAAAGTGAAGGATTTGCCAACAGACCTTCCCAAATCAGCAATACCTTCCCATCAAGACCACCACAAATGCAAGCTATTAGAGCCTGCCCTTTAGGTACCCAGACCCTTGCCCCAGATAAACCCAGATCATGCTTTAGAAGCACACCCAGGAATGCATACGCAAGGAGATGAAGCAAAATGGCTTTTTGCGGGGGGAGGGGGAACAAGTGTTATTAAGGCTCTGAAAGCACTAAATGAAGACTCAGTGAAAAAAGTTTGGGCAGTGAAGTTGAAAAAGTTTGGGTTAAATGCTGTTTCTATCGTTCAGCAGCCCTGTGACATGGGGCAAGTTGCTCCCTCTCTCTGGGCCTGTTTCCTTGTTAAAACTGGACAAATACCCATCCTTACAAAACTAGATGAGCGTAGAAAAGAAAGATGGAATGTACTGCAGATGTCACCTGCAGGTTTGTCACATCACCGTTTTTCATAATGCTTAGCAGATGTGGCTTTGCCCTCTAGAATGGCTCTGTGGTCAGAGAGGGGAATAAGCTGGAGGGGTTTCACCAAAAGGCAAGTCCTGGTTGAAACTGATCACCAGGCAGTCCAGCCAAAGCGGGGCAGTCAGGGAGCCGAGAGGTGGCAGCTGCTAAGATGAAGTGCAACAAGCCTGAGGGCCAGCCAGGGCTGATTATTGTTTCCAACAAGTGCCTGAGACGGGCTGCTGCTGCTTTCCTCCAGAACCATGTAGTGCGGGCCATTCTGTCCACGGTTACAGACAGGACCCCACATTCTCCCGGTGAAGTTACTGTGCCATCAGTCCCTGTGGAAGGTGAGCCTTCTCTGATGGGAGGCTGAGGAGGAACCCCAAAGCCAAGGCCCTCTCCAGAGAAGAGAGAGCTCTTGTCTTTTCCTTCTCCCTGCCGACGTGGAGAACCAGACTCAGACCTGTGAGCTGTCCTGAGGCTTGCTACCAGGAGGGCCGAAGCCTGTGCCAACACTGGTGGGTAGAGGAGCCTGTGGGAAATGTCATCTTCTCCTCCTGGCAAGGGACCTGGTGATTATAGCAGTCATTACATGCTAGTGTCTCAGGAGTGAGTGCAGAGGCTGTGCTGGGGTGTGACCTTCTGCATCACATTCTCTTCCACTTGTTTGTCAAAAAGGGATTCTGGCTTTGGAATCTCTGCCTCCTTCAGGCACTACCTATCAGCTGCCATGTGCTGTCTTCCTGCTGGTGGTCCTCCTTTTCAGAGGTTATCTTCAGTTTGAGTCCTACGGGGTAGGGTTGAAAGAAGTATTGAAAAGATCATAGCTGGTCCCAGAGATTATTTTAGCAGATCACACATGGCCATACAGTTCCTTGGCCTTTTCTTGTCATACTTTGCAAGGTCTTAGTTTCTTGGATGATGAGATGGTGTTCCTCCCAGCCTTCCCCACCCCCTCATCTTCTAGTTGATCTACTGATCTGCTGAAAGTGGGGGGAAAGCAATGGGCATGCTAAATGCAGCTAGAGTTTGAGATGGCTGAGCCATCACAAGATATGTTTATGTGATTATATTTTTCCAAATCAAAATCTGAGATATAGGACCCACCAATGGATTTTTGTTGAGGGAAATTAATATCAGGGGAACAGAAACAGGTGAGTAAAAGATGGGGCTTGAGAAATCACTGTTCTCCTTCAGATCATGTACTTTTCCAGTGCCTTTACCATCCACCCCACTTCACTCCATGCACAGATACCAAGTCACCCCTCACCTGTACAGTGGAGTAGGGAACCACATGACTAACCTCTTTAGACAGATGGGGAACATTCTCCAGTGTCCACTGAGTGTGGAGGAGCCCAGACTAGAGCTGGCTCTGGTCTCAGACGGCTACTCCAGGACCTTTCTGCTAGGACTGCCAACATTTTTTCTTCATTAAAGTACATACACTTTTTCCCATTAAAAATTACAGCATAAGAGTGTGATGTGTGTTCAGTATGAAAATACAGAGGAGGAGTGGAGGAAGAGGAAAATCTACCCACGACAAGCACAACATTTAGATTTATTGCATGCCAGACTTTCCTACACGTGGGGGCTTTTGGTTTTGTGCATAGTTGTGGTCATACTGTATGCCCCACAACTTTGTAGCCTACTTCTTCCATTTAACTCAGGGACATGCTTCTGCCAAAATATTGTTCAAAATGCCACACTCATTGCCTCTGCAGTGTATCATTGAGTAGATGGATCAATTGCTCTACCACACTTCATTTTGTTTTGGACTTGTGGGTTATTGGCCTCATAATTTAAATAATACTTTAGTAAACATCTTTATTCATAAAGTTCTTTCCACATTCAGGGATTCTAAGTTACATTTCCAGAAGTGTAATTACAGGGTCTACAGGTACAAGCATATTTAAAGTTCTGGCAACATTGCCCAATTGCTTTCTAAAAGGCGTTTTCACACCCCTCCAGTGGTGCCTGAGAGTGCCCTTTTCATGGCACCCTCATCCAGCTAGAAACAGTTTTGATGGTTGAATGGCAGAGTCCCCACGGCCTGTGTAGACGGTTGGGATGGGATGGCCTCATCATATATGTCATTACCTGCTCTGGGCCGGGTACTTTTCAGGCATTTGTTCACTCAAACCTCAAGAGTCCCCACTTCTCATAGGAGAAAACAGGCTGACAGGAAGTACATTGTCCATTGTCTCTGTACTCCACTGCCTCTTAGGAGGACCAGCCAGGTGTCTCACCAGGAGCTGAGGACAACGAGCCAGTGCTATAGACAGGCAACAAGTTACGGTGGGGAGGGCTCTGGCCCAGAAGGACTGCAGAGAACCATCTAGGAGAAGAAAGGCAGGCAGTAGTGGGGTGGGGATAGGTATAGAGTGGTGGGAGGGAATGTCTGTGAGTGCTAGTGTTGTCACTTTCTGTGTAACTTTGGGTAGGTCACTTCCTCTTTGGGGGCCTCAGTTTCCCATCTGTCAAATGAAAGCCTTAGACTAGGTGAAGTTCTTCTGGCCTCTAACTTCCTTGAATGCGTAGTACAGTAGGGAAAAGAATATAGCTTTGGAAGCAGATCTGGTTCACATTCTGGCCAGGTTTGACATAACTGAGAGTAAGATCTCTGCACTTCAGGTTTTTATAAAGTGGGGATGACACCAAATGGGGTTGTCTGAATTCAGTATGGAAAACTTGGAGCAGCACTGTCCACTAGAACTTACTGCAATGTTGGAAGTGTTACACCCACGCTGTCCAATATGGTAGCCACTAGCCACATGTGGCTGTTGAGCACTGGAAATGTGGCTTGTGTGACTGAGGAACAGAATTTACTTCAAATAATCACATGTGGTTAGTGCTGCTGAGTAAGATAGCACAGCTCCTGAGTGATGCCTGGCACAGAAAATGTGTTCTACAAATGACAGACCAAGTCTAGCCACTGCGCACCTGGCTCAGGTCTAATCTGGCATGCTGCACTGGCAACAAGTCAGCCAGCAGGGCCTTCTGGAATGGACTTGCTCGTAATACACTGGGTTCCATTCTCCCCACCAGAATGCCTTCTGCTCTGCCACTTTGCTCAATGGGGAAAAAATTATATATATATACATACTAAAAGGGATCATAGACTACACACTATTTTGTAACTTCTTCTTACTTCCAATAAATAGAGAATGTATTTTCTTATCACTGAACAGTCATCAGCATCATTCTAAAGGCTGCATAGGATTACACAGTGCAGCTGTGCCATAATATATTTAACCAATCCCACCGAACTTTGAGGCAGTTTCCAGACTTTTCACTCTGACAAACCCTGCTGTGAATGACCCTATCCTAAATATTATATGTAACGTATATGTCTGGGATGGTGCCCTAAAGATGGAAATCCTGAATCAGATGTTCTTGTGTTTGGCGTGAAGTCCCCCAGCAGTAACATACCAGTTCATCACAGCCCTGTGAGGAGGGCAGGGTGTAGGGGCTTTATAAACACCCCTTGCTACTTCAGGTGCAGTCCTCAGACCAGCAACAGCAGGCTCCCCTGAGGGCTTGTTAGAAAAGCTGGATCTCGGCCCCCTTCTAGGCCTGAGCTTTATCAAGATCCCCGGGTGACTTGGATGCACACTAAAGTCTGAAGAGCCATGACTTGTCCGAGGCTAGTGGTCCACCTAGGCCTGATCCTAAGTGTCTTAGTTATCTAGTGCTGCTATAACAGAAATACCACAAGTGGATGACTTTAACAAACACGAATTTATTCTCTCAAAGTTTAGGAGGCTAGAAGTCCAAATTCAGGGCATCAGCTCTAGGGGAAGGCTTTCTCTCTCTGTTGGCCCTGGGGGAAGATCCTTGTCTCCTTTCAACATCTGTGGGCCTGGCATCCCTTGGAGATCTCCATGTGTCTTGGCATCAATCTTCCCCTGGTTCTAGGAGGTTCTTAGCCCAGAGACCCCAGGTCTAAATGATGTCCTCCACTCCTGGCTCTTCTTCCTTGGTCATAGTAGGTCCCTTTCTCTATGCTTGCTTCTCTCTCCTTTAATTCTTGTATGATAAAAAGTGATGCAGGCCACACCCCAGAGAAACTCCCCTTACATCAGATCAGGGTTGTGACCTGAGTAAGGGTGTCATATCCCACCCTAATCCTCTTTAGCATAACCTAATCTTGTCTCTTAGGATTTACAACACATTTAAGACAATTAGATCACAAAATGGAGGACAACTACACAATACTGGAGATTATGGCCTAGCCAAGTTGACACATATTTCTGGGGAACACAGTTCAATCCATGACACCAAGTGTTCTTGTGACCCCATTTACCTCTTGTGGGGCCTTCGCTTGGCTCGTCACAAGAGCAGCTCCATCTGTTAAGCTGCACTCAGTGCTGGAAGCAGTGAAGTGTGAGACCCCAGCACCCCTGGGGGCTGAGTTCTCTGGGGTGGGGGAGAGGAATGCTGTTTGGATGCCGACTGGTCTTTCTGATTCTGTCAAGGACCTGACATTGGGGACTTTCCCCATTGAATCCCCTTCCTTAGACCCCTGACCCCTCAGAGACTGAGGTGTTAGTGACTGATGGCAGAACTGCCCACCAGCCTTCAGTAACTTCTTAGTGAGCATTGAAGCTACTGGTGGGATTTCAGGCACACAGTGGAAGACTTGTCTGATTGAGTTGTTCTGCGGTCGGAGCAGCCATTTTAAAACTTAGATGATTCTCTCGTGCAGCTAGGATGGAGCATTGCTGTCCTGGGGGGCCCCACCCTGCCTAGTACAGTGCTGTACTAGCTCTGACCAGGTTGCCCAGACTGGGACAGCCTAGGTGGGGAGTGGAGTCTGGCTCAAGATGAATCTTTCTGCCGGCTCTTATATTCTAGGCCTCCAATAAAATAGGTCCCTGAAGGGCAGGCTTCTTGTCTTACTCCTGAGGGCCTGGCACCAAGGTTGCTTTCAAATAATGGCTGATAATAATAGGGCTAGGCACTATTCTAAGTTTTATATATATTAGTTCATTAGTCTTCGTAATAACCTGTGAGGTAGGTACAGGTGAAGAGACCAAGGAGCAGAGGATTTAGACTCACCCAAAGTCAAGTGGCAGAGCCTGTTAACTGACCCACGGGCTCTGGCCCTGAGCCCTCATTCGTAAGCCAGGTGGTGTACTCAGTGGGGCAGAGTGCCACCAGTTGGCTCTAGGAGACCTAGCTCTGAGTCCAGCACTGCCCCAGTGTGTGGGACTCTGGGTGAATTGGCCTTTTGGAAGATTTTAGATGGTAGCCTTGTTCAGGTTCTTAGAGGCCCAAGTGTGACTGTGACATCTCTGAGCCTCAGTTTTCTCATCTCTAAAATGGGGTAAATAAACCTTGCGTGGGTTGCTGTGAAGTTTAAGTACAGCACAATGAGTCATGGAAGGTTGGAGGGAAGTATGAGTGAAACCAAGGCTGGCAAGGTCTGCGGGGGCAGACCATGCAGGGTCCTGTGACGTCTTTGTCCTAACAGTACATGGAAGCTGTTAGAGAGGGATGGGATTCCCGACTGGGTTTGTGCCTGGAGCCAGCATACCTGGGTTCCCAGCCAAGATCTGCCCTTTAGTTGATGTGACCTTGGGCAAGTTATAAAACCTGTGCCTCAGTTTTCTTGTCTGAAAAATGAGAATAATTTATGTATGCATCACGGTGATTGTGGTGAAGGTAGATGTAAGCCATATAAATATTTAGAAAACTCTTTGCCCCTCTGCCATGTCCCCCACCCTGCAACGCACACACAGCTTCTGAGTTCCTCTGGGCTGAATGCCAGGACCCTATGCTGTGGCTGGAGGCGCCCCCAAACCCACTGAGCCAATGTCCACTCCTTCCCTCCTTCTGTCTTCCAGGTTGATCCCTCGGGACCCACAGTCTCATCATGTCTCGCACAGAGGACGGCAGAGGGTACAGGTGGTGGCTTGGCTGGTTGGCGATTTCCCGACAGCTGGATCTCCGGCAATGTGAAGCTTTTGTTTGGATGTTTTCCTTTGTTTTTGTTTTTTTGTCTTTTGTTTTATTTTATTTTTTTTTTCTTTAAACCAATTGCGACTTCAGAAGAGCAGGAAGCTATGCTGTGGACAAGCACCAGTTTCTTTAAAGAAATTTAATATGGACAAAGCATATGTATAAATTTTATTTTTAATTTTTATAAGGGGTTGGGGAACTTCTTTGTTTTTGTCCTTCCCTTTCCTTCTGTCTTTCTTTTACACATCTCTCAGTTCTGCTTATTAAATATAACACCTCACTTTCCCAGAGAAGTCCTGCCTCTCCAGAGAGAATTTGGAGATTTCTCCTGGAAGGGGGTATGAAGACTAAGGAGGCCGCTGGGCCACCTCCCCATCAGACGCAGGAACTGGCCAACTCCTTGGTGGGCTGGTCATGGCTAGCCCTTGGGCCTTGGAAATGGTCAGAGGCGAAGAACCACGTGGAAGAAGACAACCAGGGCTTGGCCTAGAGGACTCAAGAAAGAAGGTCTAAACTGCGTGGTTTGCTCTTTTTAATCTGTTTGAAGCTGCAGGCCACAACCAGGACTTTACAGTGGTGGGAACCAGTTCCTCCGTCTGCCCTTTTTAACCGGGAACTCTGAGGGGAGGAGGGTAGAGGGTGATCATCTCCTGTTTCCCACATCCTTGGCAGATGAGTGGCCTCCCCACCCTGGCTCTACAAGTCTACCTTTCTCTTAATGTTCTTCCTGCTGAGGAAGACCCCCAGGAAAAAAACTGTTGTGCCAAACTTCTGCCTGGGACACAGCTGGGTCTTCAGTGGGTATCTGTCACTGCTTAAGAGGTCAGCACCCATCACCTGCTGCTGCTTGGATTGTCTTCTTCCAGATGCGCTCACCAAGGGTCCTGGTTGTCACAGAGACTGCCCCATCCCTAAGATCCAGCTGGGACCGTTGCCATAATAACAGGGTGTCCTGAACTGGCTGCCCCTGTCATCTCCTTGCAGTGAAGGGTGTGCCCTCTGTGCCAGGGCCTGTGACCTTGCCCTGCTGACATAGTGTCAAGCACCATCTCCCTCCCCACCCCCAGGGGCTTACTGCTAGGTACCTGCCCTCAGTGTGGATGTGTATGATGGGAAAAGAATGAGCTTCTTGAGAGCAGGGAGGTGTTTTGTGTGACTCAGTAGACCCCCTGCAACTCTTAGGTACCCATTTCTGGGCTGGCCACATACAGCTTTCCGGACTGTGATGCTTCACCCCCACCACCAGTGTCTGTGTAGCCTCTCTTGTGCTCTCTGACAGCGCTCTTGCAGCCTTCCTAAGTGGGGCTTCCCTCCTCGTGGGTTGCTTCTCTGTACCCTGCAGGGAGATGGGAACCGCTCCTGTGTTGTCCCTCTCTGTCTGGACACTACGTTGGCAACTCTGAAGGCTCCCATTATGGCCCAAATAAGAAAGGTTTCTGGGGAAGCAGAAAGAAATTGTTCTTTGGAGTTTGTTTTTGTTTTTTTTTACCTAAACCAGCATAGGATTGACAGGGGAGAATGTTGGAGGGCATTTAAGTTGGTATGTGAC
>NW_004444040.1:535323-537827 GCF_000243295.1 Trichechus manatus latirostris
TCTTTGCCCCTCTGCCATGTCCCCCACCCTGCAACGCACACACAGCTTCTGAGTTCCTCTGGGCTGAATGCCAGGACCCTATGCTGTGGCTGGAGGCGCCCCCAAACCCACTGAGCCAATGTCCACTCCTTCCCTCCTTCTGTCTTCCAGGTTGATCCCTCGGGACCCACAGTCTCATCATGTCTCGCACAGAGGACGGCAGAGGGTACAGGTGGTGGCTTGGCTGGTTGGCGATTTCCCGACAGCTGGATCTCCGGCAATGTGAAGCTTTTGTTTGGATGTTTTCCTTTGTTTTTGTTTTTTTGTCTTTTGTTTTATTTTATTTTTTTTTTCTTTAAACCAATTGCGACTTCAGAAGAGCAGGAAGCTATGCTGTGGACAAGCACCAGTTTCTTTAAAGAAATTTAATATGGACAAAGCATATGTATAAATTTTATTTTTAATTTTTATAAGGGGTTGGGGAACTTCTTTGTTTTTGTCCTTCCCTTTCCTTCTGTCTTTCTTTTACACATCTCTCAGTTCTGCTTATTAAATATAACACCTCACTTTCCCAGAGAAGTCCTGCCTCTCCAGAGAGAATTTGGAGATTTCTCCTGGAAGGGGGTATGAAGACTAAGGAGGCCGCTGGGCCACCTCCCCATCAGACGCAGGAACTGGCCAACTCCTTGGTGGGCTGGTCATGGCTAGCCCTTGGGCCTTGGAAATGGTCAGAGGCGAAGAACCACGTGGAAGAAGACAACCAGGGCTTGGCCTAGAGGACTCAAGAAAGAAGGTCTAAACTGCGTGGTTTGCTCTTTTTAATCTGTTTGAAGCTGCAGGCCACAACCAGGACTTTACAGTGGTGGGAACCAGTTCCTCCGTCTGCCCTTTTTAACCGGGAACTCTGAGGGGAGGAGGGTAGAGGGTGATCATCTCCTGTTTCCCACATCCTTGGCAGATGAGTGGCCTCCCCACCCTGGCTCTACAAGTCTACCTTTCTCTTAATGTTCTTCCTGCTGAGGAAGACCCCCAGGAAAAAAACTGTTGTGCCAAACTTCTGCCTGGGACACAGCTGGGTCTTCAGTGGGTATCTGTCACTGCTTAAGAGGTCAGCACCCATCACCTGCTGCTGCTTGGATTGTCTTCTTCCAGATGCGCTCACCAAGGGTCCTGGTTGTCACAGAGACTGCCCCATCCCTAAGATCCAGCTGGGACCGTTGCCATAATAACAGGGTGTCCTGAACTGGCTGCCCCTGTCATCTCCTTGCAGTGAAGGGTGTGCCCTCTGTGCCAGGGCCTGTGACCTTGCCCTGCTGACATAGTGTCAAGCACCATCTCCCTCCCCACCCCCAGGGGCTTACTGCTAGGTACCTGCCCTCAGTGTGGATGTGTATGATGGGAAAAGAATGAGCTTCTTGAGAGCAGGGAGGTGTTTTGTGTGACTCAGTAGACCCCCTGCAACTCTTAGGTACCCATTTCTGGGCTGGCCACATACAGCTTTCCGGACTGTGATGCTTCACCCCCACCACCAGTGTCTGTGTAGCCTCTCTTGTGCTCTCTGACAGCGCTCTTGCAGCCTTCCTAAGTGGGGCTTCCCTCCTCGTGGGTTGCTTCTCTGTACCCTGCAGGGAGATGGGAACCGCTCCTGTGTTGTCCCTCTCTGTCTGGACACTACGTTGGCAACTCTGAAGGCTCCCATTATGGCCCAAATAAGAAAGGTTTCTGGGGAAGCAGAAAGAAATTGTTCTTTGGAGTTTGTTTTTGTTTTTTTTTACCTAAACCAGCATAGGATTGACAGGGGAGAATGTTGGAGGGCATTTAAGTTGGTATGTGACCGAGCGGGGCTATCCACCCAAAGCAGCAGTCCTTCGGCCCAGGGAGTTTGAGCCAGACTCCACAACGTGTTTTCTCACATTCTTAGAGGTCGTCTCCTGAGGCCAGCCAATACCAAGGTTTCTTCCTTTCGTGGGCAGACAGTTGGCTGTGGTTAGCAGGATCTAGCAGGCTGCGGGCATAACCAGGCGCTTCCCCTCCTCGGCTGAGATCCACCGTGCCTGTCTCGTCTCCTACGCTCTTCTGAAGCACCCTCCTGAGTGTACTCTCAGAGTTACAGCCTGGAGCATTGGAACAGTGGCATCCCCTAATTGCAGTGCAGGTTCCTTCTCTGCCCCAGTACCCTGCCTTCCCTTGGGGGCAGCTGTCTCTGCACATGAGCAAATGGGAAAAACAGTCCCAATACCCCACCTCTCCTTGGCTGCAGCCCCATGCTCCAAAATCCCTAGTGAGGGCTCAAGCCTAACAGGTTATTTACCTTTAGCTCTCCTTTTTCTTTTGCCCTTCCAACGTCTCTTAAGCTGTGTCTAAATAAGGTCTTAGGGTATTACTGCTCCCCCTTCATTGTTTTTCTTCCCTGTAATTCACAGATGTCCGTGCTTTTGGGGTGAGGTAGACAGCCAGGTGGGTAGGCAGCTTCATGCACCCTCATCTCCAGGACTCCCAACCAGTTCTTGGTGGTGGCACCTCCT
>NW_004444040.1:538715-545059 GCF_000243295.1 Trichechus manatus latirostris
GCTGACCCTGAGGTGCTAAGAACCACTCACCCCTCTGTACAGCCTTCTTGCCCTGGATGTTCCCTGCCTCTCTCATTCCCCCTCCAAGATTCTCAGCCTCTTAACATATCAGTTGTATCCTAGAAGACCAGTGTGTGGAGCAATAAGATTATTATTTTTGCTTGAGTTTTTTCCTAAGAAAAGGAAAGATGGCATTGTGGGAATCTTTCTTTTTGTGCTGTTGACTATTTACCTTTTTAGAAAACATCTTAATAGAATGGATGTCTGGGTTTTAACCTCGAGGTATCTTGCGGAGGCTTGGAAAAGCAGGGGTTGGGCTTCTACTCCTAAGGAGGGGACCCTGACTCTCCACCTTGTACCAAACTGCCTGGGCTTCCAGCCCCACCCACCGAGTGCGCCTTCCTCCTTTGGCCCTGCTCACACACCCCTCCTCCTCCCACATCTGGGGGGCACTGGTAGCCCTTACACAAGGTGGTTTCTTGGGTTATCACTCCTCTTGGCTCGTTCCCCTTCCTAGGCCTGTCTGGCAGCCGCACAGCAGCCAACTCTTTGGGCCACCAGGTTTGGGAGGCTGAGGCCAATCTGCTGCCTCTGCCAGTCTCCCATGCTGGGCTGTAGCACAGCCTTTGGGACAGCACAGCACAGCACAGGCCCATCTCTGATCCTGCCCCTCCAAGGCTCAGGTGGGGGCTGGGGGCTCGTCTGAAGAGGTGTAACATTAGGATTGGACCATGTAAGCATCCAAACCATTATTGAGTGATTAATCCACTGCTATTGGCCCCTTCACACCCAGCCCCTGAGCACTGACATGGCCATCGGTTGCCTGAGGCCCCCCCTAAGATTGCAGGGCTTAACAGAAGGGAGGTCACAGGAGGAAGGGAATGTCACTGAGGGACATTTTTAAATCCTTTGAGCCCCAGTGGCTTGTCTTTCCATCAGAGCAGCAGGGTATATTTCAATGACTTCGTAACACTCGTGTGGGGCTGACTTAGGTATAAGGGAGGTTTTAACCCAGGCACAAAGTTAGTTTCAAATACTAGTTCATCTATTTTTCTTTCTTTTTTTGCACAGAAGCTGGTAATCTAGGACCTACGTGTGAACAACTTTATATGAATATTTTTTGTACTTGGTTTACTTGGGTTGGTATGATACATTATATTTAAATTCCTTGAACACTGTGGATCCCCCTAATGTTTATGAATGTCTGAGGCTTTGTAAATTAAGGGACGTTTGTGTGAATAAAGTTATTTGATGGGGACAAAGAAGCCATATGTGATTTGAAAATGGGTGTCTTGTGGTTTTGTTGGCACCTGTTTGGGAGGGAGGAGAAGCCAGCCTAGGCCGTAGCCCTCCAGTCCTGAAGGGGTGAGAGGAAAGGATGCTGAGCTGCCTCTGTGGCTCCCAGCCTTAATGAAATAACTGCCTTGTGGCCTTTGACTGGCATTCCTGTTCAACATCTGAGGAAACATGTGCTTAGAAGGAATTGTCTAAAATCTTGGAGCAGGGAGGTTTGGGAGGGGGCGTAATTCAGACCTGTCCTGGTATGCTCTTCAGAGGGGTTTGGGGCCTAAGAAAACATGACAAGCCACTCTTCCAGACAACCTCAAAGGCCCTCCAACCCCAACACTGATTCTTCAAGTTCTACCCTCTAGGGTAAGGGCCAAGTTCTTGAAGAGCTCAACAGGGAGGTGGGCTCTATCAGAGGGGAAAGTTGGAACTGAACTCAATGGGCTGAGGTGCTTGTGGCATCCATGTCCAGGGAGCAAAAGGGTCTGATGGAGCTAGGCTATAGTGGTTGGGTTAGGGGTAGGAAAAAGCATATAGCCTGGCTGCCTGGGCCAACAAAAGCCACATTCTGTGAGGAAAGAGGACGGGCATTTATTAGAGGCCTACTACGTGCCAACTGCTTCTGATACCTCTGCCATCCTGCATGGTCAGTGTGGTGTGTGCCCCTCTACTGATGGGAAAACTACAGCCCAGAGAGATCAAGAGTGCTGGCTGAGTGCTTGGCGCCCTGGGAAGAGCAGAAGCTGCTGCTTGCCAGCAGGGGCAGGTCATTTGGTCTCACCAAACACCCATTTCTTCATATAAAATGGGATGAGCAGTTGAAGAACCTGATGTTGGGTTAGGCACGTAGTAGACTCTCAACAAATGGTTGCAGAGTTTCCTTTTCCCAAAGGGACAGGGTTGGGATTGTACTGGAGTCTTCTGAAGCCTCAATGAAGCTTCTCAGCCTAGTTTTAAGGGTTAATGTTTTACATGGAACCTACTGCTCAGGGACTTTCTGAGGAGACCTGATGAACTCAGGAATAACAGAACTGCAGGAGGGCAGACGCAGGACTTAGAATGTGTGAGTTAGAGGAAAAGATAAGACGAATTACTGTGACTTCCTGGCTAATCTGAGAATGACCTGACTGCAGTCCAGGCCTGGGGTTTGTGTCCAGTAGCTGCTGGTGAAGCCTGTCCTTTCAGAGGAGACTTTGTGTTTGAACCTGGACAAGAACGTGGAGCTTGAAGAAGGACAACCTACAAGGGTTTTTTAAAATAACGGATTTATTTAGATAAATTCCACCCTTTGGAAATGTATGATTCAGTGGTTTTTAGTCTATTCAGAGTTGTGCAACTATCGCCGTGCTATCTAAATCTAGAACATTTTTAACACATTCATTAGCAGTCACTCCACATTCCTGTCCTGCCCCCTCCACACACACACAGCCAGACCTAGGCAACCACTAATCCACTTTCTGTCTCTAAAGATTTGCCTATTCTGGACATTTCCTGTAAATGGAATCATACGGCATGTGGCCTTTTGTGTCTAGCTTCTTTCACTCAGCATAATGTTTGCAAGCCTCACGTCTTAGCTGTTACACATAATGCTTTTATGAACGTTCATGTGCAAGTTTTTGTGTGGACATATGTTTTTAATTCCCCTAGGTATATACCTGGGGGTAGAATTGCTGGGTCATATGGTACGCATACCCGTTGCCATTGAGTTGATTCTGATTCATAGCAACCCTATAGGACAGAGTAGAACTGTCTCATAGGATTTCCAAGGAACAGCTGGTGGATTCGAACTGCCAACCTTTTGGTTAGCAGCCAAGCTAAGCTCTCAGTCACTGCACCACCAGGGGTCTGGGTCATATGGTAACTATGTTTAATTTGAGAAATTGTGAAACTTTTTGAAAGAGGCTACACCATTTTACAATCCCAATAGCAATGTACAAGGGTTCCAATTTCTCCACTTCTTACTGCTTTGCAGTAGGTTACAGCCTGGAGGGAAGGATCCAGTGTGCCCAAACCAGGGTTCACTCCTGTGGAAGAATTTAAGACATCTGGCCTATCGTGGATTTTCCCCTCCCAACCTGCTCCCACCTGCCCCTCCGGCTCCAGCCTCTGGTTCACTCATTGAATACCCACTCAGTGCTGGTGAATCAGACAGGCCCTGCTGTGGAGGAGCTCCAGTCCAGAGAGGGAAGAATTTGTAGAAGACAGGTGCATCATTATAGCATGCTGGGCTCAGAGATGGGGAGGAACCAGGGGCTGTGGAGCACAGAGACGGCCCAGGTGCTGAGAATTTGATTTCCACCCCAGATATACTGAATCAGAATCTACATTTTAACAAGAGCCCGAGTCCAGCTCCCAGCCCAGGCCTTAAACATTGTGCACCCTTGAGTCCACTTCAGAGGCCACACCAGACCCGCCTTTCCCCCAATGCCACTTGTCCTGCCAGATGGACTCCAGCATATTCTGGCTGGTGTGTGGCTGGCTCACTGACATGCTCAGGTGGCCGGCTGCCCCAAAGGCCGCCTGCCCCTCTCACCCAGACGCAGGCCTGGCCGTCCATACACACCCTCTGTGCAGCAGCTTTGCTAGGGGGCCCATTTCCTCTGGGCCTAAGGAGAGGTGTTGGGCATATGTGGACAGGCCTGTGCCCCCTTCTCTAACCTCCCCCCACCCATTCTTCTCCCAATGCACAGGGCTGATGTGTCCACCAAGACCCGCATCCAGGACAGGGTCTGTTGGCGGCCACTGCACTGTGGTGTGAATCACCATCACTGGGTGTCTCCTGGGCAGGGCTGCAAGCTGCAGCTAAACTCACTGCTCAGGAGCAGCCGGTAGGCCAAGCCCCACTAACCAGCAAGCTGTCCTCCTGCATATGATGTGAGGCAGGAAGGGGTTCAGGCGTGGAGCCTCAGACTCTAAGCCTGCTCTCCACCTACACGTGTGCCGCCAGAGGCAGCTCCAGGTCTTGCTGAGCACCAGCTTCTCAGCTTTCAAAGGTACCCTGGTACCTGGGCCACTAGCTTCCAGGGTGGTTGTGGTGCACGCTAAGATAGGACCTCAGTCAGGGCTCTCAGGAGAAACAGCCTATAGGGGCAATCAATATATACACACACAGAGAGTGTGTGTATTTCAAGGAATTGGTTCACACAACTGTCGGACTGGTGAGTCTGAAATCAATAGGCCAGGTGACAGGCTGGAAACTCCAGCAGGAAGTCCATGTTGCAATCTGGAGGCAGAATCCTCTCTCAAGAAACATCAATTTTTCCTCATAAGGCCCTCAACTGATTGGATCAGGCCCACCACATTGTGGAGCTCATCTGCTTTACTTAAGGTAACCGATTTGAGTGTTAATCACATGCAGTGCTTCACAGCAGCAGCTAGACTTGTAAGAAAAATAATCCCCGAGGATCTTGTTAAAATGTAGATTCTGATTCAGTATATCTGGGGCTATGAGTCGGAATCGACTCAACAACAATGGGTTTGGGTTTTTTGGTTTTTATATCTTGGGCAGAAGTCAAATTCTCAGCATAGGGTCAAACAAAAACCGATTAGAAGTCCTGCCTGACACATAGCAGGGATTCAGTGTACATATTTATTAAGTGATGGGTGAGAGCAATGGAACACTGGGCCCCAGTGGAAGGAAATTGTTCAGGAGCCTACAGGGTGGAGGGCAGTGCGAGGACAGGAACCCAAGTCTCTTGAGCTCTGGCCCACCCCCTCTGCCTGGCCTGCAACTTCTCTCCATTCCTGAGGCTCATTCACAGTCCATTTCAGGCCCACCCACCCCTGAGGAGTAGGAATACCAGCTACTTGTGCAAGAATCACCAGGTATGGATGATATCATTGGGACTTCATTTCTTTCATGTAGCACAGAAGTCAGCAAATGCCTTCTGAAAAGGGCCAAAAAGTAAATAGAGGCTTTGCAGGCCACAGGGCGTCTGTTGCAACTAGTCAACTCTGCCACTATAATGCACAAGCAGCTCATTTGTAAACAAATGGATATGGCTGTGTTCCAATAAAACTTTATTTATGGACACTGAAATTTGAATACATATAATTTTCACGGGTGTCACAAAATATTCTTTTTAAAATTTTCTTCAACTTTTTAAAAATGTAAAAGCTAGAGAGGCGGAGCCAACATGGCACTACAGACAGAAGCACCACACTGTGCCTCCACAGCAAAGACCCCAAAAACTAAGTAAAACAGAGACAAACGTCAATCCTGGAACCCTAAGCATCAAATGAAGAGATAAAAAACTCAACCAACCACTGAATGGAATAAGAAACTGACAGAGAACAGAGAGTGAGGAGAGTTACGAGTGGAGGTCCCTTATCAGCTAACGCAACACGGATCCACCAACTTGGACCCCTGTCGGAGATTGGTGGACAGGGAGTACAGGAAAGCAGATTCATGGAGCTCCCAGCAGGAGACAGCACTCAGTAACCAGCGATACACGCTTTCCCACACCCCACCCTGCCTCCTCCTGCTCAGCCTTTGCCGTTTCCCGGTGGGCCAATCTGCTGCTTCCCAGCAGGCTGCGATTGTGGCACAGGAGGCACCAGTTCCACGCTGTGAGGATTTGCCCCACCCACACTGGCTGGCTTCTTCAGTGCCACAGCCCGCCTGCTCAGATATAACCAAATAAAACAAAAAAGCAGGACAAAACAAATCTGCAATCAGTAAATGAAGAAAATAACTACTGGATGTTCCAAAGACATCAGACAATATCAAAACATATAAAAAAACAGGACAGGATGGTTCCAGTTGGCGTCCAAAATAAAACATTAGATGACTTTCCAGTAGAAGAAAAGGCACTAGAACTACCTGATAGGGAATTCAAATCTCTAATATTCAGAGCTATCCAAGAGTTGAAGCAAAAAGCAGACAAAAATGAGGAAAAAAATAGACAAATTCATGGAACATACAGACAAAAGAATGGAAGAATTCAGGAAAATAAATAATACAGGAACAAAATGCCAAAATAAATTCACAGCTAGAAATTATACAAAAACAATAATTAGAAATCCAAAAGATAAACAACAAGATTTCAGAAATGGAC
>NW_004444040.1:545159-551569 GCF_000243295.1 Trichechus manatus latirostris
AATTAGAAATCCAAAAGATAAACAACAAGATTTCAGAAATGGACAGTGTCATAGAAGGGCTGAGGAGCAGGTTTGAAATGGAAGATAGGATCAGAGAAATTGAAGACAAACACTTTGATACAACTCTGTTTGAGGAAAAATCAGAAAAAAGAAGGAAGAAAAATGAAGAAACCCTGAGAATTATGTGGGATACAATCAAAAATTTGTGAGTGATCGGAGTTCCAGAACAGGGCGAGAAAATGGAAAACACAGACAGTATCATTGAAGAATTGCTGACAGAAAGCTTCCCTAATATAATGAAAGATGAAAAGCTGACCATCCAGGTAGCTCAACAAACCCCATATAGGATAGACCCCAGAATAAAATCACCAAGACATATCATAATCACACTCGCTAAAACCAAAAACAAAGAAAGAATCCTGAAAGCAGCTCAAGAAAAACGAAAAGTCACACACAGAGGGGAAACAATAAGACTAAGCTCTGATTGCTTGGCAGAAACCATGCAGGCAAGAAGGCAATGGGATGACATATATAAAACCTTTAAAGAAAAAAAATTGCCAACCAAGAATAATATATCCTGCGAAACTCTTGTTCAAATATGATAGTGAAATTAGGACATTTCCAGATAAAGAGAAATTAAGGGAGTATGTAAAAACCAGACCAAACTTGCAAGAATTATTAAAGGGAGTCCTTTGTTTTGAGAGCAAACAACATTAGACGACAGCCTGAATCTAGGACACAAGATCGCACCAGCCAGATACCAACCAAGGAAATGAACTCTCAAGAATTCCTCAAAACCTAAAGACTTACAACAGGGAACCAGAGAGGTTAATCTGCAAATGAAAACAACACCAGAACTATAAAAGAGGGAATAAACGGTGTAGGTATAGAACTTTCTAATGGAGAGGAAGGCAAGGCGATACCAAGTAATAATAGACTGGTTCAAACCTAGGAAGATAAGGGTAAATTTCAAGGTAACCACAAAGAAAGTTTACAAACCTACTCATCAAAATAAAGAAGAAAAACATTAAAGTCTCAGTAAAAACAAAAGAAATGAAAAGAAATCCACAAACAAAAGGAACTCAGCACAGGAAAGTAAGATGAACAAAGAAATAGTTAACATCACAAAAAAAAAAAAAAAAGCACTATAAAAATGTAAGAGCCTGACAACCAGAGCAGTCGAGGGCTTGCTCCTGTGAGTTGGACCTGTGGTGAGCAGCATGTCCCATAACTGATGGGTCCAGCTGAGGAGGTAGTCCATGTGTCAGGCCCACCTGTCAGGCCCACAGAGTTGAATGACAGGTCCATCTAGCATGTTGGTGATAGAGCAAGAACCAGGCCCAGAGGCTCTGTTTCATCTCCAGCTAGTCTTCTGGCCACACTTTTGAGTGTGAGGGAAGGAAGTACAGTTTAGGGAGATCATCCACCATCTGATACATGGTCATGAATCTAGAAGCAGGAAAGTATGAAGAAAGGTGATTGAAACAGGAGTCAAGAAACCTGAATCCAGGTTCAGCATGGTTTGCCAGTGGTGTGGGCTACAGCAAGTTTTCTCCTTCTCTGGGCCTAATAGTGTAGTGGATTCTGGAATCAGATGGTTTGGATTACTACTTTACCACCTTACTCTCTGCCCCTCCGTTTTCTCACCTATAAAATGGCAACAATACTACTACCCATTTCAGAGTTTTTCTGAGAATTGAGTGCCTGGCATGGAGGAGTAAATTATCCATAAGTGATATCTGTTAATGATATTTTTTAAGAGGAAAAACATTCTATGAGATGCGCCTCAAAAAAAAAGATCCAAGTTTAAATAAAATTAATGAAAGCTATTTTATTTCCCTCCTGGAGTGGCCCAATGCCTGTGAAAGGCACAAAGATATCATGTAGTAAGTTCTGTTCCTTAAACTTCACAGATCGCTGATGCTTCTATGTTAAGCCCCTATTAACATCTGATACAGGTGTTTGGGCAAGATGCTCACTTCAGGAGCTGCTAATCGAGATCATCTTCACAGCTCTAAGATCCTAATTCCCTTCCAGGGGACTTTAGCCACCCTGTCCCATTTCACGTGGGGCTGGAATCACTTCCCTCTTTAAAAGGCCTCCAATAATTGCCTCTGCATGACCTACTGGCTCCTTGAGGGCAGACCAGAATATGAGGAATTTAATAACCGTGGCCTGGGTCCCTGGCAAAGAGGCTGTGGGGCTGAAGCCCAGACAACTCAAAAGTGGTGAGAACAGAGAGCGCACTTTCTCCAGCCAACAGACCAAGGACTCTGCCAAAACCCTCACATTCCTGGTTCCCACGTTGGCAGAGCCAGCCACCCTCCAGCTAGTGTTTACCCAGCGCCTCATGTGTGCAATTAGCATTCTACTCAGAGGCAACTGTAGTCTAGTGCGTGCACACACAGGCTGTACCGTGAGACATCTGGGTTCAGATCAAGTTGCTCTACCTCTGTAAGACTCAAGTTTCCTCATGTGTAAAATGGGGATAATAACTATACCAGGGTCCTTGAGGATTAGGTACTACTGCATGAACATGAAACCCCAAATAACAGCTTAAACAAGATAAAAGTTGTTTTCTCTCCCACATAAAAGAAGTCTGGAGGTAGGCAACCCAGGGCTACCATGCTGATTACGTGAAGTCATCAGGGATCCCATCTCCTTCTGTCTTCCTGCTCCAGCGTCTTCAGCAAGTGGCTTCCATCTTCAAAGTGACCTCGCAGTCCAGGATGGCTGCTGGAGCTTCAGACATTTCATCCGCATTCCAAGCAGCAGCAAAGAGATGAAGAGAGCACAACAATGACAAAAAAAGAAGAAGAAAAAAAGTCACTGCTAAGGCTGCTAGTCTCATGGGATTCGGTTTCTTGGTTTGGAGGTTTAGAGTTATGGCTTCATGGGACATCCTGGTTAATTGGCCTAATATCATGTTTACTGCTTCTGTTCTATCTCCTGGAAACCCTGGTGGCGTAGTGGTTAAGAGCTACAGCTGCTAACCAAAAAGTTCGGCAGTTTGAATCCACCAGGCACTCTTTGAAACCCTATGGGGTAGTTCTACTCTGTCTCCTATATGGTCACTATGAGTCAGAATCAACTCCATGGCAACTATTTTGGTTTTTCAGGAGGGGAGGGCTCTAGCTCCTAGTTCATTGCATAATGCCTGGGGTCTTAACTTGCAAGCGGACATCCAAGGCACACCACAACAATTGGTCTGTATTCACCCAGAGCAACAGAGGAAGGAGAGTCAGGAATAGGAGGAGGAAATAGAATGTGTGGCTAAATACCTCCATGAATAACTGCCTCCTTTGCCATGAGACCAGAAAAACTGGATGGTGCCTGGCTACCATTACTGAACATTTTGGTCAAAGATTCTATAGAAGAATCCTGATCAAAATGAGGGAAATGCAGAAGAGAATTCCAAATTCTCATGGATTCCAGACTTTTGGGAGCCATAGAGGCTGGATGAACCCCTGAAACTATTTCCCTGAAATCATCTTTTTTTTTTTTTAACTAATATTTTATTGTGTTTTTGGTGAAGCAGTTTAAGTTCCCATTCAACAATTTCTACACATGTTGTTCAGTGACATTGGCTTCATTCGTCACAATGCATGAACATTCTCATTCTTTCTGTTCTGGTTATTTCTGTTTTCATTAATCTGGTTTCCCCACCCCCTTACATTTTCATCTTTGTTTTAAGGTAATTGTTGAATGTTTGGTCTCATGTCATATTGAGATAATCTCTAAACCTTAAACCAAAAATATCCCCTGAAGTCTTTTAAAACCAAACAATAGTTTATCTTAACTAATAAAGAATGTCTGCCTTGAGCATTTTGCTCTTTTAAGATCTATTTATAGGGGATCAAATTGATAACAGCAACTGGAAAGATTAGATAGGAAACTTAATGGGCAATGAGTTTATGTTAATGGGGGAGGAACAACTCAGAAAAGGAGGATGAGAATAGTTGCATAACTGGAAGAATGCAATCCGTGTCACCGAATTGTCCATGTAGAAACTGTGGAGTTGGTGTGTGTTCTGCTATGTATATTTTGACCAACAACAACAAGAACAAAATAAATTTTACAAAAAAAGAGAGAGGAAGAGAGGAAGAGAGCTTTTCCCTTTTAAGGAACCTTCCCTGAAGTCCTGCACAACACTTCCTCTTGTATCTCACTGGCTAGAATTTAGTCACCTGGCCACATCTGGGTGCCAAGGAGGCTGGGAAACAAAGGGGGGCAATTGTCCCATTATTAAGGATGAAGGGAGATTGGATGTCGCAGTAGGCAACTAGCGGATCTGCCACATCCAGTGTGCCTCTGGCTCATTCTAATAAAGTTAGGTATAACCAAAAGTTGGTGGTTCAAATCCACCTCTGCCCCAGGAGAAAGGCCTGGTGATCTGCTTCCAAAAGATCACAGCCTCGAAAACCCTGTGGAGCACAGTTCTACTCTGACACACGTGGGGTCGCCATGAACTGGAATTGACTTAATGGCAACTGTTTGATTTTTTAAAATTTTTATTATTAATAATCACTCTAACTCCTTCAGTGAACCCACAGAGATGCTCAAGGCCTACTTTGCTTACTTCCTGCCTGCCTTGAGTATTTGTTGAGCACCTACTCTGCTAGGTGCTGGGAATTCAAAGATGAAATACAGCTAGGCCTGTATTCCCTCATCATGCAAATTTTCCTGAACCCCTCCTATGCTGAGCTCTGTCATAAGATGAAAACACTGAAACAGACAAGGCAGCATCTATGGAGTCAGGTGTGGGATATACAGAGGACATATCCTCAGAATTTTTGTTTCAGGCAAGATGGACCTAAGAGACTAAGAGAGTATGATCTGGTCCCATTCCTGTTACCACGATGCAGCCTGTGGACATCTGTGCTCCATAATTCTGGACAGGCAGCCAGGCCGGGCCTGCGGCTGGGGCCTGGGAGAGGAGGCCACCCAATTTCCGCACCGAAAAGCATTACTTTATTTTCCTGGGTCATCAAATGAGCAGTAATCTGGGAACAAAAGATGATTAGTGCTGGAAGCTTGCAGAACTGAGCCAGTGCCTCCTGTTCCCTCCCCCCATCCCCAGCCTAGCCAGTTCTCTGCTCTCCAGGCCCCAAACTCACTTCCCAGGACGGTGCCTCTGCCCCCACCCCACCCCATTCTTGAGACCCTCACATGCTGTCTCCACCAGCTTTGGAGAGAGGCTTCAATAGTAAGTTGTGCCCATCTGGGTCAGTTCTTAACTTATTGCCTCTCAGCTCCAAATGCGCCCTCAACATGTGCTCTGTGATAAGCAACAGATTCCTTTAGCATTTTTCCTTTGAAGTGAGCAAGGCTTTAAGCTCTCAAGAGAGGATGCTGGTGGGACATGGCAAGAAGAAGAGGCTCCTGCAATTTCCGGGCAGGGTGGGGGCTGCTGCAGTGGATGCTGACCCCAGCCACGGGCCCAGAATGCCATCCCTCTGCAGCCTTGCAGCTTCAGCCTGGCAGTCATCTTTCTGCAGCCTTCTTGAAACCAAAGCCCTCCTCCTGCCCTTCCCCCCTCCCACACACACAGAACAGTTGCTCCCTCACAAGCCCCCACTCCCCCCCCCGCACCCCCCACAGCCTAGGTGCTCTGAGGCCTGCTGCCTCTGCTGGTGCCTGCACTTCCACTGCATACCCATGCCACTGGCGCTAAACGCCTGCTCCCTGCCCACACTCTGGAGCTTGCTGAGCAACTCCAACTCACCCCAGCCTGGCTAAAACCCTGCAATTCTCTGCTATCCGATGAGCTGAAGCATACCTTCTCCTGTGAGGTCTGAACCCCTTCCAATTTTGTCCTTCCTTGGACATCTATGAAAAAACTACAGCTAACATCGTACTTAGTGGTGAAAGATTAAATACTTTTCCCTAACATAGGAACAGAGGCATTGGTTCAACGGTAGAATTCTTGCCCCCATGTGAGAGACCAGGTTTAGTTCTCGGCCAATGCCCATCATGCACAGCCACCACCTGTCATTGGCGGCTTGCATGTTGTTATGATGCTGAACAGGTTTCAACAGAGCTTCCAGACTAAGATGTAATAGGAAGAAAGGCCTGGTGATCTACTTTAGAAAAATCAGCCAAAGAAAACCCTATGGATCACATCAATCTGATCCACAACTGATCATGGGGACAGCACAGGACTGGGCAGCATTTCCTTCAGCTGTACATGGGGTCCACATGAGTCAGGGCTGACTTGATAGCAGCTAGCAACAACATAGGAATAAGACAGGGATGTCCACTCTCACCATTCAACATTGTAATGAAAGTGCTAGCCAGTTTAATCAAACAAGAAATAGAAGAAATGAAAGTTGTACAGATTTGAAAAAAAAAAAAAAAGCTTTTATTTGCAGATGACATGATCAGCTATGTAGAAAATCCAAATGAATCTA
>NW_004444040.1:553504-559157 GCF_000243295.1 Trichechus manatus latirostris
AGGCAGAGAGGGCTAGGAGCTGGTTGAATGGACATGTGGAATCAGGGATGGAAAGGAGAAGTGTGCTGTCACAGTATGGGGAGAGTAATTAGAGTCACATAGCAATGTATGTATAAATTTTTGTATGGGGGAAAAAAAAACAGCCCCCAAAAGGGTAAAATGCTTAGGAATAAACCTAGTCAGGCATGTAAAAGACCTATACAATAAAAACTATAAAACAGTACTGCAAGAAACTAAAAGAGATCTACATAAATGAAAGAACATTCCATGCTCATGGACTGGAAGACTTAACGTTGTGAAAATGTCCATATTACCCAAGGTGATCTTTAGATATAAATGCAATTCTGATTTAAACCCCAACAGCATTCTTTACTGAAATGGAAAATCTCATCACCAACTTTATATGGAAAGGAAAGTGGCTCTGAATAGCCAATGCAATATTGAAGAAGAAGAAAGTAGGAGACCTCATACTTCCCAATCTCAAAACATACAATACTGCCACAGTAATCAAAATAGCCTGGTACTGGTATAAGGACGGACACATAGACCAAAAGAATAGAATTGAGAACCCAGAGGTAAATCCATACATCTGTGGTCAACTGATTTTCAACAAGGTGTCATAGTCCATTCAATGAGGAAGAAACAATCTCTTTAACAAACGGTGCTGGCGAAAACTGGATATCCATTTACAGAAAAATAAAACAGGATCCATACCTCACACCATACACAAAAACTAACTCAAAAAGGATCAAAAATCTAGATGCTAAAGTAAAACTATAAAGTTCCTGGAAGAGCACATAGAGACAAAACTATGGACCTAATTTTTTGCAGAAATAGACTATCAAACACAACTACAAATGCATGAAAAACAGAAGAGATATTAAACAACTGGGATCTCCTAAAAATTAAATACTTATGCTCATCAAAAGACTTTATCAAAAAAAGTAAAAAGAGAACCACAGACTAGGAAAAAATCTTTGGGAATGACATATCTGATGAGGGTGTAATCTCGAAAATAATTAGAAATCTTCAGCAACTTAACAACAAAAAGACAAATAGTTCAATCAAAAAATGGACAAAGGACATGAACAGAGGCTTCTCCTAAGAGGATATTCGAGCAGCTAACAAACACATGAAAAGATCCTTGTGATCATTAGCTATTAGAGAGATGTAAATCAACACTACAATGAGATACCATCTCACCCCTGCAAAAATGACACTGATCAAAAAAAAACAAACAAACAAACAGAAAACAACCAATGCTGGAGAGGTTGTGGGGAGATTGGAACTCTTATACACTTCTGGTGGGATTGTGAAATGGTACAACCACTATGGAAAACAGTATAGTGCTTCCACAAAAGGCTAGGAATAGAAATACCTTATGATCTCCCTCATAAGCAAGCCTACTCCTAGGTATATACCCTAGAGATCTAATAGCAGTGACACAAATAGACATATGCACATCAATGTTCATTGCAGCATTATTCATAATAGCAAAAAGATGGAAACAACTTAAGTGCCCATCAATTGATGAATGGATAAATAAAATTGTGGTACATACATACAATGGAATACTATGCAGCTATAAAGAATAAAGATGAGTTCTGAAAACATAACATGGATGAATCTGGAGGACATTATGCTGAGTGAAATAAATCAATCACAAAAGGACAAATATTTCATGGTCTCACTTTTATAAAAAGACAAGAATAGGTATACACACAGAAAGCAATGTTCTTTGATGGTTATCAGGGATAGAAGGGGAGGGAGGAGCAATCACTTCCTAGACAGTAGACACGTGTTATTTTTGGTGATGGGAAAGGTAATACTCAATATGGGTGAAGTCTGCACAACCTGACCAAGGAAATGATGACACTAAGAAGTACACAAGAGTAAGGGACAATTTTGGTAAATGCTATAACATATACAATTTTCCAACAATGCTAATAACATCCCAAAAATATGTGTGTTGTTGCACAGGTAGAAAACCAAATCTGTTGCTGTCAAGTTGATTCCGACTCATAGTGACCCTATAGGATAGAGTAGAACTGCTCCATACAATTTCCAAGGAGCGACTGGTGGATTCAAACTGCCCACCTTTTTGGGTAGAAACCGAACTCTTAACCACTGCACCACCAGGGTGTATGCGTATATGTGTATAGGTAGGCACATGTGAGCATATGAGTGTGAATGCATAGATGTATCTGTAGGCATATGTATATACATGTTTGTGTGTGCTACATATATATAATAAAGCACATAGGGGGCACAGTTGTGGATACTTTCTAGACATAAGCAAATACCTCGAGTGTTTGGTTTACTAGGTTCGAAGGCTTACGGGACAACTCAGTCAATTGGCATAACATAGTTCATAAAGATATTGTTCTATATCTTAGTTTGGTGAGTAGCACCTAGGGTCTTAAAAGTTTGTGAGGGGCCCTCTAAGATACAACTATTGGTCTGTACTCATCTCAGCATAAGAGAAAGAAGGAAACCAAAGACTCAAGGAAGAAACCATCTACAGGACTATTAGCTCACATGAACTACTGCCTCATCTATCCTAAGACCAGAAGAACTAGATGGTGCCCAGCTACCTCTAACAACTGTTCTGAGCAGGGACACAATAGATGGTCCCAGATAGAATGGGAGAAACATGTAGAACAAACCTCAAATTCCTAAAAAAGTCCAGACGTACTGGACCAGTGGAGACTGGAGGATCCCCTGAGACTATCACCCTGAGATAAACCCTTTAAATTTGGAAATGAACCCAGTCCCAGAGGTCACATTTCAGCCAACTAATAGATTGGCTCATAAAATAAACAATGTCATCCGTGAATACTGTGCTCCTTTTAAAAAATCATCTATATGAGACCAAACAGTCAATATTTACCCTAAACCAAAGATGAGAAGGTAAGAGGGGGCAAGAAAGCTAGATTGGTGGAGGGAGAACAGCCAGAATGGAAATAATGAGAATGCTGACACACTGTGAAAAATGTAACCAGTGATACTGAACAATACGTATACCAAAAAACCAAACCCTTTGCCTTCGAGTAGATTCCAACTCATACCAACCCTGTAGGACAGAGTAGAACTGCCCCATAGGGTTTCCTAGGAGCAGCTGGTAGATTCGAACTGCTGACCTTTTGGTTAGCCACTGAGCTCTTAACCACTGTACCACCAGGGATCCCAAACAATACGTATAGAAGTTGTTAAATGGGAACCTAATTTGCTGTGTAAACTTTCACCAAAAATACAATTAAAAAATCAATTTATTTCTCTATACTACCAATGAACAATTGGGAATTGATATTAAAAAATAATGCTATTTATAATATCATCAAAAAATATAAATTACTTAGGGAAAATATGCAAAAAATATGAAAGACTTGTATACTGAAAACTATAAAACATTGCCAAGAGAAATTAAAGAAGACCTAAATAAATGGAAAGATATACTTTGCTCGTGGGTTAAAAAATTCAATATTGTTAAGATGACAATTTTTCCTAAATTGATCTATAGATCCAATGCAATCCCTACCAAAATCCCAGCAAGCTTTTGTAGAAATAGACAAGCCGATTCTAAAATTCATATGGAAATGCAAAGGATCTAGACTGGTCAAACCAACTCTGAAAAAGAACAAAGTTAGAGGACTAACATTATCTGATTTTGAGAATTATTATAAAGCTACAATAATTAAAGCAGCATGGTATTGGCATAAAGATGAACCTATAGATCAGTGGAACAGAATAGAGAGTCCAAAAATAGATCCACACATACATATTTGGACAACTGATTTTTTAAAATAATTTATTTTATTTTTGTTGTTGTTGCCGAGAATATACAAAGCAGAACATACACCAACAATTTCTACACATACCATTCAGTGACATTGATTACATTATTCGAGTTGTGCAACCATTAGCACCCTCCTTTTCTGAATTGTTCCTCCCCCATTAACATAAACTCACTGCCCACTAAGTTTCCCATCTAATCTTTCAAGTTGCTGTTATCAATTTGATCCTATATAGATAGATCTCAAAAGAACACAATGCTCAAGGAAGACATTTTTCACTAGTTAAGATTAAACCATTGTTTGGTTTTAAGAAGATTTTGGGGGATAATTTTGGTTTAAGGTGTAAAGATTGTCTCAGGACAAGAGTTTCAGGTGTTCATTCAGCCTCCATGGCTCCAGAAAATTTGAATTTCATGGGAATTTAAAGTTATGTTTTACATTTTCCCCCTTTTGATCAGGATTCTTCTAGAGAATTGTCTCAGTTATCTAGCGCTGCTATAAGAGAAATACCACAAATGGATGGCTTTAACAAGCAGAAATTTATTCTCTCACAGTGTAGGAGGCTAGAAATCCAAATTCAGGGTGCCAGCTCCAGAGGAAGGCTTTCTTTCTCTGTTGGCTCTGGGGGAATGTTCTGGTCATCAATATTCCCCTGGTCTAGGAGCTTCTCAGTGCAGGGACCCTAGGTCCAAAGGATGCGCTCCACTCCTGGCTCTTCTTTTTTGGTGGTACTGAGGTCCGTCTCCTCTCTTCTTGTTTCTCTCTTTCATATCTCAAAAGAGATTGACTCAAGATACAACGTAATTCTGTAGATTGTGTCCTGCCTCATTAACATAAATGCCTCTAATCCTGCCTCATTAAAAAAATAGACAGCTTATTCCCAAATAGGATCGTAATCACAGACACAGAGGCTAGGATTTACAACACATAGGATAATTAAATCAGATCACAAAACGGAGGACAACCATACAATACTGGGAATCATGCCCTAGCCAAGTTGACACATATTTTTTGGGGACACAGTTCAGTCCATGACAAGAATCTTCAATCAAAATGTTCAGTAATGGTAGCTAAGCACCATCCACTTCTTCTGGTCTCATGGCAAAGGAGAAAGTTGTTCATGGAGGCAATTAGCCACACATTCTATTTCCTCCTCGTGTTCTGACTCTCCTTCTTTCTCTCTTGCTCCAGGCAAACAGAGACCAATTGTTGTGCCTTGGGTGGCTGCTTACACATTTTTAAGACCCTAGGCACTACGAAATGAACTAGGAAGTGGAAGAGAAGCACTGAACTTGTTACTAGTCCGATTAACTGGGATGTCTCATTAAACCATGACCATAAACCTCCAAACCAAGGAACCAAATCACATTAGGTGTTTGGTTGTAAATAGGCAGCCTCAGCAGCTACTTTTTGTTTTTTAATCGTCATTGTCAATATATCACACAACTTCTGCCAGTTCAACTTTTTACAGGTGTACAACTTATTGACAGCAATTACATTAATCACCTGTCAAACCCTACGCCTAATCAATGTGATTTTCTCTACACCATAAACTAAAACTCAGTACTTCATAAGTAATAGCACTCTTCTTTCCCCTTTCCTCCCATCCCTGGGAACAACTAATAAACTTTGGTCTCTATATATTTGCCTTTTCTTGTCTTTTTTTTTTTTTTTATTGTTGTAGCTTAAATGAAGTTTACATTTCAAGTTAGTCTCCCATATAAAAATTTATACATACATTGTTATGTGACCCTAATTGCTCACCTCATACTGCGAAAGCACTCTCCTCTTTTCCACCCCTGATTCCCCATGTCCATTCAACCAGCTCCTAACCCTCTCTGCCTTCCCATCTCACCTCC
>NW_004444040.1:573981-575645 GCF_000243295.1 Trichechus manatus latirostris
AACAGAGAAAGCCTTCCCCTGGAGCTGACACTCTGAATTTGGACTTGTAGCCTACTAGACTGTGAGAGAATAAATTTCTCTTTGTTAAAGCCATACTCTTGTGGTATTTCTGTTAGAGCAGCACTAGATGACTAACACAGTGACAGTTATGTTAATGAGGCAGGACTCAATCTACAAGATTAGATTGGTCTTAAGATAATCTCTTCTGAGATATAAAAGACAGAAGCGAGCAGAAGACATGGGGACCTCATACCACCAAGAAAGCAGTGCCTGGAGCAGAGCGCGTCCATTGGACCTGGGATACCTGTGTGGAGAAGCTCTTAGACCGGGGGAAGATTGATGACAAGGACCTTCTCCTAGAGCCAACAGAGAGAGAAAGCCTTCTCCTGGAGCTGATACCCTGAATTTGGACTTCTGGCCTACTGGACTGTGAGAGAATAAATTTCTGTTTGTTGAAGCCATCCACTTGTGGTATTTCTGTTACAGCAGCACTAGATGACTAAGACAGATGCTATTGTAAATGGAGTTGTTTTCTTAATCTCCTTTTAAGATTTCTCATTACAGGTGTATAGAAACCCAACAGATTTTTGTGTGTTGACCTTGTATCCTGCAACTTTGCTAAATTCCTCTATTAGTTTTAGAAGGTTTTAGTAGATTCTTTGAGATTTTCTACATTAGAAGTGTGTCATCTATGAATAGAGATAGTTTTACCTCTTCCTTTCCAATTTAGACACCTTTTGTTTCTTTTTCTTGCCTAATTGCTCTGGCTAGGACTTCCAGTACAATATTGAATAGGAGTGGTGAGAGTGGGCATCCTTGTCTTGTTCCTGTTTTCAAGGGAACAATGCTCAATCTTTCTCTATTGAGTATAATCTTGGCTGTTGGTTTTTCATAAATGCCCTGTCTTAGTCATCTAGTGCTGCTGTAACAGAAATACCACAAGTGGATGGCTTTAACAAAGAGAAATTTATTCTCTCCCAGTCTGGTAGGCTAAAGTCCAAATTCAAGGCATCAGCTCTGGGGGAAGGCTTTCTCTGTCTGTCAGCTCTGGAGGAAGGTCCTTGTGATACATCAGTCTTCCCTTGGTCTGGGAGCATCTCAGCACAAGAACCTCAGGTCCAAACGATATGCTCTGCTCTCAGCACTGCTTTCTTGGTTGTATGAGGTTCCTATGTGTCTCTGCTCGCTTCTCTCTTTTATATCTCAAAAGAGATTGGCTTAAGACATTATCCAATCTTGTAGACCTCATCAGTATAACCTCATCATAGTGATAGAATTTACAACACATAAGGAAATCACATCAGATTACACAATCACACAATACTGAGAATCATGACCTAGCCAAGCTGGCAGATATTTTGGGGGGACACAATTCAATCCATGATACTCCTGGTCCTCTGCTGCTGCCACTCCTCTATCCTTTGGCCCCCCAAAATTCATGTCCTTGCCATATGTAAAACATCATATCATAACAAAAAGTCTTAAATCAACTCCAAGTCCAAAATCCAAAAATTCCTCTTCATCTGTGAAATCTAGAATACAAGTTATCTGCTTCCAAAGGTACAATGGCAGAACAGGAACAAGCTAGACATTTCCATTACAAATGGGAGAAACTGGAGGAGAAGAAGGGATAACAGGCACCAAGCAAGTCAGCAGAACACATT
>NW_004444040.1:577016-581858 GCF_000243295.1 Trichechus manatus latirostris
GGGAATGTATTCTGTTTGGGTTGGGGGCTGTAGAAGCAGGGGTTATGTCAGGAGGCCATGACCATAACCCTGGTGGTGCTTAGGCCAGACTGGTAGAAGTGAAGGTGTGAGAAGTGATCAGGGTCTGTATAGCTTCCGAAGGCTGAGCCACCAGGTTTGGCTGACACACTGAAGGTAAGGAGGGGGACTATCAGGACAACAAGATGCAATAATGACAACTCTTGACCCTTAAATGCCTTCTCTGGATTATGCTGTTACATACAAGAAGCAGCTCTAATCTCTACAACACCCCTGAAATCTGGATACTATTGTCCTCATTTCAAATATGGAGGGGCTGGGCTCAACGAGAGGTGAATGACTGATATCAAGGGCTGTTGGGCTCAGTCCAGGAATGGACATGAAGCGTTGTCATGATCTTTCGCAGACAGATTCTTGTACAACGAGGTTATGGCTGAGGCCCGTGCTCACCCTACCCCCTTAGCTTTCCAGGCTCTTCCTTCTGGAGCATACAGTACTTTCCTTGGAGAAAGGTGACATCCAACACCATTTTTCTGACACATTACAGGGCTAGTGAAACTTCCCTGCCTTGTATCCATCTGTGCCATAGCCACCTGCCTGGGGCTCACCTCTTCATCCTAATGTGCTCTTATCTCCACTCAGATGTCCCAAGAGCACCTCAAGCTCAACAAGTCAAAAATTGAACCAGCCTCTCCTTCCTCCCACCCTCTGGTGGCAAGGACACCACATGCTACTCTCAGCACTTATTCACTCCTCACATCTACTTTATGAGGCAAGTGTCATGGGTAACCCTATTGTAGAGATGGGAAATCCAAGGCACAAAGAGGTTAAGTGACTTGCCTAAAGTCACCCAGCTGGTAAGCGGTAGAGCTGGGATTTGAACCTAGGCAATCCTACTCCAGAGCCTAACTTTATGCTCGGCTGCCCACCTGTCAGGACTGTGGAGAAACTGAGGCCAGACGTACATAGAAGGTATTGACAAATGCTAACTCCCTAGCCCTTACCTTCATACAAAGTGCTGCCACTTGGAACAGCTCATTATGACACTGTGGCAACTGACTGTGTGATGTACTGTGATTGCTCCTATTTTTGATATGAGAAAACCAAAGGCAAATGCTGTTGAGTAATTAGCCAATTTCACACAATTAGAAAGTGGCAGAACAAGGACTTGAACTCGGGTCTGTCTGAGGCCAATGTTCATGTGCTGCAGACCTAGATGAAGACAGGCTCCTCAATGCCTTTTCTATGTGACCATTCTGTGTGTGTTTGTGGGGGTCGTGGGGGACAGTAAACCCCGATCGATTGATCGACAGCAAACCAGGCATCGGGAGGGAAAGCCAAATTCAAGGCTTATTTCACACTTTTGGGTTTTCTTCTGGACGTAAAAAACAGTTCATTATTGAGATGGTCTCTGCATTCTGCCACCTGAAACGTTGACAGCCAAGGTAATTGGGGGCCAGGAGCACTGAATTCTACTTAAAATGTAAAATGCATCTATCTGTGAGGTGTTTTCTCTGAAGTGGAAATAGGTAATTGATTTTTAAATGAAGGCTACCTTTCTGGGCTCTGGAAAACACATTCAGGTCCCTTTCTTATTTTTCTGTGAATAAGGGCAATTATCCCAGGTCAGCATGCCACAGAGGAAATGGGACTCACTAATTTTGCACAATAAATGTTTCACTGTGGCATTTATTTTCCTTATTGCAAAAGAGGTTATTGTATCAGCTTGTTTCACATCACAGAGAGAGGGAAACCAGGGTCTGCCTTAAACAGTGGACTGAGGTTAGAGGGTCCACAGGGTTTGGAAAAGCCCCTCTCTGCCTTGAATTCACAGTGCACTGCTGGGTTAATCACTTTCCCTCTCTGTGCCTTAGTTTCTGCATCTGTATAATAGTGATAATCACAGCATCCACCTCTAATAATCCCCACTAGTGGTAAACGGTAAAAATGGCCACAAATTAGTCCCCGCCTCTCTATGTCTTTTGGTGGTCCCCAACAAGGCTGATTCTGGGCTTGGCCATGTGACTTGCTTTAGCCAATGGCATAACAGCAAATGTGATGCCAGCATAGTCTTCGAAAGCCCTTGCTGCTCTTTGGAACTCAGACCCCCATGTGAATGAGCCTGAGCTAGCCATCTGGAGCATAAGAGGCTGCCTGAGGCAGAGATGAACTATCCCAGCTGAGACCCACCCCACTCCCAGACAAACCAGCTGCCAACGGCCAGACAGGCTGATGGAGGCTCTGCTAGACCATCTAGTCCCAGAGAAACTGGCCCAGATCAGAAGAATTACCCAGTGTTGTTCTTAGTTGCCATCGAATTGGCTCTGACTCATGGAGACCTATGTGTAACAGAATGAATGTTGCCTGGTCCTGTGCCATCTATATGATCGTTGGTATGTTTGAGTCCATTCTTGTGGCTATAACTGCCCAGTAGACCCATAAAACTGTGAGAAATGATCGCTTGAGTGTTTTAAAACACTAAAGTTTGGGATGTTTTGTTCCACAGCAGAGGCTAACTGATACATCACCTCTTTGCCTTGTACTGTGAAGTTCTCTGGTAGCAAGTAACAGATGCCAAGCCTGGCTCACTTGGGTAAAGAGGGATTTATTAGGAGATTATTGGGGATCACAGAATTGAGGCAAAGACTAGAGAGCCAGGCAGGAACCAGAATAGTATCTGCCTATCAGCGCCCCACCTATGCAATGGGCACCCCCACCAATTCTTCCATCCTTGCAGAATTCCCCTTAGGAGTTAAAATACCAGTTGGCAGGAGGCGGCCACATGTCCAGCCCTTGATTGTGTCAGAGTGTGAGAAGCAGGGCCTGAGGGAAAGACACCTATAGTGCAGTGACTGGGCGTGAAGTCTCCAGATCCAGCCTGTATCAGCTCAAATCCTGCTGCTTACTAGCAAGCTCATCTTTCTCTTAGCCGTGGTTTCGCCCTCTCTAAATGAGCTGGGATGGGGCAGTGGTGAGTCAGTGGTAGAATTCTCACCTTCCATGCGGAAGACCTGGGTTTGATTTCCAGGCAATGCACCTCATGAGTAGCCATCAACCATCTGCCAATGAAGGTTGGTGGCAAAGTGGTTAAGAGCTCAGGCTGCTAACAAAAAGTTTGGCAGTTCGACTCCACCAGCTGCTCCTTGGAAACCCTATGGGGCTGTTCTACTCTGTCCTATAGGTTCACTATGAGTCGGAATCAACTCAATGGCACACAACACACACACACACACACGATGCTGAACAGGTTTCAGCAGAACTTCCAGACTAAGGTGGACTAGGAAGAAAGGACTGGTGATCTACTTCTGAAAATCAGCCAGTAAAAACCCTATGGATCACAACAGTCCAATCTGCGACCGATCATGGGGATAGCACAGGACCAGGCAGCATCTTGTTCCACTGTGCATCGGGTCGCCATAAGTCGAGGGCAAACTTGATGGCAGCTAACAGCTTGGTGTATGTGAAGTTCCTAGCAAGAAAATACAACATGCAGACTCAACACACGTTATTTCTCATTGTCCTCCTGGGATGAAGGGGAGCAATGGGAGCACCCTGGGTGGTGGGGTCAGAGCCCTGGCTTCTAGTCTTTGCTGTGCACCTTGGGCAAGTCCCTTACCCGCTGTGAACTTCCGTTTTCACATTTATGCAATTAAGGTGTTAAATGAGTGAGCAATTTTCCAAAAACATGTAGCCTTTCTCTTTTCCTTGTGAATCCCAAAAAAAATGGTTGGACGTGGGGAGGAGTAGCAGGGTCCCACTTGTGAGCTCAGCTTGTCTTTCACCCGCCTCCCAGGCCCCAGAGACACTTCTGCAGAAGCCTGATGCTCCAAGGAATACCGCCTGTAAATAAATGATGGTATAGTCATCCTGGAACAGACAAACACAGCTGGCATCCTAGCTTTACTACTTACTGCTGTGCCATCTTGGCTCACTACCTGACCTCTTTGAGTCCTCTGCATCATCTCTCTAATAGGGATGGGAATTAGGAGACAAAGCTGGGTACTAAAGCCCAACCTCTGCCACTCACTTGCTCAGTGCAGGGGAGACTGGTCTTGGCAAGCCCATCTCCTTTTCCAGGCCCCAAACCTGATAACAGACTGGGATTCCTCACTCCACCCTCTCCTGGGCCTGCCTCTCCAGGGGCATGGCAACTCATAGAATCCCCAAAGCTCAGGCTAGCCCCTCCGCCCTCTCAGTCTCAAATCAAGGCAAGAAATCTAGGAGACCACTAGATTGATCCAGAAGTAGCAGGCCAGCTGGTGGGCAGCTGACCTCGACAACAGCCATCATCACACATTGTGGGTGGCCAAGGGCTCTGATGGTAGCCCACATCAACCAGCCCAGATGAGATCTGCCTGGGCACAGGAGAGGGCCAGTGGAGTGTCCTTGCGGGCTTGGACAGCACAGCACCCATCTGCGGTGGTGTTTGCCTATGGTCCTCCCCAACTTCAGCGTTCTAGCACCCATTAGAAAAGCCAGGTTGTTGTTGTTAGGTCCATCGAGTTGGTTCCGACTCACAGCGACACTATGCACAACAGAACAAAACACTGCCCAATCCTGCACCATCCTCACAGTTGTTGTTATGCTTGAGCCCACTGTTGCAGCCACTGTGTCAATCCATCTTGTTGAGGGTTGTCCTCTTTTTCGCTGACCCTCTACTTTGCCAAGCATGATGTCCTTCTCCAGGGACTGGTCCCTCCTGATAACATGTCCAAAGTATTTGAGACATAGTCTCACCATCCTTGCTTCTAAGGAGCATTCTGGTTGTACTTCTTCCAAGACAGATTTGTTCATTCTTTTGGCAGTCCATGGTATAGTCAATAT
>NW_004444040.1:581958-583327 GCF_000243295.1 Trichechus manatus latirostris
TGGATCCAAGTAAAACGAAATCCTTGACAACTTCAATCTTTTCTCCTTTTATCATGATGTTGGTTATAGGTCCAGTTGTGAGGATTTGTGTTTTCTTTATGTTGAGGTGTAATACATACTGAAGGCTGCGGTCTCTGATCTTCATCAGTAAGTGCTTCAAGTCCTCTTCACGTTCAGTAAGCAAGGTTGTGTCACTGCATAACACAGGTTGTTAATAAGTCTTCCTCCAATACTGATGCCACGTTCTTCTTCATACAGTCCAGCTTCTCGGATTATTTGTTCAGCACACAGATTGAGTAAGTATGGTGAAAGAATGCAACCCTAACACACACCTTGCCTGACTTTAAACCACGCAGTATCCACTTGTTCTGTTCAAACAACTTCCTCTTGATCTATGTACAGGTTCCTCATGAGCACAATTAAGTGTTCTGGAATTCCAATTCTTTACAATGTTATCTGTAATTTGTTATGGTGCACACAGTCAAATGCTTTTGCATAGTCAATGAAACACAGGTAAACATCTTTCTGGTATTCTCTGCTTTCAGCCAGGATCCATCTGACATCAGCAATGTTATCCCTCATTCCATGTCCTCTTCTGAATCTGACTTGAATTTCTGGTAGTTCCCTGTCAATACACTGCTGCAGTCTCTTTTGAATAATCTTCAGCAAAATTTTACTTGCATGTGATATTAATGATATTGTTCGATAATTTCCTCATTCTGTTGGATCACCTTTCTTGGGAATAGGCATAAATACAGATCTCTTCCAGTCTGTTGGCCAGGTAGCTGTCTTTGAAATTTCTTAGCATAGACAAGTGGGCACTTCCAGCGCTGCGTCAGTTTGTTGTAACATCTCAACTGGTATTCCATCAATTCCTGGAGCCTTGTTTTTCGCCAATGCCTTCAGTGCAGCTTGGACTTCTTTTTTCAGTACTATCAGTTCCTGATCATATGCTACCTCCTGAAATGGTTGAACATCCACCAATTCTTTTTGGTGTAGTAACTCTGTGTATTCCTTCCATCTTCTTTTGATGCTTCCTACATCATTTAATATTTTCCCCATAGAATACTTCAGTATTGCAACTTGAGGCTTGAATTTTTTTTTTTTTAGTTCTTTCAGCTTGAGAAATGCCAAGCATGTTCTTCTCTTTTGCTTTGCTATCTCCAGGTCTTTGCACATGTCATTATAATACTTTACTTTGTCTTTCGAGCTACCCTTTGAAATCTGTTCAGCTCTTTTACTTCATCATTTCTTCCTTTCACTTTAGCTACTCGATGTTCAAGAGCAAGTTTCAGAGTCTCTTCTGACATCCATTTTGGTCTTTTCTTTCTTTCCTGTCTTTTTAATGACCTCTTGCTTTCTTCATGTA
>NW_004444040.1:583427-593923 GCF_000243295.1 Trichechus manatus latirostris
CTATCATGCGATCTCTGGCATTGTTTCTATCACCAAGGCCATATTTTCCAACAACTGATCTTTCTTCTTTGTTTCCAACTTTCACATTCCAATTGCCAGTAATTATCAATGCATCCTGATTGCATGTTCAATTAATTTCAGACTGCAGAAGTTGGTAAAATCTTCAATTTCTTCATCTTTATCCTTAGTGGTTGGTGTGTAAATTTGAATAATGGTTGTGTTAACTGGTCTTCCTTGTAGGCATATGGATATTATCCTATCACTGACAGCATTGTACTTCAGGATAGATCTTGAAATGTTCTTTTTGATGATGAATGCAATGCCATTCCTCCTCAAGTTATCATTTGGGGCATAGTAGACCATACGATTGTCCAATTCAAAATGGCCAATACCAGTCCCTTTCAGCTCACTAATACCTAGGATATCAATGTTTATGCACTCCATTTCATTTTTGATGATTTCCAGTTTTCCTAGACTCATACTTCATACACTCCAGGTTCTGATTCTTAATGGATGTTTGCAGCTGTTTATTCTCATTTTGAGTCATGCCACATCAGCAAATGAAGGTCCCTAAAGCTTGACTCCATCCATGCCATTGAGACTGACTCTACTTTGAGGAGGCAGCTCTTCCCCAATCGTGTTTAGAGTGCTTTCCAATCAGAGGGGCTCATCTTCTGGCACCATATCAGACAATGTTCCATTGCTATTTATAAGGTTTTCACCAGCTAATTATTTTCAGAAGTAGACCACTGGCTCCTTTTTCCTAGTCTGTCTTAGTCTGGAAGCTCAGCTGAAACCTGTCCACCATGGGTGATCCTGCTGGTATTTGAATATCAGTGGCATAGCTTCCAGCATCATAGCAACAAGCAAGCTCCCACAGTACAACAAACTGAAAGATGTGTGGGGGAGAAAAGCCAGGTACTGCGTAGTTATTATTATCTTACATCCTGACAAGAACTCATTACATAAGGATCATCATCCCCATTTTACAGGCAAAGAAACTGAGACATAGTCTGGCCCAGTGTCTTGCCAAAGATCAGGTGGCTGATCAGCAGCACAGGCCCTCAACTGTGTCCTGAAGAAAGAGCAGCAATCTGGAGGTCCTGGGCAGGTTGCAGAGTGGGTTTGGTGGGAGAGGTGGCAGATGAGGAGAGGTGGAGAGAGATGGCATTTGTGGCTCTGATATACCCCAAGTCCTGGTGACGTAAGGTCCAGAGTGTGACTGCAGAGGAGGTGGCCATCCTGAGGTGACGTTGTCAACACCCTGAGCCCCTTTGGTGGACGCACTCAAGGCCATGGACTGAGAAGCACTGAACCTCTAGGTACTGACCCTTTTCCTCAGGTCGCATCCCTCCCTTGGCCAACCTTGGCCAGCATGGTGCACTAAGGGGGTGTGTCAGGGTATGGGGCAAAAAACCCTGGGCCATGTACTGCATAAGCCTCAGGCTCGAGCCTCCACTCTTCTTGCTACCTGTGTGGCCCTTCACAAGTTAACCCACCTTCCTGGGTGTAATGAGGACTTCTCATCCTCATAATGGGCCTCATGAGACTCAGAAATGTTAAGCAACTTACCCAGGCTCACACATCTGGTAAAGGCAGGGCTGGAATTCAACTCATCTATTCCAGTTATCTATTGCTACACAACAAATCTCCCCACAACAGAGTGACTTAAAATAGCAATATTTATTTTGCTCATGAGCATGCAATTTGTGTAGGGCTTGGTGGAGACACCTCATCTCTGCTCCCATTGGCATTAGCTAGGGTGGCTCCAAGGCTGGAGCTGGAATCATCTGAAGGCTTATTCACTCATTTGCTGGGTGGTTGGTGCTGGCTGTTGACTTAGACCTTAGCTGAACATGTTCTCCGTGGGGCCTGGGCTCCCTCACAACATGGTGGCTGGGTTCCGAGAGTGAGAGTCTTGAGAGTCCATCTCCAAAACCCATGTTCTCCCCGTGAAGGACTGATGAGTGGAGAATAAAATTTTGGGTGTGAAAGAGCTGCCTGGAGCAAAAGGTCTCCATATAAAGCAGAATGCTCTGTCCCTGAAACCTGCAAGGTCTTTGGTAAGCCTGGAGGGCAGGGCTGAAGCAGTTGATTCCAGAACCTCTCTCCCAAAGGCAGAGGCTGAGCTGGTCATACAGGACACCAGGACAGAGAGGCCCCAGGCAGAAACAGGCTTTTAGAATGAAAATGTCCCCTGAGCAGGGCAACACAGCTGCTACCACTTAGAATTCCTACCACATTCAGGCCAAGAACCCAGGAGCTGCCCTTGCTTCCTCTTCTTGCCCCTGCGGTCAGCACCACTTCCAAAACATATCTGAGTCCATTCTCTCCTCAGCTTCATGGCCACACTGTTGGCCCAGCCACCATCAGCTCTTGCTTGGACCATTGCAGAAGCTAGCCTTCTCACTGTCTACCATTCCAAAACATTTTTTACTCAGCAGCCAGAGAGTTTTTAAAACTATGAATCAAACGTCACATCACTCCCTGTGTAAAAAGCTTCTGAGGGCTTCCTATCCTGACAGAAAAATTCAAACTCCTCAAATGGCCACAAGTCATCACTGTGTAACCTTGCACTGTGTTCCCCGCCTGGGATGATCTCCTACTCCTACATCTTTGCTTGGCTGATTCTTGTCCTTTGGGTCTCAGCTCCAATGGCACCTCCTTTGAGAGGCCCTCTCTGATCACTTGGTCTAAATTAGTCCCTACCTCCCACTTTAGGATTGTTCTTATCACCCTATAATATCACTTTATTTATTTGTTTGCTTGCTTTTTTATTTGCCTGCCCTCTCCCCAACCCTGATCTCAGGAGAGCAGGGACTGACCACATCTGTCTTGTCCACTGTTCTGTCCCAAGTATCTAGAACAGGGGTTGACACAGACGAGACACTGAACAAACATTTGTGAATGAGTGAGTTAAATGAGCTAGACCCATAGACACACATTCTCTCACCCTTGTACACTCAGTCACATGCTCTCCCACACTTGCAAGCACACACACACACACTCACATACATGGCTCATACATTCAGACACTCTTAGACATTCTGCCTGGGAGCTCCAAGGTGCTCTGCTGCCGTAATCAGGGACACTGCTGCTCCCTCGTGGTAGGAATAGGGAAGTACAGCCAGGGTCTTGCCAGGAAACAGTTCTGTGGCTAACCTCAGAATAACTTTGACCCTCCTTCCTTGCAGATACTCAGGGTGATTCCACACCAACTATCTCCTCCTGGGGAATGTCTTCATATCATTTCTGAACCTCTCCTCTCCATCCCGGTATTTGGTCCAGAGCCTGGACCTCAGGATGTGCTAACAGATGCAGAGAGGGAAGGAGGAGAGGTGGGAAACTGCATGACTCAAGCAAGTTAAGATTCTTCCTCTCTTTACTGCTTCAACCCGCAATTCCAGAATCACTGTCATACGGCCTGGCACAGTAGGTGACAGTAAATGTTGGTACACTCCTAGATTCGGAATCAGATGTGAAAGCCTGGAAAGCCGGAATGAAGCCTTGGGTTTTATCCAGTAGTTCTTAGGAAGCCACCAAAGGAGCGAAGGATTAGAACTGTGCTTTGGACAGATTAACCACCATATGCATTCATTCATTCATTGATCCATCCATTCAGCAAATAGTGCTCCAAACTTTTTTTCCACCCCAGGCTCTGTGGTAGTTACTGTTGTCATTAACTGCCATCGAGTTGGCCCCCAACTCATGGTGACCCCATGCACAACAGAACACTGCCTCGTCCTGCACCATCCCCATGACCAGTTGCAGATCAGACATTTGTGATCCATAGGGTCTTCACTGGCTGATTTTCAGAAGTAGATCACCAGGACTTTCTTCCTAGTCTGTCTTAGTCTGGAAGCTCTGCTGAAACCTGCTCAGCATCACAGCAACATGCAAGCCTCCACTAACAGATGAGTGGTAGCTGTGCTTGAGGTGCATTGGCCAGGAATCGAACCTGTCTCCTACACGGAAGGTGAGAATTCTACCACTGAGCCACCACGCCTGGCTCTGTGTTAAGTCCTGGTAATTTAGCAGTGACCAGACAAAAGTGATCTCGGCCTTCATGGAGCTCTTGGTCTGGAGTAACATGTAGGAGAAAGACTCAGACACAGAGTGGCATTACCCCAGTCTAGGTAAGGTGAGTCCTGGGGCTTCATAGAAGGGCCTCAGCTCCTACCCAAATAAGTCCTGTAGGCAGCACAGAGGTGAAAGTATGCTCAGCCACTGATTAAGGCACAGGCCCTGGGGGCAGGGGCAAGCCTGGTGATCCTCAGCCCACTTTCCAGGTAATGAGAAGCCAACCTGCTCAACTCAGTAGCTGCATCTGTTGATTTATTTTTTCCTGGTCCAATCAAATAGATGCAAATAGTATGCAAATATATGCAAGAGGTCCTAACTAAAGGAATGCTAAATAAATGTATTATGGTCTATCTGCTGCAATTATAGGCAAACTCAGCGTTTAGGATGTGACCAACATGAAATTCTGAACTGATGTTAGGATCAGACAACAAAATCAGTTCAGAGACAAGATGAAGCAGAGGCCCAGGGACCCAGACACACCAGATGGGGAGATGCAGGTGTTTGTAGAAGATTCACGCTGTTAAGAGTGTGCGAAAATAGCAAGGAGTAGATATCATTCTCAGCCAGGGCTAGAGTTTCAGTCCTTCCTTTGAAGAAATATGGATGAGCAGTTAAAAGTCCTGGGTGCTAGTCCCAGCCTAGGCCACTTGGTAGCTCTATCACTAAGTAACTAGTCACTTCTCCAATCTGTTTTCTAACAATGGGTACAATGACAGGGAAGCATGGAGGAGACAGTGGAGGGGCCTTTGGCTGGGATCCACAGAAGTAGACCCTGAGACAAGGATTCCTGTGAAAGTGACTTACTGTGTTCCAGGAGCAGCTGGGGGAGGATGGGGAAGTAGACAGGGAGCAGAGGGAAGCCAAGCAGGGGTATGTTACCGAAGTCCCGCTTTGGTACTAGTCCAGTGGGGGTGCTCTAGAGATGGTGTAGGTCACACCTCATTTGATGTGCAAGGGAGTTGGGGTGTTTATACTCCTGTACTCGTCAGTCATTGGAGGAAGGAACCAAAAACCCATTGCCGTCAAGTCGATTCCAACCCATAGTGACCCTGTAGGACAGAGTACAACTGCCCCATAGAGTTTCCAAGGCTGTAATCTTTAAGAAAGCAGACTGCCACGGAGTTCTCCCACAGAGCGGCTGGTGGGTTCCAACCGCCGACCTTTTGGTTAGCAGCTGAGAGGTCAACCCCTGCACCACCAGGGCTCCTTGGAGGAAGTAATTCCCCCCTTAAAAAAACCCAGTTGTGCAGTTGACTCCAACTCATGGCGATTCTATGTGTGTTAGAGTAGAACTGTGCTCCATAGGTTTCAATGACTAAGTTTTCAGAAGTAGATCACCAGACCTTTCTTCCAAGGCACCTCTGGAACCTCCAACCCTTTCGGTTAGCAGCCAAACGCATTAACAGTTTCCACCATCCAGGGACTCCAAATTCCTCCTGGCAGACATAAATCCCCAGGCACCTTCCAGCTCTCCAAACATGCAGGCGAAGCAGGATCCAGCAGGCTGAGAGCAGTCGTCAGACAGACCTGGGTACAGGCTGCTGAGAGGGAATGCGTACTGGGGGCTAGCGTGCACAAAATGGGATCCAAGGGGTCCTTTGCCACAGGCGGGTAAGTGCTTCGGTAACTGTGCAGTGCGATACCAGAGGTAGGGGATACCCAGGTCCTCATCTGGGCTCTTCCCGGAGCTCAGCCTCAGGCAAGTCCCTCCACCTCTCCAGTTCTATGTCTTCCTGGACAAATGAGGGCAACAATACACGTGGACTATCATGAGGGTATGAAGAGTTGAGAAATGATAACTATGCTGGCCCCTTCATCCCCTGCTGTTGATCTGGAAATTAGCCAATAAAAACTTTATGGATCACAACAGAATATTGTCCAATTATTACAGCCAAGAAAACCCTACGGGCAGTTCTACTCTGTCACATGTGGTTGCCATGAGTCAAACTCAACTGGACAATACCTAACGACAACAACATAGGACTCGAATGGAGATCGCCGTTCCATAACAATATCGAGAGTGCTTCCTCCTTCGTTTCTTTTTTTTGGTTGCCAAGTATTCTATTATATGAATTTGCATCATTGCCCTGTGGAGGGCAATGTGACACTATCAAAACTACAAATACACAAATCCTCCAGCCCAGCAATTTTATATATAGGATTTTATCCTATAGATATGTTCGCACACATGAAACAACATACCTACAAGTTTATCCATTATAGCACTGTTTGTAATACAAAAGGAATTAAAACAGCCTAATTGTTAAATAAAGTATGTAATTATGCAAATTCATATAATGGAATACTTGGCAACCAAAAGAAAAGAAAGAAGGAGGAGGAAGCACTCTCGATACTGTTATGGAACTGCGATCTCCATTCGAGTCCTGTGTTGTTGTTAGATGTTGCCAGTTGAGTTTGACTCACGGCAACCACATGTGACAGAGTAGAACTGCCCACAGGGTTTCCTTGGCTGTAATCATACTGGAAGCAGATCACCAAGTCTTTCTCCCAAGGAGCCTCTGGGTGGGTTCAAACCGCCAACTTCGCAATTAGCAGCTGAGCGCTTAACTGTTTGTGCCACCAGGGCTCCTTCCCAGCCCAATAGTTAAGTTAAAAAAAACCAAGATTTAAAAAAAAAAGTAAGCTAACAAGATAAAGAATAGTGTAAATAATGTGTATTTAACAAACTCTTATATAGCCAAGTATTGTTCTGGGTGCTTTTCAAATACGAATTCACTCAGTCCCCCTAATAATCCTATGCTGTTGTTAGTTGCATCAAGCCATCTCTGACTCATGGCTACCCCATGTGTAACAGAATAAAGAGTTGCTGAGCCCTGCACCATCTTCATGATCACTGGTATGCCTGAGTCCATTTTTGCAGCCGTTGTATAGTGCTTTCTAACCAAGGGGGCTCATCTTTCAGCGCTATTTTGGATAAATTCTTTTGTGATCCACAAGGTTCTTATTGGCTAATTTTCAGAAGTAGAACACCAGGCCTTTCTTCCTAGTCTTAGTCTGGAAGCTCGGCTGAAACCTCTTCACCAGGGGTGACCTTGCTGGTATTTGAAATACCAGTGACATAGCTTCCAGCATCATAGCAACACACAAGCCACCAGAGTACAACAAACTGACAGACAAGTGATGGACTGACAGACAGGTAGTCTAAGTGTTATTATTATGTCCATTTTATAGATAAGAAAATGGAGGCACAGAGAAGTTAAGTAACTTGACCAAGGTCACACAGCTAACAAATGGCAGAGCCAGGATTTGAAATGGGGAGAGGGGCTCCAGAGCCTGTGCTTCCTATCACTATGCTGTATTTCCTCTCAGTAGGTGGAGATTACTCTTAACCAATCATAATAACTTTACATTCCTGGCCAGTAATTGGTTTAAGAGCACAGGACCCACCCAATTCTGGCCAATAAGATGAGGGGAATCTGCTGGGGACTTGTAGGAAAGGTTTTCTCATTAATCAAAAGAGACTTCCAGGAGGAGACAGTCTCCTTCTGCTTGCAGATGTTGTCATGTTTGCATGTGAAGCTGTCAGTGCAGGCAGCGCCCCCATGACTCTGAAGGACGAGACCCCAAAACAGAGGCCCAGGCACTGAGGGACAAAGCAGTGGAAAGACAGGCAGAACCCAGGTCCGTGGTAAAGGCATCGAGCCACTGAATTAACCAGCCCTGGGGCCACTCTCCCTCTGGTCTTGTGAGATAATAAACATCCTTTCTGTAAGGCAGTGTTTCTGAAACCTGAACAGGCATTAGCACCACGTGTTAAAACACAGATGGCTTGCCCCCACCCCTTGGAGTTTCTGATTCAGTAGGCAAAGCCAAGAATTTGCATTTCTAACAAGTCCCCAGGGGACGCTGATGCTGGCTGGTCTGGGGACCACACTTTGAGAATCACTGGTTTAAAGCATTTTGAGTTAGGGACTTTGTTCCTTGAAGCTGGAAGCATCCTGCTGCACCCTGTGACCTTGAGTGATGTGCCTCCAAATCTTCTAGGGTAGGGGGCCAGGGGTCATCAGATCAGAAAGGCAACATAGGACTGTGAAAAGAGCACTAGAACAGAGTCAGGAGCCCAGGATGCTCCATCTCTCCCTCTGCGACCTTGAGCAATTCATTTCTTCTCTGCTGGAAGAGGAGGACACATGAAACCACCGCTTTTCTTTCTGGTTCTGATACTCTGTGTTCCAGGATTCTCCGGAGCCAAGCCATCTGGCCTTGGCGACTCTGACAGTATCAGGTGCCACCATCCCCTCTCACCCCCACCCTATACCCTGGGAAGGCTTCAGGCCTGCAGCACCAGGCGCTGGGCTGTGAGTCAGGCACCACAGTCATTTGTAGCATATTAAAGTTCCAGGCAGAAAACTCATTTGGAGCCTGTGTTTGCGCTGCGAAAAGAGGGGCCAGAGCCAGGCCTCTCTCCCTGCAGGGCCTTAATCTCCCCTGGCTTGAGCGAACCTGCGTCACAAACCAGCATCAGAGAGGGAATTGATGCTCAGGTCTGTGGGGGTCGTTCCCCAGGGTTTCTGGATTTGAAGGTGTTGGGTAAACACAAATTTTACCACAACTTCTCCCTCAATATTCAATTAGTCACCAAGTGCTGGCTCCCACCTCCTGAATGTTGTCCGAATCTGCCTGGTGTCCCTTTCTCTTTGTGCTGGATCCTTGGAACAGGCTTTAACTGATCTCTCTTCCTCCATCTTGCCTCTTTGCCCTCTGCCCCAAACACCTGACCTGGCCTTTGGATAAACTCCTAAGCATGGAAGCCCCGCAAAGCTCTTCACAATCTGCCCCCTCCCCCATCTTCTGTGGCATCCTGTGCTGTCTGTTCTCCAGCTAGACCCACGTATACAGTTTCCAGAATGTTTTGGGCTCTCTCTTCCCTCTGAGCCTGTGCATGTGCTGTGCCCCTGCCTGGAACACAGTGTGCTCCATCCTCCCTCCCTCCATGAAGTCCCTGGGTCTCTGCACATCTCACTCCAGACAGAACAGGCTGCATGATTTGCGGAGCCCCCATGCAAAATAAAAACACGGGGCTCTCGTTCAAAATTTATTAAGGCTCTTGTTCAAAATTTATTAAGAATTTCAAGATGGCATCAGCAGTGCATTGAACCAAGTGTGGGGGGGACCCTTCTAAGCATGGGGTCTGGGTGATGGCACAGGCTCCCTGCCCGTGAAACCAACCCTGCTCCGGGCTGTCCACCCAGTGCCTCCACCCAATGCTTCCTGCGCCCCCACAGCCCTCTGTGTGTCCCTCTGTCTCAGTGCTGATCACCTACCCTGAGTCGTCTGTTTTTCTCCCCCCACTAGACTGTGAGCACCAGGGGCAGGACTCCCATCTGTCTTATTCCCTGAGTGTTCCAGGTGCCTGGCACAGAGCTTGGCAGAGCTGGCACTCAATAAATATTTGCTGGATTATCACGCAAGGCATAAACAACCTGTTCAACACATATTTGTCCAGTGCCTCTGATGTGCCAGGCACAATTCTAGGCACCCGGGCTACATAGGTGAACAAAACAAAGAGCCTTGCTCTTGCAGTATTTGCGTTTTAGGAAGAGAGGCGCAGTGTCTTCTGCTGTGTTCTGGCAGAAGCCGTCCCTGAGACTGGGGTTTGAGTGCAAGTAGATAATTTGGTAGGGACAGGAAGCACCGGTGGGGGAGTGGGGAAGGGAGGCAGGAAAGAGAAGTCAAACAGGGATGTGAAACTGAGCAGATTACCGCTTCAGGCACCTGGGGCTCACCCCATGGGGAACGCTGGGAGATGGGGGTCTCACCTGAGGGGCAAGGAAGACGAGGTGTTTATCCACCGGCACCCATTCTTCAGTGGTTGAGGGCTGCTCCTGGGCCGTCAGCTGCCGGGTCCTCTGGCCTGGCCTACACGCAGGCCGGTGGCTCCCGCAGCCAGAGTTCTCAGGTGGGGTTGCACGTGCACGCAGGGAGAGGGGCAGGAGGGTGCTGACAGGATATGGGTGGGCCACAATCAGGGCTTGGAACCAGTTCTAACTGGTTCAGCTGTGGCCGATGAAGTGAAATCAGAACAGATCTGAATTTTTAAAATTTGGGAGAAGTGGAAGGAAAAACGGAATGGGAAAGATTACAGGTTGAAGCCTTGGAATGGGAGGCTCGAAAGAGGCATAGGAAGCCCTTTCAGGAGTCTGATGAAGAAGACTGGATTATTGCCAGGACTTCAGAGAGCAACATACATTCAAAGAGGCATGGTCGGGCGCCATCTTTGAGCAGGGCATCACTGTTTCTGACTCTGCTGGTCAAAAGATTTGGTTACTATGCAATGTGCATGCTGCCCTTGTTTTCTAAGAGGGAGATTAAGTTTCTAGCAGGGCTTTCACCTGTAATTTTTCCCATTCTGGTTATCGTCCCGGTTTACCCACATTTAAAAATTCCGGGTC
>NW_004444040.1:595434-608882 GCF_000243295.1 Trichechus manatus latirostris
ATTATGTCACTTTGGGCATCTCACCTCTCTTTCCTGGACCTCAGTTTCCCCATCTGAAAAACTCAGTGATTTCCTTGGGCCTCTTTGCTTGGGACTGCTCTGTGGGCCTGAAGTTGTCACATCCTTTGTTTTAGGTTCTCTATGGGGCCCCAGCTCTCTGCAGCAGCTGGTGGCCTAGCCACTTTCTGTACTGACCCCTAGTAACTGGCCTAGATGGCCTCTGCAGGGCCTGGGCTCAGCGTATGTGTCCCCTTTGGCAGTTGCTGATAAAAATCCGTCATATTCAGAATGAGAACTGTTAATCTATTTTGGGATGAGCCAGTCCGCCATGATCAAAAGTACCTGCTAAATTTTACTGAATGCTTACTGTATCCTAGGAGTTCTGCCAAGAGCTTCACACGCATATCTTATTTCATCTCTCCCCAGTCCAATGAATCAGCATAATTCTTATCTCTAATATATATGTTAGGGATTTCTTTGGCTGCAAGTAAAAGAAGGTCTGCTTTAAAAAAGGAAATTTAACTGTATCATATAATGAAATGTGCAAGGAGCAAAGTTCTACATTCTTGCAGCACCTCAAGGGTGTCATCTGTAATACCAAACTTTTTCTTTCTGCTCAGCTATTCTTGGCAGTTGTGGTCTATTGCAAATGGCACCAAATTTTTGGCAATTCTGCCTGTCAAGAAATGAGAGTCTATTTCCTCACCTCCTGAATCTGGACTGGCTTTGTGACTGTCTTTAAACAATAGAATGCTATGGAAGTGAGGTTGTAAAAGTTCTAGACCTCAAGAGACCTTGAGATTTCCCTCTTGTCCTCTTGAAAAGCTGCCACCATGTGAACAAGCCTAGGGTAACCTTCCAAAGGATGAGACATGTAACCACCCAGACCACAGGGTACCACCCAGGCTATCATGTTTAAGCAATGTGACCCCATCCCATAGCTGATTGGACCAACGCTAGACCCCTGATCCTGGGTGAACCAAATTCTCAACTTTTGGGACTAAGAGTGTAGTTTGGGCTCCTCTTGAATGGAGGAGCTATAAAAACTTTACAGCTCTTGGTGTCCAGGGCAGGGAAGCCAAGAAAGCTGGTTTGCAGGAAGGAAAGAGTACAGCAGATGGTCAGGGAGATGCAGTGAATGATGTGAAGAGTCTCTTAAAAGCCTTCTGGCCCCAAGTCTGTTCTATACCTTTGTCCTTGAAGCTTCAGGTGAAACATTTGTATACCTATAATTCTTTTTTCCCTTAAGCTCCCTTGAGGGGAGGAGTCTCTGTTATTTGCAACCAAGAATCCCAATTGTTGTAATGGGATTTTCTAAGAATGAGTGTTGGAACTCAAAGACATATGAGCCTCCAAAACCACCTTCATCAACTTCCTTAATTCAGTTAATTAGAACAAAGCGCAAATGAAGCTCATGGCAGAAAAAGAGAAAGGATGAGAACTATTTATTGAGCCCCTACTATGTGCTGAGCACTTTCATATTTGTTATCTTATTAACTTTATATGTCAGAGTTCAAGGTGAAGAACAAATCCACTAGAAATGATATAGAACAAAGGATTTATTATAGGAATTTGACCTTATGCAATTCTGGGTGCTGGCTAAGTTTACATATGGTTGTTGCTTCTGTGTTCGGTGTTGGGCCTGAAGTGAGAAGGGCAGGCAGCTGGAAAGGAGAGATGATCCTGAAGTGGAGGAGAGCAAGAAAAACTGGAATCCACAAGGATAAGCTAGAACCCACGTCAGTCTCTTACCACCTCCAAGCTTCCAACTTCAATAATGTAGGTGACCTGTGTGAGAAGCTGGTCACTTTGCCATGGAGCTACACGTGAACCTGGCCCAGGATTCAGAGAGACTGAAGGAGGAGACCAGCATGATCTGGGGGAGCTGTGGGTCTGGCTGCTACCCCAGGAGATCCAGCTGGCACGGGAAGAGCTGTGGACCCAGCTGCTGCCCCACGCTATCAGGTGAGCCAGCAGATACCCCTCATGGTGCATGAGCTGCAAATGCACCTGGCTTTATACTGACCTCTTGAGCACAAACATGGCCACCGCTTCACTTCCACCTTCCAAATCTCACGCAAATTTTTCTTGGGGCCAACACTAACCCAGAACCATGAAGGACAGGAAATGCTGGGAAAAGAGTTTGACATAATACAAAGCCACCACATCAATCCATACCACAACCTGATGGTTGCGGGTTCTTTTTCTGTTTAATAGACGAGGAAACAGAGGCTCAGAGTGGGTGAAGTGGCCAAAGTCATACAATGAGAAAGGACTGAGTTGAGAGCTAGGCTACCTGATTCCACTGTGTGAATGATTGGGAGGTTATCATATAGAAGATACTTGAAATCAGGCAGGTCTGCATACAGAGAGGACCTTTTCACACATATCTTGTGGGATTATTGGGAAATCCAGTGAGATGTGTGAACTTAAATAACATATATATTTTCAAATCAAAGTGCTCGTTTATGCATGTTCATTGTGGATAATCAAAAAGAAGATGAAAAGCCTCTGTGATCGTAGCCTGAGAAGGTATAAGCATCAAGGAGTCCATGACAAAGAGGAGGCAAAGACTTTATGGCTGGCTGAACTTTGTCTCAAATGTCAACGCAGAGAATCTAGTGAGTGATGTTGGACCCTGGTGAGCTACTCATTTCTCAAGCTCATCAGGACTAAATAGCTTCAAACCTGCGTATTCTGGTCCATCAAATGCCCAAACTCATGAATTAATTGAGACCGCCACTGCTCCACAGCTAAACATGTGTGTAACAAAGTACAAATGCATAGTATTTAATATTTGACATCAGAATTTCTCTTTATTTGGAAGAATGCCTTGATAAATCACTAGGCGGAGAGGGGGAGAACTGGAGTGTTGACAAGGGTCAGGGCACCAAAAAGGAAAAGGCAAACTGCTCTGCCTGAGACACTTGTTTTGCTGAGAATTTTGTTTTGCTTTAGGGAAGGAGTGGGAGAGGAGAGAGAGGACTAGAAGGAAAGGGAATGAGGACTGAGAAATGGTGGACCTAGACTATGTGGGCAAAAGGTCTGGAGGAAACCACTGGAACTGGGAGGCCAGATGGATTTTAAGAACACGGACAAAGTGATGTAACTTTATGCTGTAGAATGGTGTACAGTGCAATTCCCACACTGCTGTTTACACAAATGCTTTGTGTGGTTGATTTTCTTCTCTTTGACTAGACCAGGGGTCAGGAGAATGCGGTGGGAGGAGTAAGATGGGGTAGGTTTAAAGGGAGAAAGAGGATATACGTCACATTTTAGGGACACAGTGTAGGGGAATAAGAGTCTAAAGTTGGATTTGACATTGGAGGGCATCAGCCATCTCCCTAACCTGCCTTGGAACTTCACAGATCCCTTAGGGAAATATTTAACTGTGCTGGGAACAAAGGATTCTAGCCAATTGTATTTACATACAAAGAGGCAAGGAGGCCCCAGCTGACATAGGGGTTAGACAAAAACATAAAAATTGCAATTCCAAACACCATCCCCCCAACACAACAGTGGCAATATCTGAAGAAGGCTGAGGTCAACGCACCCAGCACCACGTGCTCAGACCCATAGTATAAAGATCACAGTAGGTTTAAGCCAATCTTAACAGTCCTGTTCCCCCCATTTTCCCAGCTAAGAGTGGCCTTGTGACCCTGTTCTGGCTAATGAGATCAAAGCAAAACAAAAACAAACCCGCTGCTGTCGAGTCGATTCTAATTCATAGTGACCCTGTAGGATGGAGTAGAACTGGCCCATAGAGTTTTCAGGGGGCACCTGGTGGATTCAAACTGCCAACCTTTTGGTTAGCAGCTATAGCAGTTAACCACTACACCACCAGGCTTTCCAAGATCAAAGCAAAAGTCTGCCAAATTGGGTGCAGGGAGAGGGAGGGGGTTCTGGAAGCTTTTGTTTCCTGCTTTCTTCTACCTTGAACATAGACTCACTGGTTGGTGTGGTGGCAGCCATCTTGTTACCATGAGGAAAAGTCAAGACAATCACAGAGTCCTAGTTGAACCGCTGAACCAAAACCAGCAGCCACCTCTGGCCTTGTTACATTATAAAAATAAACCCCTGTTGGTTTATAGCCACTATAGTCAGCTTTTCTGTTTCTAACACTGCACCCATTTCTAAGTGGAACTTAGGTGGATGAAGGAAACTGCTCCTCAAATGACTTGGTTTTACTCATGTCTTAGAATTAAAGACAAATTCAGAGGACAGTTTAATCAGATGCTTGGAACCAACAGGCACAGCTACAGCCCTGGTAGAGAATAGAAAAGAACTGCCAGATCTCATTACAGAAGGCGCAAAACAGCCCTCCGGTGAAGCATCAAAGTTAATGGTGTGTCTCAGTCTCATCCACCGGCAAAGCCAAGCCAGCAAAACGAAGCCAGTGATGAATGCCGCCACATCAGCTGGTAGCTTGCTATGGTTTTAGTCCCTTAAGCACCAGCAGTATTAGGATCCTACTGGAGAAATGCGAGGCAAGAGAGCTGAGAAAGGGTATGCTACAGGAACAGAGCAGGTGTTTATGGGTAAGAAATAAGCAAGAGAAGGCAACTATTGTCCCCATTTTATATATGAGAAAGCAAACAGGATGAGAGTTCTACAGGGTTAGTTTGCATTTAAATTAATTGATTTATTCATCAAACACTTATTAAGTACCTACTGTGTACCAGGTCCTATACTGGGTGTCAGTGAGATACTCTAAATCTAGTGGGGATAATAAACCAGGACACAAATAAGTATAACATAAACCAAATGGATCCTGGAAGTCTTGAGAGAGGGCCAAAATGGTGGGAGTACTGGGGAGAGAGATAACTTTTACTTTGCATTGCCAGTGGATGGGAGGAAGTGATTCGATTCAGCTTGGCAATTACTTTTGGGACGCATGACCTGAGCATACAAAAATAAAGAGAAAGAGGAGAAATGAACTGATTCATCCACAAGGGCAAGGACTGTACTCTTACTAGGTTTCCAGTACCTATGTAAGTCCCAAATACAGGTAGTACCTGACTTATGATGGGGTTCCATTTCGGCGACTCCGTAGTAAGTCAGTTCTGACATGAATACCTCATTTTTTCTTTAGTTTTCATTATTATTGCCTTTTATCATCAGTATCTTTATAAATCTCACCTTTATTTGTCTTTAGGGGTTAGAAACATTACATACAAACATAAAAAATACACAAATCATTAAAAAAAAAAAACAATGGTTTTAAGTGCAGTTTGTCGTAACTCAAATACATGGTAACTTGGCAACTATCTGTAAATTAATTAAATGAATATATTAATTAGGCACCTACAGTATTTGAGAGGCACTATGCTGGGCACATTTGGTATATGGGCCAGGGGGTTATTGCCAATTTTCAGAAGAGGACTGAGACCCAAAGAAGAGAAGTAATGCCCAAGACCTTAAAGGATTCAAACCCAGGTATATCTGAATCCGTATCCAGGCTTAATTCACAACACGACACTGATTCCTTCTACAAGTCAGGATTTGTTCAGAAAACCCAAGTGAAACTGGCTTAAACAGAAAAAGGAATTTACAGAACTATGTAACCGAAGAGTCTAGTGTAGGTTCAGGTAAGGGTTGATCCAGCAGCTCAAATGATGTCATCAAGGGCCCAGTTTCCTTTGAACTCACAGTTTTTAAATTTCTTCCTCCAGCTCTATGTTTGTGCTATCACAAACCAGGTCCAGCTTCTTCTGTGACATAGTGGTGCCACTGTTTTAAACTCCAGGCCTACACTACTGACTGAGGAAAGAGACGGTATCTCTGGTAGCCCTTGCAGGAAAGGAAGAAAGCTTCACCTTTCCAGAAATCCTGGAAAACATATCCTCACGTCTCACTGGCTCTGGTGAGTCATATGCCCATCTGTGAAGTGTCAGTATGGGTCCCTGAGGATGGTTTTTATACGCAGAAAAGACTATTCCTGATTAGTTTTAAAATTTAATAGTAAATGTATTAAAGTTAGAAACTAAATGCCTAGTTTTTTAAATTTTTAAGTTCAACTTATAAACCTTACTATTCTATTTCAAGATCTAGAAATTTTAATAATCAAGGTTAAAGGGCCCTTTGCAATTAACTAAGCATTGTAAACTGCACTAATAAATTCAATACAATTGAATTTCTTTTTAGGTACTTTAATTACCTATCTAATAAACAAAACCTTTTAAATACTTAGTGTTTGTAAATTAAATATAGTAAACTTATAAATATAGTAACTATTCAGGCTTCTTAAAAGTTCCAAATCAGCTCTAGAAAATCAAATTATTAATTTACTTTTTGTCTCTATGGATTTTCCTATCCTGGACATATTATATAAATGGAATCGTACACTCTGCAGCCTTTTATGTCTGAGTTCCTTAATATTATGTTTTCAAGGCTCCTCCATGTTACAGCCTGTATCAGTATTCCATTCCTTTTTATTGCTGATAATGTTCCGTCATGTGGTATACCACATTTAATTTATCCATTCATCAAATGATGGACATTTGGATTGTTTCTACTTTTTAGCTATTATGAATGATGCTGTTATGAATATTTGTACACACCTTTTGTGTGGACATATGTTTTCATGTCTCTTAGGTATATACCTAGGAGTGGAATTGCTGGATCATATGGTAACTCTATGTTTAACTTTCTGAGGAATTGCCAGACTCTTTTTCCAAAGCAGCTGCACCTTTTTGTATTCCCACCAACATTGTATGAGGGTGCCAATATCTCCACATCCTCACCAACATTTGTTATTGTCTTTCTTTTTGCTTATAGCCATCACAGTGGGTCTGAAGTGGTATTTCGTGGTTTTGATTTGCAGTTTCCTAACGGCTTATGATGTTGAGTACCTTTTTATGTGCTTATTCGTCATTGGTGTATCTTCTTTTTTAAAAAAATATTTTATCGTGTTTTTGGTGAAAGTTACACAGCAAATTTGGTTCTCGTTTAACAATTTCTATACATATCGTTCAGTGACATTAGTTACACTGTTCACAATGTGTCGCGTTCTCATTATTTCCATTCTGGTTGTTCTGTTTCCATTCATCTGGCTTCCCTGTTTGCCCCTTACCCTCTATTGTTCATTGCTGCTGTGTAGAAAAACAATTTATATTTGTATATTGAGCTTGTATTCTGCAAACTTGCTGAACTTGTTCATTAGTAGTAATAGTTTTTAGTGGATTCCTTAGGATTTTCTGTATACAAAATTATGTCCTCTGTAAATAGAGTTTTACTTCTTCCTTTCCAGTTTGGATGCCATTTATTTCTTTCCTCTTCCTTCTTCCTCTTCCTCTCCTTCTTTTTCTATTTCTTCTTAAGACATTGTTGGTAGTTTTTGTATGTCCAGGAATCTATTTCATCTACTGATTTAACTTCTTGGTATATAATTGTTAATCATATTCCCTTATAATCCTTTTTATTTCTGTAAGGTCAGTAGTGATGTTCCCTTTTTCATTCCTAATTTAGTAATTGGATTCTTCTCTCTTTTCTTCTTGGTAAGTTTAGCTAAACATTTGTCAATTTTGTTGATCTTAAGAACCAACTTTTGGTTTTGTTGATTTTCTCCATTGTTTTTCTATCCTCTATTTCATTAATTTCCACTCCAATCTTTGTTAATTTATTCCTTTTACTTTCTTTTGGTTTAGTTTACTCTTCTTTTTCTTGTTCGTTAAAGTGGAAGTGTAAATTATTGATTTTAGATTTCTCTTCTTTTTTTCAAATGTAGGCATTTAGAGCTGTAAATTTTCCTCCGAGCATTGCTTTAGCTCCACCTCATAAGTTTTGGCTCCTTTCTTTTCTTTTTTTTAAAATAAATCTCAAAGTACTTTCTAATTTTCCTGTGATTTCATCTTTGACCCATTGGTTATTTAGGAGCATGTTGTTTAATTTCTATGTATTAGTGTAATTCCCAAATATCCTTTTGTTATTGATTTCTAATTTCATTCCATTGTGGTCAGACAACGTACTTTATACATCATTTTGCTGTTTGTTTTCTGTACGTCTTATGTCTTTTCTGTTCCTCTATTTTTTGATTACTACTTTCTTTTTGATAAATATTTTCTAATGTACCATTTAATTCCCATGGATATGTATATGTGTATGTATATAATTTTTTTTTCCTTAGTGGTTGCCCTGGGGACTAAAATTAACATCTTAAACTATAACAGTCTACGTTGGATTAGTACCAACTTAATTTCAATAGCATACAAATACCTTCCTCCTTCATAGCTTCATTCCTTCCCCTATCCCTTGTGCTAAGGTTGTTTTTATAGATTACATCTTTATGCATTATAAGCCCATGAAAACAGTTTTATAATTATCGCTTTATGCACTTGTCTTTTAAATCAAATAGAAGAAATCTTGGGCACAAGGTTTAACTTCTCTGTACTTCAGTTTTTCATTTGTTCAATGGGGATAACAATATCAGTCAATATTAAATTTTATAATAATAATAATAATAATATAGCTAACATTATTAAGTGCACATTGTGAGTCAAACACTGTTCTAAGCTCTTTACATGTATTAATCATTTAAAATCTAACAAAGACCTATGAGGTAAGTACTATCATTATCCCCATCTTACATGTGAGAAGTTAAGTAACTTCCCTAAGGACACACAGCTGATAAGTGGTAGAGCTGGGATTTGAACCTAGACATTCTAGCTTCAGAGTTCTTACCCCCCACAATAATATATATAAAATATTTTGAGTTCAATACATGTACTTCAGAATGGTTTACTGAAGAGACCTTTTTAAAACACAAATCTGATCATGTCATCCACCCAACCACCCCAACCTCAGTTTAAAATGTGTCTATGGTTCTATCCTGCTCTTAGGATGAAAGCAAAATCTCCTCGTATGATCTATAAGCCCCACCCACTCACCACCCTAGACTCTCTCAGATCACCTTCCCTATCGCTCTCTCTGCTCCAGCCACTCTTGCCTGCTTTGTTTCCTCATACTCACCAGGCTTTTCTGGCTTGCCACAGTATAGCTTCGCACATGCTGTTGCCCCTGTCGAGAATACTGTCCCCCATCATCTTTCCTCCTCTCCACCTCATTACTCCTGCTCATCCTTCACTTCCTCAGGGAAGCTTTTCCTGTTACCCCAGACTAGATCAGGCCCTTCAAATTAGAGAGATATTGCGTACCAGGTACCTCTCCTTTTTGTACATCTATGTTTTCTTGATGTGATTTTTTGGTAGTATTTGGATTTTAAGCCCCAGGATATCAAGGGCATTGCTTGCTTTTGCTAATCACTGTATCACTAGTGCCTAGTTTAGAGCCTGACACCTAGTAGGGACCCCCTTAATGTATTTTGGAGTAAATGAATGAATACATGATTAATAAGTTCTTCTGACCTTGGCCCAAAGGCAAGAATCCCCAAGCTGTGTCTACATCTGTCCAGTACAGCTGGTTACTTCAGCCAACTATATCATGAAGCCCTCATTCATTCATTCATCAAAGACTTATTCAGTCCCTACCATGTGCCTGGCATTGTTCTAGCAGATAGGGATTGAGTGGTGAACAAACAAAGTCTTTGCTTTCACAGAACTTATATGTAATAAACAGATAAATATGTTGAATAATGTCAGGTGGAATAAAACTAAAATAGGGTAAGAGTAGAACAGGGTGGGCGTGGGTGACTACTTTAGCTACAGTGACCAGGGCGGCTTCTCTGATGGGGTGGTATTTGAGCAGAGACCTGGGTAAAGTGACAGAGCAAGCCCCTGCAAAGACCTGGGGACGATCCTTCTGGGCAGGGGGAAATGCAGGTGCAGTGGGCTCAGCACTTCTGAGGAAGGGCGGGAAGTCTTGTGAGGCTGGAGCAGCGAGTGAGGGGACGTGGAAAAAGATGAGGGCAGAATGCTGGGTGGTACACGCCAACCCCTGAGGGCAAGGCAGTTAACAACAGGATACCTTTGTCCCTGTGCTCAAATTGGTTTTGAGCCCATCCATTTGAGGTCCAACGTGAGCCTGCACTTGGACACAATGGCCTGGAAATGAGTCTGTTTAAGAGGCCACTTGTGCCCACTTGCTAACACCTTTGGATGGGCCAAGCAGGCCTACGCTCTCACACTTAGGATGTCTCTCTCTGGAAATGCTTCTGATTTCAGAATCATTGTTTTCAAAATAAAAGCACTCTTTGAATGTAGCCTTCCTTCTCTGCACCTCCCCTATGCCAACCTATTGATTATGCGCATAGGATGAACTGGAGAAGTCAACCAGGGGATTAAGAAAAATCCCCAGAAAATGCAAGGCCAGGAGGACACGGGGGAGCCTAAACTAGGGATTTCAGGGTATCTCCACCCACCTGCCCTTCGAGATGACCAAGCTTCGTGGTTCTCAAGCCTGAGGGAACAGCAGCATCACCTTGTTGAAATATGAGTTGCTGGGCCAAGTGATTCAGTAGGTCTGGGGTAGGGCCGAAGACTTTGCATTTCTTACATGTTCCCAGGTGATGCTGATGCTGCTGGTCTGGGACCACACTTTGAAGGCCACTGTTCTAGCCCAAATGTAACCTCCAGCAGCAGGGGCCTCCTGGTCCCTTCTTTGGAGTGAGTTTCCTTTTCTGGGCTCACCTCACAGTACTCTGTTTGGACCAGTTTCCAGGAATTTCTCACTTTCTCCCTTGGGTAAAGCAGTAGATTAGAGGAGAGCACAGGAGTCAGCTGCTCCGTAAATGTTAACTTCCATTGCCTTGTTTCATGGGTCAAAGGAAAGGGCTGACCTGAGAGTCTGCAGGCCTGGTCCTCTCTCTCGGCTCCTAACCAGTGGTGTGGCCTCAAACAAGCCACTTTTCTCTGGACCTCAGCATTTTCTATGAAAAACAAGGTAGCTGGATGAATGGCTGTCATCCTAGTTTTAGAGCTGGAAACTGAGGATTAGAGAGATGAGGTAGCCTGCCCATAGCTTCTCAGCCAGACACTGGCATGGCCTAGGTCAGAACCGGACTGTGCAAGTCACATCTGCAATGATCCACCCTGCAGAACGGCATGGAGGGGATGGCACTGGGAATTTGCAGGAGAATGAAATGGGTTTAGTGGCATAAATGGTTTGAGCTTGGCTACTGTCATGGGTTGAGTTGTATCCCCAAAAAATATCTGTCAATTTGGCTAGGTCATGATTCCCAGTATTGTGTGATTGTCCAATGATTGTCATCTGATGTGATTTTCCTATGTGTTGTAAATCCTATCTCTATGATGTTAATGAGATGGGATTATTGACAGTTTTGTTGACTCTAAGATTAATCTATAGTTTAAGCCAATCTCTTTTGAGATATAAAAGAGAGAAGCAAGCAGAGAGACGGGGGGGGCCTCATACCACCAAGAAAGCAGTGCCAGGAACAGAGTGCATCTTTGGACCCAGGGTTCCTGCACAAAGAAGCTCCTAGACCAGGAGAAGATTGATGACAGGGACCTTCCCCCAGAGCCGACAGAGAGAGAGGGCCTTCCGCTGGGGCCGACATCCTGAGTTTGGACTTCTAGCCTACTAGACTGTGAGAGAATAAACTTCTGTTTGTTGAAGCCATCCACTTGTGCTATTTCTGTTATAGCAGCACTAGATAACCAAGACAGCTACTAATTGTCAGGTTGGTGGTTCGAACTCATCCAGCGACGCCAAAGAAGAAAGACCTGATGATCTGCTTCTGTAAAGATTACAGCCATTGAAAACCCTATGGAGCTCAGTTCTACTCTGTAATATGAGGGGTCGCCATGAGTTGGGGGCTGACTCCTGGTAGCTAACAACAACACAGCTACGTAGCAGGGCTATTTGGATTAGATGAGACCATATGTGTAAAGCACTTGGTCACAGTGGGGACTAGTAAGTGTAATTGCCCCCACCTCCAGCAGAAACAGACCAAGGATGGCCTCCACACCTTGCCCTCTTCCACCCCACCCTCCCTAACCTCACTCACGCTTTGGTGGGCGTGATGAACACGAACTCCACACTGTGTTGAAGAGAATAATATGAATTAATCAAAGCGCACAACACGGTTTCTTTCTTCTCCAGATTTTGCAAGAAAGAGACATCTTAGGTTCTCAATTGCAGTTTCCCTGGCACACCCTGGCTGGCTTCCTGAAGGGTGAATGACAAAGCTGATAGCTACTTGACTGAGAGGAGGTGGTAAAGGAAAATGGGACGTAAATTTTGTTAAGGAATAGGCTTTTCAAATGTCAGTGCTAGGATGACTTAGCATCAGGGAGCTGAAGGCTAGGGGGCCTATTGGGATTCTGCTTCTGGGAGCTTCTGTGCCATCATTTTGCTCACTTAGATTCTGTATTTTAGCCCTTCTGCTCTATTGATCTGCTTCTGTCTGACATTCCTAATCTGACTAGCTCTAATTGGCTCAGATGGACGGCTGCAAGGCAGACACTCTCCAGGGCTGGCAGGCTTTGGGGACGGTTTATAGTGATGCTGGACTTAACCAGAGATACCATGGAAAGAGCACAGCTTTGGAGACAGGCAGGCATGGGTCATTCTGTGCATGACCTTAGGCCATGCTGGGCCAGGCTGAGCCTCATTTTCCCTGCCTGGGAAATGGGGGTTATATGCGTGATTTCCCACGGTCATTATAAGGCATCGGTGACTGAGTGGTAGAATTCTCACCTTCCACGTGGGAGACCCAGGTTTGATTCCCAGCCAATGCACCTCTAGCTCAGCCACCACCCATCTGTCAGTGGAGGCTTGTGTGTTGCTGTGATGCTGAACAGATTTCAGTGGACCTTCCAGACTAAGACAGACTAGGAAGAAAGGCCTGATTCAAAAAATCAGCCAATGAAAACCCTATGGATCACAATGATCTGATCATGGGGTCCCCATGAGTCCAGGGTCAACTTGACAGCAACTAACAACAACAAAGGCCATTGTGGCTATCAACAGTCAGGTGTGTGTAGTGTATACTGTAGTCATTGGCACCTGGGGGCAGAAATTTTTGACAATAAGCCACTGCATGCTCACAAGAATGTTTATCACGCCAAAGAAAATGTACGAGCACTGAAATGCCAGGTAACATACACGGCTCCATGAGCAATGCAGCACCGGTGACATCTGCTGTCAAACTTCAGAGATTCACTGCTTCCTCCCGGCCAGTACAAATCCAGTCTTAGTTCCTCCAGTCTGTGGTCTAAATCGAGAAAATAAAATATGAGCACAATGTCTGGAAAATGGCTTTGTATTTAGGCACTTAGATTAGAAGGTAGGTTCAATTCTCTGCCTTTAAATGTTGGTGTTTCTATCAGTTATAACAAATAAACGTGCGGAGGCTGATCAACCGTTTCATTCCTTTTAAGAAACAAGGAGATGAACAGCTTCCCTAAATCAGTGTGGCAGAGCATTTAATTTGATGATGTTTTTTAGAGACTCTATGTACTGCTTTCTGAGCCAAAACATATCACCCATTTACGGGAAGGAAACCAAAAGACAAACTACCAATTCCCAGTAAA
>NW_004444040.1:608982-619926 GCF_000243295.1 Trichechus manatus latirostris
TCCAGTGGAGGACGGGGCAGGGGCTCAGGTACAATATTAGAAAACGATAAAGACAAAAGCCTATTACGCTCAGGCACTGAGTGTGAAGTCAGAAGCCCTGGATGTCAAGACCTGCTACAGCTGCCCACTCGTTCCATGACCCTGGGCAGTTCACTGGAGCTGACTGGGCCCAATCTCCTCATCCTTAAATGGGGAAGAGTAATGCATATTCTGCCGCTCCCTGGGTTGTGCTGCGTGTCTTAGTTACCTAGTGCTGCCATAACAGAAATACTACAAGTGGAGGGCTTTAAATAACAAATTTATCTTTGCATGCTTCAGGAGGCCAAATTCAGGGCAAGCCTCAAGAAGCGGTCCTTCTTTGTCTATTTCAACTTCTAGTAGCTGCCAGCAATCCCTGGTGCTCCTGGGCTTGTAGATGCATCTGTCTCTGTCCTCTGTCTTCCTCTCCCCCTTGTGTGTGCCTTTGTGTCTATTCTGCTCTTTTTCATAACTCCGAAGTGACTAGGTTTAGGACCCACGCTGCTCTGGTGTGTCCTCAATAACATAACAAAAGGAAAACCCTATATCCAAACAGGGTCATATTTACAGGTATAGGGGTTAGGATTTCAATACATATTTTGGGAGGACACAATTTAATCCATAATAGGGAGTGTCTGAGGGAGGGCCTGCCAGGTGATAGGCCCCAGAACTTGTACTTGATATCTTGGATTTCATTTAATCTTCACAACTGAAGATTAAATTCTGAAATGTGTGACCTGCCCAAGGTCAGAGAGCTAAGAAAAAGCAATGCCAGGACTAGAACTCTAGTCTATATGCTGTCACTGCAAACTGTAAAGTAAAACAAGAACTATGGTTATAAATTTTATGGCTCTAGGGGCCACCATAAGGATGGAATAAAAAATAGAAAAATACTCATTTTTTCATTAACAAGTATTTGTTGTAGAGCATAAGCCAGGCATCGTTCTGGGCCTCAAGATTATGGGGACAGAGGCGCATCATGGGGGGAGAGGTACAATAAGCAAGTAAATAAAATAATGGTAGATAGCACTAGTTGCTATGAAGAAAGTAAAACATGGATTTTTGGTGATGAGGGTGAAAGGTAGCAAATTTAAACTGAGGTCAGGGAAGCGCTCTCTGAGGAAGTGACATCTGAGCAGACCCTATAGGGAGTGAGCCACGCAGAGGACGAGGCACAGGGGTCACAAGGGCAAACGCCCCAAGAAAGGACTTAGCTTGCATGTTGAGGATCAAGAGGAGGCCAATATGGTTGGAACTTAGTGAGAAAGTGTTGGGGGATGAGATGGGCACAGGGGCCCAGTTCTGAGGCCTTGTGAGGCAGGGTGAGGAGACTTGATTTTCTGATTAGAAGGTGGGAAGTGAGATAGGAGGGTTAATTATTTAATTCACGTAAAAAATTCAACTAAATTGATTTATTTTTGAACAGTCTGAGCCTGGGTGAAGCCAGCAGCTTGCAATCAGCTGATAACCTAAAGACTGGCAGTTTGAACCCACCCAGCAGCTCTGGGGAAGAAAGACCTGGCAACTGCTTCCAAAAAGATGATAGCCAAGAAAACCCTATGGAGCAAGTTCTACTTCGTAACACATGGGGTAGCCATAAGTCAGAACTGACTCAACGGTAATGGGTTTATTTTTTTGTTTTTATTGTTGAGCAGGTAACATAGTCACACTATTCAAACTTCAGAAAGTACCCAAAAATAAGAAATCTCCCTCTGACTCTACCCAGCTCCTCTCCCTGGAGGCAATTTAGGTACCAATTTCTTGTCTTGTAGAGATAGTACATGTATATACAGTCAAACACACACACACTTTCTCCCCCCTTTTTCTTTCACAAATGGTAGCATAGTATTTACACCGCTCAGTGCCCTGCTTTTGCACTCCATCTTGGGGATCATTTCCTGTAGGTACTGGTGAGCACTCTCATCCTTTTTTTTTTTTTTTTGTATGTCTACGTATTCCATTACTTCCTGGTACCACTGTTTATCTAATTAGTTCCCTGTTGAGAGTCATTTAGGTTATTTCACTTAAGGGTTTTAAGGAGAAGTAACATTCTGATTTATATTTAAGAACAATCCCTCTGGCTACTGCTGAAGACTGGATTGTAGGAGAGTGAACGTAAAGACAATTTAGGGAGTGACTGTTGTTGTCCAGGAGACAGATGACAGTGTTTTGGGGCAGGGTGGTGGCAGTGAGGACATGAGAAGTGGACAGGTGTTTAAAAGGTAGAACCAATAGTATTAGCTGATGCATTGAATTATCAGTTGAGTCAATTCCAACTCATGGCGACCCCATGTGTGTCAGAGCAGAACTGTGCTCCGTAGGGTTTCAATGGCTGATTTTTCAGAAGTAGATCTCCAGGTATTTCTTCTGAGGTGCCTCTGGGTAGACTCGAACCTCCAATCTTAACAGCCAATTGCATTAACCATTTACACTACCCAGAGACTCCAATGGATTGAATACGGGAGGTTAATTAAATAGGACAAAAGATAGCTTTTGGAATTCAGCGGTTTTTTTCGGCAGGGGTTTGGGGGAGGTGAGATTCCCTTATTCTCTTAACAGCATTTCCTGTCTAGTTTCTGCAAACAGAGAAGGTGGCAAGGGCAGGGGAACTGGCAGTAAAATATGGATCCTTTGCAAGATATTCTTCCTTTATGTTGCAAGAAGGAAAGAACGAAAGAGGAAGGGAGAAAGGGAGGAAAGGAAGGAAGGAAAGAAAGAAGGAAGGCAGGCAGGAAGGATTATATTCACTAAATTCAACATCACACTTATTTGGAGTTTTCCAGCCTTTGTATCTGAATGGAATCAGCCCCTCACACTGCCTTGGAATTCCCTCCAGTCCCCATCCGCTGTTTCTCCGTCTTCTTTGCAGGGCTTCCTCTACCTCATGTCTGAACATGGCATTCCTCAGGCATCAGCCTGAGCCCCTGTTCCTCCCCGTCTGCATGGTCTCCTTGGGGGAATTTCACTCTGTCCTGCAGTTTTTAATACACCTATACACTGAACCATAGATTTCCTGTCTTCAGCTCAGGCCTCATCCGACATCTTCCTGGAGACCTGTAGTTCCAACTGCTTACTCCACATCGTCACTTGGATGTTTAATGACATCTCACACTCGAAAAACTTGGAAAACCAAACCCGATGCCGTCGAGTCGATTCTGGCTCATAGTGACCCCATGACATGCTCCAAACAGAGCTCCTGATCCTCTGTTCATAACCTGTCTGTCTGGGGTCTGCTGCATATTAGTAAGTGGAAGCCTCATCCACCGTCCATTCAGATGCGTGAACTACAATGCTAGGAGGCATATTTGATCTCCCACCTTGTCTTCAGCAAACCCTGGTAGCTCTAACTAGAAGCACCTTCTCAAATCTATCCACTTCCCTTCATCCACCATCCACCCTCACCTCCAATGCCTCTCTTTGAACGAGGCTACCCCCGTAGCCTCTTATCCATTCTCTCTGCTTCCACTGGTGCCTTCCTGGAGCCATTCTCCACACATCAGCCAAATGAGTCTTTTCAAAGCTAAGTCAGCTCATGCCACTCCCCTGCTGACAACTTCCATGTTTCCCACTGCAGCTCGCATTGTTACTGTCAGCTGCCGTGTAGTGAGCCTCATGGCTACCCTTGCCTCATGGCAACACCATGCACAATGCAACAAAACACTGACCAGTCCTGCACCATCCCCATGATCAGTTGCAGATGAGACTGTTGTGATCCATAGGGTTTTCACTGGCTGATTTTTGGAAGTAGATTGCCAGGCCTTTTTTCCTAGCCCATCTTAGTCTGGAAGCTCTGCTGAAACCTGCTCAGCATCACAGCAACACACAAGCCTCCACTGACAGACGACTGAGGTGCACTGGCTGGGAATCAAACTCAGGTCCCTCGCATGGAAGGCGAGAATTTTATCATTGAACCACCACTGCAACCCAGCTCAAATAATACTAAAATCCTTTCCTGTGGCTCTGGACTACCTCCCCGCCTTGTTAACATCTCTCTCCAGAGCTCCTTGCTCTCCAGCCACAATGGCCTCCCTTCTCCTTCCGAAACATGCTACCTGTGGCCCTGCCTCGAGGTGTTTCCACTTGCTGTTTCCTCTGCCTGGAACGCTTTTCTCTTGCCTCCCCACATGGCTGGCTCCTTCTTAAACTTCAGGTATTCTCAGCTTAAAATTCCCATCTCAAACTTGATCAAAAGCTCCCTTCCTACCTTCTCACTCTCTGTCACGTCACTCAAATGTGCTGCCTAGGTCGGTGGAAGTGGGACCACTTTACAGTTTGCCAATGCTGAAGCGACCCTCCATGAAATTCTGAAGTGACTAGCACCGTATTTCCCATTTGTTTCCTTGCTGTTTTAGTGTTGCTAATGGGTTGGCGCTTTGAGCAGCTGTGCAGATAACCCACCCTTTGATCTGGCTCTGCCTGGCACACGGACGACAAATGCCATGATAAATGTCAGACAGTACTACTCTGTTTCCTTCACCCACCCTAGCTCGGAGGGTTTCCATACAGATTGCTTGATTGATTCATTAACTTTTTCTAAGTCAGTGCATTTTGATCATTTGCCCACTTTTTGCGTCAGAATGCTGGGAACTTCATTTTGATAATTGAAATAATTTCCCAAAACTGTACATGATCACTTTGGTAATGTGTAATCTTCATTCCTCCACTTCATAACGGCACTTAACATTTAGCTGAAGCTTCTTTCCTGAACATCCACCTGCAGTAGAAGTAGTTAGAAGTCTGAAAAGCAGTATTTCAGTTATCACAAGAGGATAATTATTAAGGTCAAGTTTTTATAAAACAGACTGTCTTCACTGTGGAAGGACTACACAGAATCCCGCTAAATACCTTTGTTTTGAAGACTGCCACATACCACCATGTTGAGCAGTCACCTAGGATACAATTTCCTTCAAGGACACCACTTCATTCCCGTACAGCCACTTCAACTGCTTAATCAATGGCTTAAAGATGTTCAGATTTCCAGAATGTCAGTGGGAAGCCATTTTAGAGACCATCAAAGGCCATCTTCCTCCTTCCTCAGACCAGAAAACAAGCACCGGGCAGTGTCGGTGCCTCCCTTCTCATAAGAGTTGTGTTCTCTGAATCACACATAACAACAACAACGAAACAAACCAGTTGTCATGGAGTCAATTCCGACTCATGACAATTCCATGTTTCAGAGCAGAACTGCACTCTGTAGGATTTTCAATGGCTATGATTTTTCAGAAGTAGATTGCCAGACCTTTCTTCTAAGGTGCCTCTGGCTGGAGTCGAGCCTCCAATCTTTCAGTTAGCAGCCGAGTGCATTAACTGTTTATACCACCCAGGGACTCCCATACCTATATATGCCCAAACCATATGGTTAAGTGAAAAAAAAGTGTATGTAGATTATGAACCCGCCCACCCCTGTTTTTTAACCCATTTGTTAGTAGATGCCTAGGAAAAACATCTGGAAAAATACACAGCCAACTTTTAAAGTGTTGTAAAAATTCTACCATTTAAAGATTTCAATTCTGTCAAATGAACCCTGTTGATGTCATCTTGTAGCATGGAAACCAAAATACTTGACGATATAAACGAGTGAGGCAGCCTGAGGCTCCCACTTTGGTACATGCATCCATGATGCATGATCCACCAATAGACAGACTGAGGGTGACCTTCAGGGTCGAGTCACATAGTAAATATTAGTAAAGCTTAATGCCTGACTTATTTTAAAATAAACATAACCGTAAATACAAATCTTAATATTCTCTTCTCCTTCCTCAGTGGATCATCTTGTATACCCTATGTAGCCTGCCTGAGAGAATCAATGCTTTTATAACATACAGATAGAGCACTCTACAAATGAGGAGGTAGGGATTCTTTAGGACAGTATGTTTATGCAATCAGAGTACTGTTTTATGTATAAAGCATGTGATTAAAGGTCCCTAGGTGGCACAAATGGTTTTCACTTGACTACTAACCTAAAGGTTGGTTGTTCAAACCCACTCACCAGTGCTGCTGAAGAAAGGCTTGGCAATCTGCTTCCACAAAGACGACAGACAAGAAAACCCTATGAAGCAGTTCTACTCTGTAACACGTAGGGTCACCGTGAGTTGGAACTGACTCAACGGCAATGGTTTTTTTTTGTTTTTGTTTGTTTGTTTACACGTGATTCAGGCATGTTGGGTGGTGCAAATGGTTAAGTGCTCGGCTACCAACTGAAAAATTGGAAGTTCGAGTCCACACAGATGTGCCTCAGAAGAAAGACCCAGCAATCTACTTTCAAAAGATCAGCCTTGAAACCCTATGGAGCACAGTTCTACTCTGACACACATAGGGCTGCCATGAGTCAGAATTGGCTTGACAGCCATTTTTTTGATATATAGCTATACCTCATTCTTCTCACCTTATTCTTTTTAACAGCTGCATAGAATAGTCTTCCCTCTCAATACAATGGTAATTTGTTCCTAAAAAATTCACAGGGTGAATTTTCATAAATGGAAAAGATTTATGGTATACAATTACTGCAAGAGGTAATAAAATGTACATGATTCTCAAGGTTATGAAATTGAATTTTAAATGAAAATAAAACAAACAAACAGAATAAAGACAAAGGAAACAATGCAAGTGATACCTGGGATCGTCACTGCTGTGAACAAGCAAACTTAACTACAACCGTATCAACCACTGACACCACCGTGGAAATGACTCCACGGTGGCTGCTCCTGAGGCTCAAGTCAGTCCTTGTCAATGCAATAGAATTCTTTATAAGCCAAACAGAAGGTACTAAATGAAACCCCTTATGAAGTAAAAATCTTGAACTTCCATAGGCATATCTTGGGGTAAGACTTTTCCACGATATGGATGTACCATAATTTATTTCCTAATTACCGTATTATTTGGGCATTTGGGTTGTTTTTGTATTTTTCACTAGATATTTCCGCACCCACCTCGTTCCCACCCCCCTCAGCACTCCGCTGAATACTTCCCTCTTCTGAATACCACCTGGCCCAGCTACGATTCTCACTCGCTTGGACAGCTGCAGTAGCCTCCTTCTGACTGGTTTCCTGGCATTTATTATCCATTCTCCACACAGACGTTGCAAAATGTGTTTCTAATCTAAACATACCACTCGTTATCTCACTGCTCTTCCCTGGCTTGTTGCTTTTAAACTAAAATGCAAACTCCTTAGTGTGGGTACAAAGCCTTACAGGACAGGACATCAGTCTACCTCCTTCATCCCCCAAGCCCTCCCCCAGCACACTTCATTTCAGTACACTGGCCTGCTTTTCTCCCCTCAAAACAGCCACGCCTTTTCTCACTCCAGGCCATGGGTTGTTCTCTGCCAGGACCACTCCTCCTCCCTCTGCCTGGCCAACCTCACTCATGCTTCACATCTTGGATTCAAAATCACTCTTTCAAAGAAGCCCTCCTTGGCCCTACTAGTCAGGTGCTCATTGCCAAGCCTCCCACAGACTGCTGGACTTTTCTTTGCAACAGTCATCACACATGGTAGTCATTGATGTGATTGTTTAATATGCATCTCTCCCACTGGACCGAGAGCCCCACGAGGACAGGAACCACATGGAACTTGTTCATTCCTGCATCCCCATGGCCCGGCCCAGTTCCTGGCGCAGAGTAGGCACTCAGTAAATATTTGCTGAATGAATAAACACTTTGTATTTGGCCGATCTCTCCATCTGGAGGGCCTTTTTCATTTTCTTCCATCTGGCAAGTTGAGGCCAGCCAGCTCCCATATCTCTCTGATTAGACCGAGAGTTCCTTAACAACTCGGTCCATGTTCTCAGTGCCCCGTAAAGGGCACGGAGGCACACGGTAAGCCGGCCAATTGAAGCAGAACATTTTACTTTGCTGTGTATCCTACATCATTGCCTTACAAATAGTTCCTGAGCCAAGAAATAGATGAAAAATATTAATCACTTATACGATTCATAATGACCATTACTGATAGAAACGAAGCAAAAACAAACAAACAAAACCTGTTGCCATTGACTCGATTCCAACTAATGGTGACCTCGTGTGTTACAGAGTAGAACTGCTCCATAGCGTTTTCTTGGCTTTATGGAAGCATATCGCCAGGATTGTTTCCTGTGGCACCACGAGTTGAGTTTGAACCAGAGCTTCGAACCACTTTGTTCAGGTTCTAACCTCTGCTGCAAATTTGCATTTCTAACAAGTTCCCACGCGATGCTAATAATGCTGCTGGTTAGGGACCAATGCTGAGAACCACTAGTAGAGCATTGGTTCTCAAAATTTATCACACATAAGAATCACCTGGCAATCTTGTTGAACTGTAGACTCTGATTCAGTATATCTGGGGTGGAAATGCAAATTTTAGCAGAGGTTTGAACCAAATGAACCAGTTCGAAGCCCTAGTTTGAACTGCCAACCTTTCAGTTAATAAAACCAAACCAAACCAAAACAAAGCCCAAACCCATTGCTGTCAAATCAATTCCAACTCATACTGACCCTATATAACAGAGAAGAACTGCCCCATAGGGTTTCCAAGGAATAGCTAGTGGATTCGAACTGCCAACATTTTGGTTAGCAGCTGAGCTCTTAACCACTGTGCCACCAGGTTAATAGTTGAGCGCAAACCACTTGTGCCATGTAGGGACTTTCTGGTAGAAACAAATAATACAAAATAAAACCGACAATAGTTAAGATGGTATCTGCTAAATTTGGTATTAAAAATTAAAAACTCAGAAGAATCACATCTTGAGGGTAACACTGAAAATTGCAAAAGTTAGGGAAAATCTTTGGCCAAAGGTCATTCAAAAGCAGTTGCAGCAATACATCGACAGGGAACTGCCAGAAATTCAATCCGGATTCAGAAGAGGACATGGAACGAGGGATATCATTGCTGATGTCAGATGGATCTTGGCTGAAAACAGAAAAATACCAGAAAGATGGTTACCTGTGCTTTATTGACTATGCAAAGGCATTCGACTGTGTAGATCATAACAAATTATGGATAACATTGTGAAGAATGGGAATTCCAGAACATTTAACTGTGCTCATGAGGAACCCGTACATAGATGAAGAAACAGTCACTCAAACAGAACAAGGGGATACTGTGTGGTTTAAAATCAAGAAAGGTGTGCATCAGGGTTGTATCCTGTCAACATACTAATTTAATCTATATGCTGAGCAAATAATCTGAGAAGTTGGACTATATGAAGAAAAATGGGGCATCAGCATTGGAGGAAGGCTCATTAACAACCTGTGATATGCAGATGACACAAACTTGTTTGCTGAAAGGGAAGAGGACTTGAAGCACTTACCATCAAGATCTAAGACTACAGCCTTCAATATGGATTACACCTCAACATAAAGAAAACGAAAATCCTCGCAACTGGAATAATAAGCAACATCATGATAAACAGAGAAAAGACTAAAGTTGTCAAGAATTTCATTTTACTTGTATCTACAATCAATGCCCATGGAAGCAGCAGTCAGGAAATCAAATGACACATTGCACTGGGCAAATCTGCTGCAAAAGACCTCTTTAAAGTATTAAGCAAAGATGTCACTTTATGGACTAAGGTGCACCTGACCCAAGCCATAATATTTTCAATTGTCTCATATGCATGTGAAAGCTGGACATTGAGTAAGGAAGACTGAAGAAGAATTGATGCCTTTGAATTACAGTGTTGCTGAAGAATATTGAAAATACCATGGACTGCCAGAAGAATGAACAAGTATTTCTTCTTGGAAGAAATACAGCCAGACTGCTCCTTGGAAGTGAGGATGGTGAGACATCCTCTCATGCACTTTGGACATGTTATCAGGAGGGACCAGTCCCTGGAGAAGGACATCATGGTTGGTAAAGTAGAGGGTCAGTGAAAAAGAGGAAGACCCTCAACTAGATGGATTGACCCAGTGGCTGCAAGAATGGGTTCTAGCATAACAATGATTGTGAGGATGGTGCAGGAGCAGGCAGTGTTTCGTTCTGACGTACACAGGGTCTCTATGAGTTGGAAGCAACTAGATCTCACCTAACAACAACAAAAGGGAAAATCAGATCTAGCTGAAATAATCAATACAAACTAAAACAGTGTCTATGTAAAATTGTTCTTCATTAAACACTTACGGAAGACCGCAAGTAACAAATTTTAGACCTGCAAAATTTTACCAAAGAAAATTGAACTTGGTAGTGTGAATGCCCTCCAGTCAAAGACCACTAAGAACACACCTATAGTTGATCAAGTTGGGTTTGTAGAAAGAGAAAACATACATCTTGGGGGAACCACTGGGTGTTAGAAAGAAACTGTTATAGGATTTGAGCTTTGATTAGGTGATTTTGGGGAGGGCCTATGGAAGTATGGGTTCGCTCTAGGTGGATACTGACAGAAAGCAGGGGCAAGTCTATGACTGGTATCCCAATAAATCTATAAAGTGGGCAGACTAGAGAGAGGATAAAACTGTAATTGGTAAAGTAGCAGTCACTCATTTTAGCCAAGAGAGGGGGATGTTTGGAATTTTATGGATTTCACAGTGAACTTGTTTTTGTCTGTGCTTCAAAAAAAAAAACATTGCCATCAAGTTGATTCTGACGCATAGTGACCCTATAGGACAGAGCAGAACTGCCCCATAGGGTTTCCAAGGAGCGGATGGTCGATTCAAACTGCCAACGTTTTGGTTAGCAGCTAGCTGAGCTCTTAACCACTACACCACTAGGGCTCCTGTCTGTGCTTATACAAAACTAAAAAGTAGCATTACTTTGTCTCTTTTATCATGCTCCCACAGTAACTTTGTCTAATGTTGATAATGGTAACAAAAACAACAACAAAAAAACCAAACCTAAACTCAGCAAAGATACAGAAGACCTAAAGGGCACAATCAGCCAACCTGATCGCATAGACATATATAGAACACTCCATCCAACAGCTGCAAAGTACACATTCTTTTCCAATGCACATGGAA
>NW_004444040.1:624717-653493 GCF_000243295.1 Trichechus manatus latirostris
TACTGTTTAATGAGAAACTATTTTGTTCTGTAAACCTTCATCTAAAGTGAGAATAGCAGCACAACTGGAAGTACATAATCAACTTCACTGAACTGTACATGTAGAAATTTTTCAAATGGTGTATCTTTGGCTATGTATATTTTCACTAAAAAAAAAGGTCCTCCAAGGCCAAGAAGGGAGCGTGTTGACATGTCGTGGGGTTGTTGACCGATGTCATAGAACAATATGTGTACTGTTTAATGAGAAAATATTTGTTCTGTAAACCTTCACCTAACGTACAATAAAAATAAAAAAATTAAAAAAAACCCAAACCCATTGCCTTCAAGTTGATTCTGACTCACGGCAACCACTGCTCCATAGGGTTTTCTTGGACCTTTTGGTTAGTAGTGGAATTCAAAACTGTTTGTACCACCCAGGGACCTTAATCTGTTAAATTGTTTATGTCCAACTGGAAAATAACAAGGCCTACCTTCCAGTGCCAGCCTAATGTCCCAATATCTGCAGGGGCTGCTTTTTTAAAATTTTATTCTCAGTAAAATGATGGTGGCGTAAGAAACCTTATAATGACAGAAACAAAAAAATTCAGTATAAAAAATATTAAATGTCAAATCTTTATTATGAAATACACATGTAAAAGAATCACTCAATGAAAACAGTTTCCATAAAATGAAAATGGGACTGGATACTGTTTAACTACTATATTGTATAAAAAGTTGATCAAACTGGCTAAATGGCATTGACTCTGGAAAATTCTTTCGAAGCAGTTCATCACTGTTGATATGATTCTAATTAAAATTATTGGATTCTAATTTTGGTGGGGATGTAAATTGCTTGTGTCTTTGGAGAACAATTTGGCCTTATGCATGAAAATTAAAATTGCATTTAGCATTTGACAGAGCAATTTTACTTTTGGGAATTTACAGAGAAAATTGCACATGTACACAGAGGCATATACGATATTACTACAGCATTGGTTGTAGTAAAAAAAATATTGGGAAAAAAATAATAACCTTCAGTAGGGCACTGGTTAAATACATTACAGCACATCCATGCTACCAAAAACTAGGCAGCCATGAAAATGTCAAAAAGTCCTGCAGCGACAGCGCTCTGCCCACCATGGGGTACTCCACCACCCACTGAGAGATCAGGAGGATGAAGTCACGAGGGGGCCCGGGAAGCGCGCCCACTGCCGGAAACAGCCCTCCACCCCAACAATCCTAAGAGCCTTGGAAAGGCCCTGGTTTTACGTCTTGTGTCGCCATCTACCACCTATAGCTGGTCATGGGGGAGGCGCAGGTCCTGAAAAGACTCGTTATCCCGGCCCTCTTCTGCACTCCTCTCCTCCTTTACTTCCCTTTCCACATCTTCCCCATTTTTTCCCTTTCCCTTGGGACCAAAAAAAAAACTCGTTGCCGTCGAGTCAATTCCCGACTCATAGCGACTCTATAGCGCAGAGTAGAACGGCCAGCAGGCAATAACTAGCCCAGCGGCTTCCAAGTACTCGGCGCCAGGCCCGCAGCAGCGAACACGCGGCTCCGCATCACCATGGCAACCGGGGCTGCTGGGCACTTAAGGCGGGAAAATGCTGAGCCGGTTCGGAGCTCTCCATCCTTGGAATTCGGAAAAGCCAAGGGAAGAGGAACGTCCCTGCGTCCTCAAGATCCCACTCCTCTTTTTGGTCCGTGACTGCTAGCCGGCGGCGAAAGACCCTTCCCCAGATTCCTAGGAGACAGTAAGCTCCCCGTCCGGGGTAAAGGAAGTACCGAGCAGCCTCCTTTTCGGCGCGCTTCCAGAACCCTGAACGCGCGGCGGCGGCAACCGGACCCCGCGTTTTCCGGCGCTTCTCTCGTCCCCCATAACCATGCCTACCGGGAGCTACTGAACAGCTTTCTGGACCCTCTGCGCGCGTCCGCGGCCACTGGACCCTGCTCCTTCCGGCGCTTCCCCCCCCCCCCCGGCGCCCTTCACCATGGCAACCCGGGGTCCGGAGCTGGCGGCCCGGCCCCCGGTGCGTGGAGGCCGCTAGACTATTGCCTGCCATCCCAGGGGAAGAGAGAAGGTGGTGGAAAGCTGGATGTGGGAAGGGAGGTAAGGGCGGAGGGAAGAGTGCAGAAAGTGCAGGGAAGGCAGCTTCCATTTTCTCTAGCAGTTGGAATTTGGTGGGAGCCCGGGTGTGCCAGTCGCGTCCGTGAAGGAGCAGGGGCCTGGCCGTCATGAGCCCTCAGCTCGGGGCAGGGCTCTCCCCAGGAAAGGCAGGGACCGCCGGCAGCAGGGGGCAGTAGCGGCTAGCGATGCACAGAGGATCCAGATGTGGAACCCGAGGGTGAGGCCTGGATAGGCGAAGGGCCTGCTCTGCCTCCTGATCTCACGACAGGCTCGGCCCACGCTGAGGACCCTGCGATGATGCTCCATACCTCTGAGCAAACGGATCTCAGCCCAGTCCCCAGTCTGCCTCGCGCCCAGGGTGTATCAGCTTGCCCTTAAGCTACGTAGCTAGTGGTTAAGAGCATGGGCTCTGGGCCCAAACTGCTTGGGCGAGTTACCCTCATCTCAAATGGCGATAATGATAGTAATTATCTTAGGGTTGCTTTGAGTATTAAACAAGGTAATAAGACTTAGTGCGGTTTGTGGACTGAAGTTTCTGGCGCACGGTAAATGCTCCATAAATACTGGCTGCTGTTAGGAGACAGAGTTGAATTTCACCCGAGCCCTTTGTTAAAGAACTTCCTCATTCTTAAACGTTTTCTGGTCAACTGCTTACTTTAAACAACTGACCAAGACAACTTTATGATCTTTTCTTTAAATAACTTCAGAATAGATATTTCTCTTCCTTATCCCCTCAGCTTTCCCTCAGTCTTTACAAACTCTTTATTTCCCTCTCTCTCCCTTAGGCCTTCCGGGATCCACATGGCCTTATCATAAGAAAACATTTCAAACAAAATGGAACAAAATGGCCCTAATTGCAAACTGGTAAATCACACACCCATCCCCCTTAGCTTTCTTTTAAAAGCTCTCAATCTTTGTCTCATCCAAGTAGGAACTCAGACTTGGTTCCGATCTCTCCCTTCCCTTGTAGTGGTCCTCCTCCCTCCCATTTTGATGGCCTTTACCCCCTTTTCTGCTAGTCCCTTCCCCCTTTTTGTTCTTACTACTTCTTACTGTAACCGCTTTTGACTAGAAGTCATCCTTGCCCCCAGCACCCAGCACATTGTCCAGTGCAATTTTTTCTGTGACATAGTTGACCTTGGGCAAGTTATTTAACATCCTTGAACTTCAATTTCCTCGTTGGTAAATGGGGATAGTAATAGCATGGTTGTTGTGAGGATTATAAGAATATCTGTAAAGTGCCTAGAACGTGCCAGACAACATTGGAAAAAAAAAAGACTCTGCTGTAAAGTGGATTCCGGCTCATAGTGACCCTATAGGACAGAGTAGAACTGCCCACAGGGTTTCCAAGGCTGTAATTTTTTCAGAAACAGACTATCACATCTTTCTCATGAAGAGCAGCTGGTGGGTTCTAACTGCCGACCTTTTGGTTAGCAGCCCAGCACTTTAACCACATGTGTGCTCTCTATTATTATCACCAGTCCCTGGGTGTTGAAAATAGTCTCTCAACTACTAACCGAAAGGTGGTTGTTTCAGACCATCCCAGAAGCACCTAGGAAGAAAGGCTTGCTGATCTGCTTCTGAAAAGTCACAACCTTTAAAACCCTACAGAGCAGTTCTACTCTGCAACATAAGTGGTCGCCATGAGTCAGAATCGACTCAATGGCAACTGGTTGGTTAAAAATCATCATGATTGTATTATTGTTATCACTATTATCTGTTTGCCTGTGGTCAATTGTGAGGTTAGAGAGGATGACTTTTGTCATGGCAGCACAAGGACTTTTAGCCTTGTGACCCTAATACTCCACGACATGTTTTCTGCTTTTCAAAATTGGCGATTGAGAGTTTGACATAACTAACGCCATAATGATACTCTAAGTAACCTGTAAGTCTTTTTTTTTTTGACTACACCAGCTGCACTGTTCTCTTTTCAAAGGGGTGTGGGGGCTTCTCCGCTTCTGTGGCCTTGGTCTCCCTCTTTTTCTTTGTTCTCTTGAGGGATAGCCTTCAGCCTGCAAGGCGGCAGCTAGGAACTTTCTTTCTTGCTTGCTCCTTAGTCAGAGTAAACTTGGCAGGTCAGTTCCACTAGCCGAGAGATTTTCATGTAAGTTTTTTTGCCTGTATAAGTGTTTTTTGTTTGTTTTGCCTGTCTTCGCCTTTCCGTATGCTTTTATTAAAGACTTTGTTGTGTACAGTTTGGCCATCTGTAACTTCTGATGTACAAATATAAAGATTAGAGTCCAGATGTCCGGCATGCATATCTTTAGTCTGATAAAGAGTTTCTTGTAATTGTGACGTATACTCATCCGACCATCTTCAGGCTACGTGCCTGAAGACACTATGTAACCCTTGCAAAAATGATATATAAGCTCTGATGTAGAAATTGCCTTTCGGGACTCCATGAAGACAGCCAGCGTTGGTGACACCTGTTGGTGTCACCTCCTAGTAAACTTTCTCTTTCTGACTTGGAGGATGTTTCATTGGCTCGGCTGCTCCAGGGCACGGACCCTAATCAGGCAACAGCCTCCATACGGTATTGTTAAGGAGCCCTGGTGGTGCAGTGGTTAAGTGCTTGGCTGTTAACCAAAAGGTGGCAGTTCAAACCCACTAGCCCCGCCTCAGGAGAAAGATGTGGCATTCTGCTTCCTATAGGGTAGTTCTACTCTGTCCTGCAAAGTCGCTAAGAGTCAGAATTGATTTGATGGCAGTGGGTTTTGGTTTGTTGCCATTACAGTGAAGCACTCGGCTGCTAACTGAAATGTTGGCGGTTGGAACCCACCCAGTGGCTCTGTGGGAGAAAAGACCTGGTGATTCTGCTCCCTGTAAAGATTACAGCCAAGAAAACACTATAGGGCAGTTCTACTCTGTCATGTGAGGTTGCTATGAGTCAGAATCGACTCGATGGCACCAAAACAACAACTATGGTGTTGTTAAAAGATCACTGAGCTGGGAGTCAGGTGGATTTTGGTCTTGGTCATGCTACTACTTCTTTGTGTGAGTTTGGGTTCCAACACATAGCAACCCCATGTACAACAGAACGAAATACTGCCCAATCCTGCACCATCCTCATAATCATTGCTATGTTTGAACCCACTGTTGTAGCCACTGTGTCTATCCATCTGGTCGAGGGTCTTCCTCTTTTTTGCAGAGCCTCTACCAAGCATGACGTCCTTCTCCAGGGACTGGTCCTTTCTGATAACATGTCCAAAGTATGTGAGACGAACTCTCGCTGTCCTCACTTCCAAGGAGCACTCTGGCTGTACTTCCAAGATAGACTTGTTCATTCTTCTGGCAGTCTATGGTATATTCAGTGTTCTTCACCAACACCATGATTCAGATGTATCAATTTCTTCTTCTGTCTTCCTTATTCACTGTCCAGCTAAATTTAGCATGCATATGAGGTGATTGAAAATACCATAGCTTGAGTCAGGCGCACCGTAGTCCTCAAAGTGACGTCTTTGATTTTGAACACTTTAGAGAGATCTTCTGCAGCAGGTTTGCTCAGTGCAATACAGTGTTTGATTCCTTGACTGCTGCTTCCGTAGGTATTGATTGTGGATCCAAGTAAAGTGAAATCCTTGACAACTTCAATATTTTCTCTGTTTATCATGATGTTGTATTGGTCTAGTTGTGAGAATTTTTGTTTTCTTTATGTTGAGGTGTAATCCATACCGAAGGCTCTGGTCTTTGATCTTGATCAGTAAGTGCTTCAAGTCCTTTTCACTTTCAGCAAACAAGGTTGTGTCATCTGCATATTGCAGGTTGTTAATGAGCCTTCCATTGATCCTGATGCTGCATTCTTCTTCATATTGTCCAGCTTCTTAAATTATTTGCTCAGCATACAGATTGAATAAATGTAGCGAAAGGATACAACCTTGACACACACCTTTCCTGATTTTAAACCACGAAATATCACCATTTTATGTTTGAATGACTGCTTCTTGGTCTATGTACAGGTTCCTCATGAGCACAGTTAAGTGTTCTGATCATAATTCGTTATGATCCACACAGTCAAATGCCTTTGCATAATCAATAAAACACAGGTAAACATCTTTCTGGTATTCTCTGCTTTCAGCCAAGATCCATCTGACATCAGCAGTGATATCCCTTGTTCCACGTCCTTTTTAAACGGTGGTTTCCTGTCTATGTACTGCTGCAACTACTTTTGAATGAACCTCAGCAAAATTTTACCTGAATGTGATATTAATGATACTGATCGATAATTTCCACATTTTGTTGGGTCACTTTTCTTTGGAATAGGCATGAATATGAATCTCTTCCAGTCTGTTGGCCAGGTAGCTCTCTTCCAAATTTCTTGGCATGGACCAGCGAGCACTTCCAGTGCTGAGTCCGTTTGTTGAAACATCGCAGTTGGTATTCTGTCAATTCCTGGAGCTTTGTTTTTCACCAATGCCTTCAGTGCATCTTGGACCTCTTTCTTCAGTACCATCGGTTCTTAATCATATGCTGTCTCCTGAAATTGTTGGATGTCGACCAATCCTTTTTGGTACAGTGACTCTTTGTATTCTTTCCATCTTCTTTTGATGCTTCCTGTGTCATTGAATCCTTCAAAATTGCAACTTGAGGCTTGAATTTTTCTTCAGTTCTTTCAGCTTGAGAAATGCCTAGCATGTTTTTCCCTTTTGGTTTTCTATCTCCAGCTCTTTGCACATGTCATTCTAATACTTCACTTTGTCTTCTAGAGCTACCCTTTGAAATCTGTTCAACTCTTTTACTTCATGATTTTTTTCTTTCGTTTTAGCTACTCTATGTTCAAGAGCAAGTTTCAGAGTCTCTTCTGACATCCATTTTGATCTTTTCTTTCTTTTTAATGACCACTTGCTTTTTTCATGTCTGCTATTCTTGATGTCATCCTACAGCTTGTCTGGTCTTCATTCATTAGTGTTCAGTGTGTCAAATCTATTCGTGAGATGGTCTCTAAATTCAGGTGGGATATAGTCCAGGTCGTTTTTTGGTTCTTGTGGACTTGTTTTAATTTTCTTCAGCTTCAAATTAAATTTGCATATGAGCAATTGATGGTCTGTGCTGCAGTTGGCCACTGGCCTTGTTTGGACTAATGATACTGAGCTTTTCCATCGTCTCTTTCCACAGACATTGATTCCTCTGTTTTCCAGCTAGTGAGGTCCACATGTATAGTTGCTGTTTATGTTGTTGAAAAAGGTATTTGCAGTGAATAAGTCATTGATCTTGCAAAATTCTACCATGCGATCTCCAGTGTTGTTTCTATACCCAGGACCGTATTTTCCAACTACAGATCCTTCTTCTTTGTTTCCAATTTTCGTATTCCAATTACCAGTAATTATCAGTGCATCTTTATTGCACGTTTGATCAATTTTGGACTGCAGAAGTTGGTAAAAATCTTCAACTTCCTCATCCTGGGCAATAATTGTTGGTGTGTAAATTTGAATAACAGTCGTATTAACTGGTCTTCCTTGTAGGCGTATGAATATTATCCTATCACTGACACTGTTGTACTTCAGGACAGTTCTTGAAATGTTCTTTTTGATGATGAATAAGATGCCATTCTTTTTCCATTTGTCATTCCCAGCGTAGTAGACCGTATAATTGTCTGCCAGCAAGTAGGTGCCGATTTTTACTAGCCATTTTGAATCACACAATCATATGGTCTGCTGGTGACGCAGCAGTTAAGAGCTCAGCCGCTAACCAAAAGGTCAGCAGTTTGAATCCACCAACTGCTCCTTGGAAGTCCTATGGGGCAGTTCTGCTCTGTCCGACAGTGTTGGTATGAGCTGGAATCGACTAGAGGGCAATGTTTTTTTTGTTTTTTTTTTTAATGTCAACAGAGGAGCCCTGGTGGCACTTGGCTGCTAACTGAAAGGTTGGCAGTTCAAACCCACCAGCCACTGCAAGGGAGAAAGATGTGGCAGTCTGCTCCCATAAAGATTACAGCCTTAGAAACCATATGGGGTGGTTCTACTCTGTCACATGGAGTCGCTATGAGTTAGAATCCATTTGACAGCAACAGGTTTGTATGTCAGCAAGTCTCTAGAATAGTATGAGACAGAAAGTGGCAAGTTATAGATGAGGTACTGTAGGAATTCTGAGAAGGGAAAGTAAGTTTCTTAGTTTATACTTTATATTTCTAATAGGTAGAAATACTAAGAAGTTTGGGGGTAAAATGAAGATGGTCCCTCCCCTTGTAATAAAAAGACAAGAATTTTCTCACCTGGCACATTCCTATTTCTAGGCTGGCAGCTGTGCATCTAAATGCATTGCTGCCTGCCAGTCTAATCCAGAAACGGCAGTGGGTGCCCAGACTTGCACTCCTACACTGACCTCCTCGCCAGCTGGAGCAAGAACACCTGGTAATAGTTGTTTTCTTCTCCTTTTGTTTTCAGAAACTCTCCCCTAACTCACCAGAGGTTGAAGACCCTGATTTAACCTCAGGTGTTAATCCACTAGATTAAAGAGTAAACAGTGTCTTGTGGAAATTACATGTGTTGGTTTTAAGTGTCAGAGGGGGTCTGAGCCCCTGTGTGACCTAGAGTAGGTCTCTGAGCCTTGGTTTTCTCATCTTTAAAATAAGGATAGTTGCACCCAGGGCTGTTGTGAGGATTATGTCAGACATTGCGTGTAAAGGATCCAGCAGTGTCTGGTACATGGCAAGTGCTCAAAAAATGTTAGCTGCTCTCTTCATCAGCATCATCGTTCTGTTATGTCGTTAGCTCCCCAAGGCATGGTCATCTTTCACCATCTTTTCTTCTCTGAGTTACCTGACACGTGGTAGGGGCCCCGCAAATGTTTGTCGAATGAATGAGTGAATCCATCTAGGAAACCTGAGTAGCAGTGAATTTCATATTGCCCTGACTAGTAACAGCTAATGTTTATTGAACACTTGCCATGTGCCAGAAACTGTATTAAGTCCCATTACCTCCCTTAATACTCAAGTTCAAGTTTTTAGCCTTCTGATTTGTCTTCTGAAGCATTGGTGTCCTTAAGTCACAGTCCAGAAGCTGAGAGTGACGTCTGCTGCAGATGTGCGTCTTATTTCCGTAATGAGGCCGGCAGTAGCATGATTTCTGTAGCCTCTGCTAAGATAGGAGTTTTGTGTCATGTTGACATCAGGCCCTGTGCTCATCCTCCCCAAAGATGAGCTGGCTTCCTTGATGCAGTTTCCTCAGCTTTATTAGTAGTTTGCTTGGCATTACACTCCTGAGACAGCAGGGCTAAATGAGAATTTAGCGCAACAGCCCTGCAGCCTGGAAGGGCCCCATCTATCAGGGCGATGATGTCACATGACATTTGGTTCTTTCTCCTGCTTCTCTGTAGCCACTTTCAGAGGAGTGCAGCAGCAGCTGTAGGGGAGGGACAGACCAGGGAAAGTCTTTTTGCTGCTTCTGATCCCCTCACAGTATTTGAGTTTTGCATTAGAGAGACCTTTAAGGATCATTTAATCCAGTGGTTTTTTACTATTCTATGGGACTCGGGTTTGAAAGACCCCCAGGAGCTGCTTTTTGGGGAGAAGAACTACCTGAAAAGGCAGAGCTTGGGACATCCTACATGGGGTTCAGCCAGAGTGAGCTCTCTGACACCGTTGGAACACTGAAGGAAAATTTCTCTCTGTTCTCCAGTAGAAACTGAGAGCAAGTCAGCACGATCTTCAGACAGAGAATTTAAGCAAGATATATATGCATTCATTTGTTCATTCATTCATTCAGCACATTCCCAGACACTACTAGGTACTGGGGATAAAGCAAGAAACAGAATGAAGATCCTGCCATCAAATAGCTTTCATTCTAGTGGGAGGAGACAGGTAATAAGAATATATGCTATGTAGTGCCTCTCTGAGGAGGTGACATTTGAGCAGAGACCTGAGGAAGTGAGGATTATAAATGACGGAAGAACTTTCTGTGCAGAAGGAATAGTATGTGCAAAGTCTCTGAGGTAGGAGACCAGAGTAGTTGAAGAGGAGGGAATGATGGAATCAGCAAAAGGATTAAAATACAGTAGACTAGTAGGAACTTAGAGACCATGGAAAGGACTTTAGATTCTATTCTGAGTGAGATAGGAAGACATTGGAGGGTTAAGAGCAGAGGAGTGACCTGACCTGACTGATAGGACCTTCTGGCTACAAGGCGGAGAGTAGAGTTTAGGGAGCAAAACCAGTTAGGAGGCTGAGACTAGTTAGATGGCTATTGAAAGGGTCCAAGTGTACAATGACGATAGCTTGGATTCAGATGGTAGAGTAAAAGGAAGTAAGATGCAACTGGATTTGAGATGAATTCTGAAGGTAGAGCTTATAAGTTTTGCTAATGAGTTCCATCTGGTGGAGCTGGGGATGTTTACCTGGAGAAGACTCAGTAAGACTGAGTGTTGTCCTCTGGTGACTGAAGGGCACTATGAGAGAGCATCCTTCCTGCTACTGTGTGTTTGCTGGTTCCGATTGTATATAATTTGTGGTTTTGGTATAATCAAAGTATACCCTGAGGCTCTTGATGGGTTTGATTGTTTCCCTTTGGAAGGAGAGGGTATGACCTGGAGATGAGGTCAACACATCTTGTCCCTGCAGCTTTGCCAAAATCTGACAGATGTGTTCCCCAGACTGAAAACTGTAACTGCCGAGGGGGTCTGAGAAGATTTAAATTGGGTCTTTTGGGTCTTAACCTACAAAAGGCTGAGATTGTTCCCACATGAGCATGCGATAAGGTGGGGGCCTTGCAGGGCTGGAGAGGAGCCAAGAGGGAAAAGACCTAATGCCAGCCATGCAGGCTGTGTGCTTCTTGGCTTAGGGCCAGAGGACTGTCCTTTGGAAATTGAACTGTTCTGTCGGGAATACGTACAGTTGCAAGCAACAGAATACCACCTACGGTGTTTTAACAAAGCAAGGGTTCATCTTTCTGACATGACAAGAGATTTGAATTACGTAGTTGTTAGTATTCAGTCAGCTGCTAAACAGTGCCATCAGGGACTCAGGCCTGTGTGTCCTTTCTTTCCCCTCTTCCTTGGAAGACTGTCATTTGCTCTCATAGCCACAGTGTGTCAGCCTCAGCTCTGGGCATTAAACCTTTGTTCAGAGCAGGAGGAAATGGAAAGAGGGGACAAAAGCAGTGCCAGCTGGATTTGTCTCTTTTTATCAGGAAAGCAAAAGCGTTCTCAGAACCCAACTCCTACCTCCACCTCAGCGGTCTTCCAGTCCGCCAGAACCGTGTCACATGACCACTGCTTGATGAAAGAGAGGCTGGAAAAGTGGGTATTTCGCTTTGCAACCTCTTTAGTGGGGCAGGCGTGAGAGAAAGGGTTAGGGCAGCACTGTCCAATAGAGATATAATGGGGGCCATATATGTGATTTTAAATATTCTAGTAGCCAAATTGGAGCCCTGGTGGCACAGTGGTAAAGAGCTCGGCTGCAAACCAAAAGGTTGGCAGTTCAAATCCACCAGCCGCTCCTAGGAAACCCTATGGGGCAGTTCTGCTCTGTCTTATAGGGTCACTATGAGTCAGAATCGAATTGACAACAAGGGAGTAGCCAAATTCAAAAAAAAAAGTAAGAAGAAACAGGTGAAATTAATTTTATTAAAATATAACTTATTTAACCCAGTATATCCTAAATCATTTCAGTGTGTAATCATCATTAAAATAATTGAGATATTTTACATTTTTCCTTGTAGCAAGTCTTCAAAATCTGATGCATATTTTATACATATAGAACATCTTAATTTGGACCAGCCACATCTCAAGGGCTCCATAGCCACATGTGGCTAATGGCTACCGAACTAGACAGCCCAGGGGTAGAGAGCATGTTGAGTGAGCAAACCAACAATGTCTTACCACAACTCTTTTGTCGCGATTAGTATTTTCTGTAATTATTTTCCTTTTTATTCTCCCAGTTGAATTTGGAAAATACCACCTTGTCTCAGCCTACTGAAGAAAAATAAGAAAAGAGGATTTTGGTTTAGGTTAGGGCTAAAATAATAAAGTTGGAGAAGGAACATCCTGGAGCCAGGCCAAGTGAGAACATAGGATTCAGACTTTGAGAATTCCCAGGGGAAGGCATTGAGGTTGGATGGGAGGAAAGGGACAGCAAGAGGTAGGCTGATTGCTATAGTAATAATAAGAAGAATAAGTAATAATAAGCAGAATTCTTAAGTTAAAATCAAAATAAAACTATTTTTGTCTGATTATAGAAGTAAATTTTTTTTTGTAAAAAAACGAAAACAAAAGCACCAAAAATAAAATGTACCCACAATTCCAGAGATAGCCCTCATTAATAGTATATTTTGTTAATTTTTTTCTGTACTTATGTACACATATAATCTATTTTCAAAAGAGATTGAAACTGTCCTTTGTGTAAATATTTTGCAAGCCTATTTTTTTCATTTTAAAATACATTATGAATCTTGCTCCAAGCCCTAAGCCTGTTGCTATTGAGTCGATTCCGACTCATAGCGACCCTATAGGGTAGAGTAAAACTTCCCTATAGGGTTTCCAAGGAGTGGCTGGTGGATTCAAACTGCCGATCTTTTGGTTAGCAGCCGAGCTCTTAACCACTGCGCCACCAGAACGTTGCCCCATGTCATCAAATATTCTTCTAAAATAGGATTTTTATTAATTATGATTGCACAATGTTCCATTGTATGGATGAACCATAATTTAATTTAATCAATCCCCTATTATTGGACATTTAGGTTGTAGGACTTGGCTGATAATTAACAGTGGTGCTGTTAACATTTGAACATAAATCTCCATGCACACGTCTGATTTACTGGTTCGGGGTATTGATATTTTTGCGACTCATCCATGTTGTCATCTTCTAGAGAGTTTGTACTAATTGTGACTACTAACAACACTGTAGGAGAGTGCTCATTTGATGACAGAGAATTTTCTAACAGGGTTATCTAAGGAAAGAATGGGAGGCAGTGAGCTCTTTCCCATGAGGGCTGTTGCAGCATCAGCTAAAGCTGTGGTCTCAACTCTTACCCTCACAGCACTGAGCATCAGTTATGATGGCATATAAAAGAAGTGATTCTCTCTCCCTAGCCTCCGAGTTGGACATCACAGAGCTAGATTGTTTGGTGGAGGAAATACTATAGGAAGAAATATTGCATAGGAGCCAGGGCTGGGGTAAATGACCTTTAACGTTTCTTCCAACCTGAAGGGCATATGTGTGATTCTTATATTTTTCAGACCAGTTGTCCATAGGATGTTTCTGTGCTGATTCTGAAGTGTGGTCTGCACTCTGCTTTTTCATATGCTCAGGAGACAGGGATAGGGTGATTTCCTCAAGGGCTTTCCCAAAATATGAGTCCTTTTGAGGTAGAAGAGTTTCTCCCAGAGGATGGAAAGTGTGTCCTAAAATCAGCACTGTGTTATTCAGATATTCTGTATCCTTGATGATTTTCTATCCAGTATTTCTATTATTTGCTGACTTCTGTTGAAGTCCCCAACTGTAATTGTGGATTTATCTGTTTCTTCTTTCAGCTCACTTTTTTAAAGTTTTTGTTTCATATATTTTGAGGCCCACGATGTGCCTGTCAGTTTGTCATACTGTGGTGGCTTGTGTCTTAGTGTGACACTGGAAGTTTTGCCACCGGTATTTCAAATACCAGCAGGGGCACCCTTGGTGGACAGGTTTCAGCGGAGCTTCCAGACTAAGACAAACTAGGAAAATGACCTGGCAGTCTACTTCTGAAAAAAATTGGCCAGTGAAAACTTTATGAATAGCGGCAGAACATTGTCCAATATTGTGCCGGAAAATGAGCCCCTCAGGTTGGAAGGCACTCAAAATACAACTAGGAAAGAGCTGCTTCCTCAAAGTAGGGTCAACCTGAATAACGTGGATGGAGTCAAGCTTTCAGAACTTTCATCTGCTTATGTGGCATGACTCAAAATGAGAAGAAACTCCTGGAAACATCTATTAATAATCAGAATGTGAAATGTACAAAGTATGAATCTAGGAAAATTGGAAATCATAAAAAATGAAATGGAACGTGTTAGATCAATATCCTTAGCATTAGTGAGTTGAAATGGACTGGTATTGGCCATTTTGAATCAGACAATCATATGGTCTGCTATGCCAGGAATGACAAATTGAAGAGGAATGGTATCGCATTCGTCATCAAAAAGAACATTTCAAGATTTATCCTGAAGTGCAGTGCTGTCAGTGATACTAATATCCATATGCCTACAAGGAAGACAAGTTCAACAAGTATTATTCAAATTTGCACACCAACCACTAAGGCCAAAGATGAAGATTTTTACCAACTTCTGCTGTCTGAAATTGATCAAATATGCAATCGAGACGCATTGTTGGTTACTGGTGATTGGAATGCGAAAGTTGTAACGAAGGATTGGTAGTTGGAAAACATGGCCTTGGTGACAGAAACGACGCTGGAGATCACATGATAGAATTTTGCAAGACCAATGACTTCTTCATTGCAAATACCTTTTTTCAACAAGATAAATAGTGACTCTACACATGGACCTCACCAGATGGAATACACAGGAATCAAATCAACTACATCTGTGGAAAGGGACAATGGAAAAGCTCAATATCATCAGTCAGAACAAGTCCGGGGCCAACCGCGGAACAGACCATCAGTTGCTCATATGCAAGTTGAAGTTGAAGAAAATTAGGACAAGTCCAGGAGAACCAAAGTACAACCTTGAATATATCCTACCCAAATTTAGAGACCATCTCAAGAATAGATTTGACACATTGAACACTGATGACTGAAGACTAGACGAGTTGTGGAATGACATAAAGGACATCATACATGAAGAAAGCAAGAGGTCATTAAAAAGACTGGAAAGAAAGAAAAGCCCAAAATGGATGTCAGAAGAGACTCTGAAAGTTGCTCTTGAATGTAGAGTAGCTGAAGTGAAAGGAAGAAATTAGATGAATTGACACAGTGGCTGCAAGAACGGGCTTGAGCATAACAAGATTGTAAGGATGGTGCAGGACCAGGCAGTGTTTCGTTCTCTTGTACACAGGGTCACTATGGGTCGGAACCAACTGGACTGCACCTAACAACAACAACAACAACAGCATTTTGAGGCACTGTTGTTTGGTGTGTACACATTTACGATCATTATGTCTTCCTCAGGGACTGGTCCTTCTATTGTCAGGTAATATCCCTTTTTGTCTCTAGTAATTTTCTTTGCTCTGATGTCTATATTATCTAGCCATTCTTGCTTTGAATTTGAAGTAAGTTTCTTATAAGCAGGGCCCTGGTAGCACAGTGGTTAAGAGCTCAGCTGCTAATCAAAAGGTCAGCGGTTCAAATCCACCAGCTGCTCCTTGGAAACCCTATGGGGCAGTTCTACTCTGTCCTATAGGGTTGCTATGAGTCAGAATCGATTCGACGGCTACAGATTTTTTGGATAAGCAGCGTATATTTGGATCCTGTTTTGTTGTTTTTTCATGCACTCAACCAATTTTTGTATTTTGATTGATGTATTTAGACCATTTACATTTAAGATAATTGTTGCAATGTTAGAGCTTAAGCCTATAATTTGATTTGTTTTCTGTTTGTTTCCTCTGGTTCTCTTTTCTCTGTTTCTCTTTTATTGCCTTACGGTGGGCTACTTGAACATTTTTTTATTCTGTCTTGATTTTTGTATATGTTTTTTGATGTGTCTCCTTACACAGTGTTCTTGATGGTTGCTGTCAGTATTACACTATACATATGTGTTTTTACCTCTTCAAGTAAAATGTGGACACATTACTTCCATTTAGGTCCCTTTACCTTTCTTGCTTTTAAATATAATTTTCTTGAGTATTAGATGGTGTTTTTTTCCCTCAACAATCAAATATGATTTATGAAACTCATGAGCAGAGGAATAGTCTGTTGTATGTACCCATATTTTTGTTTTTTCTGTTGTTCTTTCTTCTCTAGATTCTCCAAGATTCTTTTATTATTTCCTTTCTATTTGAAGAACTTCTGTTAGTCAATATGAAGGATAGGTCTGCTGGTGTCAAATTCTTTTAGTTCTCCTTTGTATGAGAATGCCTTTATTTCCCCTTTATTCATGAAGGATAATTTTGTTCTCTTTTCTTTCAGCACTTGAAAAATGTTGTGCCACTGCCTTCTGACCTCTGTGGTTTCAGATGATAAATCTGCTGTTATGACTCGATGGCAACTAACAGCAACAACAACATTGGTAATGTGTTGCTCCTCTTTCATTGCTTTCCAGATTTTTCTTTGTCTTTAGTTTCAAAAGTTTAGCTCTGACATGTGTTGTCATGGATTTCTTTGGGTTTATTCTGTTCGGGGTTCTTTCACCTTCTTGAATCTATACGTTTGTGTCTTTCACCAACTTGGGAAATTTTCAGCCGTTTATTCTTTGAATATTTTTTCAGCCCGACTCTCTTTATTCTCTCTTTCCGGAACTCTGATGATACGTTTGTTGGCTTTATTGTTATTATATAGGTCCCTAAGGCTCTGTAATTTTATTCAGTCTATTTTTTGATCTGCTGTTCAAATTGGTTAAATTCTATTAAATCTCTCCTCAAGTTCGCTGATTCTGTTCTGTCATCTTCAATCTAATCTTGACCTCATTCAGAGAGTCTTTTTATTTCTATTTTATTTTTCAGTTCTTCATTGCTTCTTTTTTTTATAACTTGTATTTCTTTGCTGAAATTTTCTGTTTTTTTCATTCATTTGAAGGTGATTTGTAACTGATTGTTGAGGCATTTTTTATAACTGCTTTAAAATCCTTGTCATATAACTCCAACATCTGACTCATCTCAGTGTTGGCGTCAGTTGATTGTCCTGTCTCTTTCAAGTTGTGATTTTCTTGGTTCTTGGTATGATGGACGATTTTTTATTGTATTCAGGACATTTTGTCTGTTATGTTAGGAGACTCCTCGGGGTCCTATTTAAATCTTTTATTTTAGCAATCAGTCACTGTGCTTAAGTTTAACACACAGGTTCTGGCCTAAATTTGTGGGCTGTGGTTTCAATGACAGTTTGATTTTCAGAGCCTTTGTGGTATTATTTTGGTCTGTTTGGTTTATTTGGTGATCTGGGGCTCCCACAGGTCCCTGCTATTGCTACCTGAGGGGGCTAAAGGAGTTTCTCAGACCAGAGCTGTTTGAGGTGTCTCTCAGTCAGAGAGGAGAATCTCAGGCCCATGGGGACAGAGAGGCTTCCCAGGCCAGGTGCTTGTTGGGTTGTGATCTCCTTGCTAGTCTCCCTCCCTTCTCTTGTGCTCCAGCTGCCCTGGTAGGGAAGAGTCTTAAGAACTTGTGGCAGAATCCCTCTTAATGGTGCAACCTGGCCATCCTGTATCTCTGGGTAGGAGAATCAAGTCTCAGGCCTGTATGGACGAAGAGGCTTCCTGGGCCAGGCTGCTTAGTGTATGGCAGGGTCCCTCCTGAGAGTTCCACCCTACTGCTCCAGTGTGATGCGGGAATGAAATCTCAGGCCCAGTGGAGAGAGAGAGGGCTTCCCCCTGGCTGCTTATTTTTAGAAGGACTCCCAACTGAGCCTCCTTGCTGGTATTGCTGGACTCAGAGATCTAGGAAAGGAATGAGCTTACCTAGGCTGCCTTCTGTTGCCAGATTGGGGTTGGGCAATGCTGGGCCACATTCTGTTGTTTGGTGGTGGTAGTGGGGGGTGGGGGGCATAAAGCAAGAACTCTTCAGTTACATTTTCTAACACTATCCTAGCCTCTTCCCCACTTCCCTTCTTTTCCCTTTGTGCAATAAATGCTGTTGAGAGACCCAAAGATGGCCTCTGTGTATTGACTCCAAGTAGTTTACTTCTTCATAGCAAGTAGAGGCCCATTAGCCCAAATAAGCCTGCGGGTACCAAACTCAAATTTGTATATATCCAATTGTTTTAAAAATAGCCCACATCAGCAGATTTTTAGCGGCTTAAAGCCTACCTGCTTTACATACCCCACAAAACTGCACCCAACATCTGTTAGCCATAGATAAAACATTGTACTTACAAGGACCCCAAGCTGCTGCTGTTCTCAGAGCTCTCTGACCCAATGACTCCTCACCTTGCTACAGAAGGATATTGTGTGGACACACGTTAGCCTTCCACCCTCCCTCTTCCCCTTTTGGTGGCTCCCTGTGCGACTCGTCTTTGGAAGACCTCCTGCTGTGAGAGGCCACCCCCTACAAGAGCCTGTCAATGCATCAGCCCCAATAAATAGATTGTTGTGCAGTGCTGCTATCTCATGGTCATATCTTTTATCTTGATTAGCCCTGAACTCCCTCAAACTGCTTATACCCTCACAGTTGACTCAGTATCGTGCCTGGCACTTTACTTGTCCCTGATGTACTGTAAAATCATACCTTCTTCTAATAAGTTGAGGAGCCGAGCCCCACTACTCTTTTCAGAACACATGGCTGATGATTGTGTCGTGTTCTATCAAAAGCCCATATTTAACAGCAAGGTAGGTCCACTTGAAAGCATATTTAGGAAGCAGGGGAAAAAAAAATAAATTGAAAAACTCTTCCTCATTGTTCTATAGGTTCACAGAAGTTCTCAGCAGGCCTGTGAGTGGGATCTCTTTTTCCTTTCTGGTGTGAATATTTCCTAAGAAACCAGGAGGTTTAATGTACCCTGAGTTCTTATGGAAGAAATATGGGTATGTCAAACAACCTCTTGATAGATTCCTGCCATTTTTGACATATTTTTATCTGAAATAAAAGGTCTAGTTGTCCATTATTTTCCTTTGGTATCAACACAAAGCTTTCTTCCTGTAAAAATATTTACTTTTAAGGGTACACTTTTAGTTTTGATTTTGTTAAAGAGCTGTGGCAAAGTAGGCATCCCCTCCCCAGCATGGCCTTGCTTATCTGTCTCTCTGAATCCCACCCTTCCTTCAGGCCCAGCTTGCGTCCTACGTACTGCTCCTATGAAGCTTTGCCTAACTGCTCTTGCCCAGTGTCCTCACCCTTCTCTGAAGTCCTGTCAAAGGTTAACCATGCAGTTGTATACGGTTTTGGTGTCTCTTGCTTAGTATTTTATTCAATCCCACTTAGAATAAAAACCTGTGTTTGCAGAGTAGAAGTGCTCCTTAGGGTTTTCAAGGCCGTGACCTTTCGGGAGCAGATCGCCAAGCCTGTCTTTTGAGGAGCTTCTGGGTAGGTTCAGACCACCAACCTTTCGGTTGGTAGTCGAGTGCTTGACCATTTGCACTACCCAGGGACTCCTAGAATAACATCCAGAATCTTTATCATACTCTCCAAGGGCCTACATGATCCTGTTGCTCCCCAGTCCCCTCCACTCCTCCCTCCTTCCTTCTGCCCAGCCACACTGTCCTTCCTCACTCTTGAGATGCCCAGTGCCTAGAGTGCCTGGGAAGATAGCAGCACTCAGTGAATATTTAATGAACTAATTAATGAATTTAAATAAAGTTTATTATCTTGCCATCAGAATGTGTTCTGTATTTATTTGAGAACTTTGGGAAATAGAAAAAAGTAGAAGAAAAAAATCCTACATAATTCCACATTTGAGAGGCAAAACATAATTTGCACTTTTTAAAATATATGTATTTCCTCTCAGTCTTTTACTGTTTATGGTATTTTGGCTGGTTTGTTTTATACGGTTATGTTCACAATATATTTTTTATAGAATTTGATCTTTTTATGTGTGTATGCCTTGCTTTTCCTAACAGTTATATTATGTTTATTTATTTAAACTGCTCCTTATTCCAAAAAGGCCCTATGAGACTTAAGGGTACAGTATTTCTTTGTATTGCCTGCAGCATGCAAGCCTGTGTGTTACTCATACTAAGTGCTTATGGAGTGAATGAGCGAATCTGGGGCAGCTTGCTTTCCAGTGGAGGGCGGATAGGTGATTGTGCCTGACTCTAGGAATCAGCCAGTACCTCCCATGGCATAGTGAGTTCTGTCTGTTGTCATTTGGTTGTGCTTATCTGTCTTCGTCTCTCATTTCTGTACGGGAGCATGTTTGAAGGCATGGTCACAAGGAGTGGCCTCTTTCTAGACCAGCTTAGACTCATTCCATACTGCAGGTGTGTACTTACCAAAAGTGCTGTTTGCGTGCAAAGAATGCTAAGTCCCAGCCCAGCAATTGGGATAGATCTGTTCTTCCTTCCCTCCCAGTCCCTAGAGGCTTGTACTTCTCACGTGGCCCAAGCTGCCAGAACCCTCCACCCTACCAAGCTTCAGGATTCTCTGGCTGGGAGGATGCTAAAAGAATGACATGTATGGGTTTCTCAGAAGCGGAGGCCCTGAAATGGTGCTTGGAGTTACTGGCATAAGTGATTACATCAACTGTTGCTTGCCACAGGGTCATTACACAGGTGTTGGCTATTTCCTTTGCTGATAACATTTCTGTGTCTCTCTCTCTCTGACACACCACACACACACACCTGTCTCAACTAGGGCATCGAACTGATTCAGTTTTGGTTCCAACCTCTGCTGAGAGTTTGTATTTCCACCCCAGATAATACTGAATCAGAATCTATATTTTAACAAGATCCCCAGGTTATTCTTGTGTATACATCTACATTTTAACAAGGTCCCATATGATTCTTACGTATACATCTACATTTTAATAAGATCCCCAGGTGATTCTGTGTCACCTGATTCATATGTATACATAAGAATCACCTGGGGGATCTTATTAAAATGTAGATTCTGATTCAGTATATCTACAGTGGAAATACAAATTACCAGCAGGGGGTCAAACCAGAAAGAATTGGTTTGAAGCCCTGGTCTCAACCTACTCCTCCATCAGATCTCCCCTCAAATGACACTTCCTCAGGAAAGCCTTCTGTGCATCCTGGGTTTCATCATGTGCCTACTAAATGCTCTCATAGCAAAGCACTGTGTATCCTTTCTTCCTTGAGCTCACTACAGTTTATACATTTTTGTATGTCTTTGTCCCACCCCATTAGACTATATGTTCAGTGAGGCCAGGGACCACATCTGGTTTTGTTCACTGTATCTCCAGTGCTTAGCACAGTGCCTAGAACATGATAGTACTCAATAAGTCTTTTTTTGAATGAATGAATGAATAATGGACATTTGGGTTGAGGCATAAATAGTACTGGTTAAGAGCATGAGCCTTGGAACCAGACATCCAGGGTTCAAGCCCATCTATATGATCTTGGATAGTAGCATAACCTCTCTGTACCACTGCTTTTCTCCCCATAAAATGGAAATAATAATAATACAACCTATTTCATGGGGTTGTTGGGAAGATCAAATGAAGTACTCTGTGTAAAGAGCTTCAAGCAAAGCCAGACTCATAGTAAGTTCTCAACATACATTAGTTATTATCATGACTACTATTTTCTATTTATGGCTAATAGAAATATTGCTGTAACGAATATATTTATATATGTATCTTGACACATTTTTGTGTTTTAGTAGGTGAAATTACTGACAGTTGAATTGTTGCATCAGAAGGTAAATGTATTTGGAATTAATTTCTGTGTATGTTATGAGGAAGAGATCTAATTTTTGTGCTTTTTCGAAGGGAGAGTTGTGGGAGGCCAAAACCCTTGTTAGTTTCTAGGTCTGTAGAAATCAGACACTCAGACATGTATTCAGTGGTGGCAAACATTTACTTAGCTTGGTTAAAGGATTCCTTGATGGAAGGTTGTCTCAGCTCCCTGTGCCCTAACTTATCTCTCCTGAGCCTCTCCCTGGGTTGTAGGAATCAGGCAGCCCGGACTGGGTAAGAGGCATCTGCTATATCTCCTTATGCTTGAGCTTTTATTCCCCAAAATATGGGAAGTCATGTCATTAATACAATAGCTCCTACTCCTGCCTTACATGGCTATTTAACTACTCTGGAACCGCCATGTATGAGGGATGTTGGTGATTCAGTGGTAGAATTCTCGCCTTCCATGTGGGAGACCCAGGTTTGATTACCAGCCGGTGTACTTCATGTACAGCCACCACCTGTCTTTCAGTAGTAGATTTCATGTTGCTATGATGCTGAACAGGTTTCAGTGGAGCTTTCACACTAAAGATGGACTCAGAAGAAAGGCCTGACAGTCTATTTCTGAAAAATCAGCCGGTGAAAACCTTATGGATCACAACAGTTCAGTCATGTGGATGGCGCAGGGCTGGCCTGGGTTTTATTCCATTGTGCATGGGGTCACCATGACAGCAGCTAACAACAGCAGCAATCACCACGTGGTCTAGACTTGATATCTGTGTTCTTGTTACCAGATTTTTATCTGTGCCATATAGGCTTGTTGTTGTTGTTAGGCGATTGAAAACACCATGGCTTGGGTCAGGTGCCCTTTAGTCCTCCAAGTGACATCTTGGCCCTTCAACACTCCAGAGAGGTCTTCTGCAGCAGACTTGCCCAACGCAATGCATCTTTGATCTTCTGAGTGCTGCCTCCATGGGCGTTGACTGTGCATCCAAGTAAAATGAAATTCTTGACAACTTCAGTCTTTTCTCCATTTATCATGATGTTGCTTATTGGTCCATTTGTGAAGATTTTTGTTTTCTTTATGTGGAAGTGTAATCCATACTAAAGGCTGTAGTGTTTGATCTTCAAGTCCTCTTTACTTTTAACAAGCAAGGTTATGTCATCTGCATAATGCAGGTTGTTGATGAGTCTTCCTCCAATTCTGATGCCACATTCTTCTTCATATAGTCCAACTTCTCAGATTATTTGCTGAGCATACAGATTGATTAAGTATGGTGAAAAGATACAACCCTGACGCACACCTTTCCTGACTTTAAACCACGCAGTATCCCCTTGTTCTGTTTGAACGGCTGCCTCTTGGTCTACGTACAGGTTCCTCATGAGCACAATTAAGCGTTCTGGATTCCCATTCTTTGCAACGTTATCTGTAATTTGTTATGATCCACACAGTCGAATGCCTTTGCATAGTCTATAAAACACAGGTAAACATCTTTTTGGTATTCTCTGCTTTCAGCCAGGATCCATCTGCTATCAGCAGTGATATCCCTCATTCAACATCCTCTTCTGAATCTGGCTTGAAAATCTGAATTCCCTGTTGATGTACTGCTACAACCACTTTTGAATGATCTTCAGCAAAATTTTACTTGCATGTGATAGTAATAATGTTGTTTGATAATTTCTGCATTCGGTTGGATCACCTTTCTTTGGAATAGGCATAAATATGGATCTCTTCTAGTCAGTTGGCCAGGTAGCTGTCTTCCAAATTTCTTGGCATAGATGAGTGAGCACTTCTAGCGCTGCATATATTTGTTGAAACATCTTCAATTGAGATCTTTTGACAAATGGATGCCGTAGGCTTAGAGCTTTTCAGTTTGCAATGGAGAAGCTTTCCAGGCTAGGGCCTCCCCAACAGCAGGTCTGGCCACGGCCCAACATCATTTACTAATTTCTTGTAAATATGGGGGTCTGTTTCTGGACTCTGTTCTGTTCCTCTAATTCTTTATGAGCTCTTCCTTCATTCTACCTCCATTATTCTTGCTTTTCAAAAAATTATTGGCTATAATCTCAAAGCAATAAAGATTGAGAATCAACTTGTCCATTCTGTCCCCAGTCTCTGCAAGCATGCTTGTCTACTTGCATATGCGTACACACACACACGCGCGCGCATACACATGTTCTTTCTTTCTCGCACACACACGCATACACATTCTCTCTCACACACATACTTCCATTGGGATTTTGACTGAAAATATATTGACTCTATGGGATAATCTGAAGAAGATTGGATTCTTTCCAATACCAAGTCCTCCCCTCTTGGAACATAGACTATCGTTCCTTTTATTCAGGTCTTCTGTTTATGTTCTTCATAAAATTTTATTGTTCCTGTATAGAAGTGTCACATATTTTACATTTCTTGTTGCCATTGTCAATAAGGTCTTATTTGTTAATGTTTTTTCAGTTGGTTATTACTGTATATAGGCATATCATCTTTAAGAGGTAAACTGAGAATGTTTAAGACAGATAGCTAAGCTGATTGTAGCTGCCATGTTACAGGCAGAGTGCTAACTCAGACATTGTGAACAATTCCTAGGCGGGGATTAGAATGACCCAAGGGTTGTTCACATGTTGTGGAGAAGTTGCCAATAAATCTTTACTTGGTTTGGTTGCTATATAGCATTGGACACAGGTTTATCTTTTTCTTCATAACTTGAGCAGTCCAGGTTGGCTTACATAATCATTTACAGTTGTCTAGGCAAGGTGGTATTGAAGTATCTTTCTAGATGATCCACTTTTATCTTACATTGTAGGTTTGGATTTTCTTAGAGTGCCTTTCTTACATCATGCATTACCAGTTTTACACTGATGATAAAGTTTGCCTTGGAGTTTGCAGTTGCTATCTTTTGGGCTTTGGCCTTCATTATTAAGATAAGATCCTGTACTGCTTTATTTATGTTTTTATGTAACAGTCATATTGAGATATAATTCACATACCACACAATGAACCCATTTTTTTTTTAAGTTAGATTTTTTAAACTTTTTATTATGCATTAGGTGAAAGTTTATAGAGCAAATTAGTTTCCTGTTTGATTGTACATAAAGTGTTCCATGATATTGGTTTCCTTCCCCACTATGTGTCAGCACTGTCCTCATTTCTGCCCTGGGTTCCCCATTTCCTTTCGTCCTGATTTTCTATCCCGTCTTGCCTTCGCATCTTTGCTTTTGGGCAAATGTTGCCCTTTTGATCTTGTATAATGGATTGTTCTAAGAAGCATGTTCGTCCCAGGTGTTATTGTTTATTTTATGGGCCTGTGTATGGTTTGGCTGAAAGGCGATGTCTGGGAATGGCTTCAGTTCTATGTCAGAAGAGTGTCTTAGGGCCACAGTCTTGGGGAGTCCTCCAGTCTCTCAGACCAGCAAGTCTGGTCTTTTTTGTGAATTTGAATCTTAAGTACAGGTTCCTCATGAGCACCATTAAGTGTTCTGGAATTCCCATTCTTTGCAGTGTTATCCATAATTTGTTATGATCCATGCAGTCGAATGCCTTTGCATAGTCAGTAAAACACAGGTAAACATCTTTCTGGTATTCTCTGCTTTCAGCCATGATCCATCTGACAGTAGCAATGATATCCCTTGTTCCACACCCTCTTCTGAATCCAGCTTGTCAATGGTGGACCCATTTAAAGTGTACAATTCAGTGCTTTTTATTATATTTACAAAGTTGTGCAACCATCACCATAGTCCATTTTAGAACATTTTCATCACCGCAAACAGAACCCTGTATCCATTATTAGTCACTCTTTGTTACTACCCCACCCAAGTCCCTCTCAGCTCTTGGCAACCACTAATCTACTTCTGTCTCTATGGATTTGCCTATTCTGGACATTTCATATAAAAAGAATCATATATAAAGGATAATGAAGAATGCTTGAAACATCTCACAACATGGATGAATCTGGAAGGCATTATGCTGAGTGAAATTAGTCAGGTCCCTCTCAGCTCTTGGCAACCACTATTCTACTTCTGTCTCTATGGATTTGCCTATTCTGGACATTTCATATAAAAAGAATCATATATAAAGGATAATGAAGAATGCTTGAAACATCTCACAACATGGATGAATCTGGAAGGCATCATGCTGAGTGAAATTAGTCAGTCACAAAAAGACAAATATTGTATGAGACTGCTATTATAAGAACTCAAGAAAAGGTTTAAACACAGAAGAAAACATTCTTTGATGGTTATGAGGGTGGGGAGGGAGAGGGGAATTCATTAACTAGATAGTAGACAAGAATCATCTTGAGTGAAGGGAAGGACAACACACAATACAGGGGAAATCAGCACAACTGGCTTAAACCAAAAGCTAAGAAGTTTCCTCAACACAACCAGACACTTTGAGGAACAGAGTAGCTGGGGCTGGGATCCGGAGACCATGGTTTCGGGGGGCATCTAGGTCAATTGGCATAACAAAGTTTATTAAGAAAGTGTTCTGCATCCCACTTTGGTGAGTGGTCTGGGGTCTTAAAAGCTTACGAGTGGCCATCTAAGATACATCAATTGGTCCCAACCCACTTGGAGCAAAGGAGAATGAAGAACACCAAAGACACGAGAAATTATTAGCCCAAGAGACAAAAGGGCCACATAAACTAGAGACTCCATCAGCCTGAGACCAGAAGAAGTAGATGATGCCTGGCTAACACCAATGACCGCCCTGACAGGGAACACAACAGAGAGTTCCTGATGGAGCAGGAGAAAAGTGTGGAACAGAACTCAAACTCGTATAAAAAACCAGACTTAATGGTCTGACTGAGATTGGAGGAACCCTCGAAGCCATGACCCCTGGACACTATGTTAACCCAGAACTAAAACCATTCCCAAAGACCACTCTTCAGACAAAGATTAGACTGGACATAAAACATAAAATAATACTCGTGAAGAGTGTGCTTGTTAGTTCAAGCAGATACACGAGACCAAATGGGTGGCTCTTCTCCGGCGGCAGGTTGAGAAGGCAGGAAGGAACGGGAGCTGGTTGGATGGATACTGGAAACCCAGAGTGGAAAGGGGGAGTGTGCTGTCACATTGTAGGGATTGCAGCTAGTGTCACATGACAATATGTGTGTAAAATTTTGTATGCGAGATTAACTTGAGCTGTAAACTTTCGCCTAAAGTACAATAAAAAAAAGGAATCATATAATATGAAGCCTTTTGTGTCTTGCTTCATTCACTTAGCATAATGTTTTCAAGGGTCATGTATGTTGTAGCATGCATCAGTACTTCATTCTTTTTTATTGCCAAATAATATTCCACTGTGTGGATATATTAGATTTTATTATTTGGATTGTTTCTACTTTTTTGCTATTATGAGTAATACTCGTATGAACAGTCATGTGTAAGCTTTTGTGTAGATGTGTGTTTTCATTTATTTCGGGTATATATCTTGGAGAAGAATTGCTGAGTCATATTGTAACTCTACGTTTAGTCTTTTGAAGAACTGCCAAACTTTTCCACTGAGGCTGCACCATTTTGCATTCCCAACAGCAGTGTATGAAGGTTCCAGTTTCTCCACATCCTCATCAACATTTGTTATTATCTACTTTATGATTATAGTCATACTAGTGGGTATGAAGTGGTATCTCATGGTGGTTCTGATTTGCATTTCTCTGATAGTAAATCTGTTCTACTTCTTGAATCTAACATTTAAGTACCTTCTTTTGCCTCTCCTAAGAGCTACTTTGGCTGGATTTTTTTTTTTTTTAGGTGGGGGAGGGGGATTTAAATGCCAAATTGTATATATTCAATACATTGTTTTTTTTTAATTTTTTTAAATTGTGATTTAGATGAAGCTTTACAGAGCAAATTAGTTTATCATTAAACAATTAATGCACATACTGTTTTGTGACATTGGTTGCCAACCCCACAGCATGTCAACACTTTCCCCTTCTTGAGCTTGGGTTCCCCATTACCAGCTTTCCTGTCGCCTCCTGCCTTTTCATCCTTGCCCCTGGCCTGGTGTGCCCATTTAGCCTCACTTTGTTTTATAGCCCTGTCTAATCTTTGGCTGAAGGGTGAACCTCAGGAGTGACTTCATTACAGAGTTATAACGGTGTCCGGGGGCTATACTCTCGGGGTTTCTCCAGTTTCTGTCAGACCAGTAAGTCTGGTCTTTTTTTTTTTTTTGTGAGTAAAAATTTTGTTCTGCATATTTCTTCAGCTCTGTCTGAGACCCTCTATTGTGATCCCTGTCAGAGCAGTCAGTGGTGGTAGCTGGGCATCATCTAGTTGTGCTGGACTCAGTCTGGTGGAGGTTTTCCTAGTTGTAGTCCATTAGTCCTTTGGACAAATCTTTCTGTTGTGTCTTTGGTTTTCTTCATTCTCCCTTGCTCCACACGGGATGGGACCAATGGAGTATCTTAGATGGCCACTCACAAGCTTTTAAGACCCCAGATGCTACTCACCAAAGTAGGATGTAGAAAATTTTCTTTATAAACTATGCTATGCCAGTTGAGCTAGATGTCCCTGGAGACCATGGTCCCCAGCCCTCAGCCCAGTAATTCGGTCCCTCAGGGAGTTTGAATGTATCTGTGAAGCTTCCAGACCTTGCCTTGGTCAAGTTGTGCTGACTTCCCCAGTATTATGTACCGTCTTACCCTTCACCAGAGTTATCACTTATCTATTATCTAGTTAGTATTTTTCCCTTCACACCCTCGCCTCCCGAATAACCATCAAAGATTGTTTCTTTCTGCGTGTAAACCTTTTCATGAGTTTTTATAATAGTGGTCTCGTATGGTATTTGTCCTTTTGTGATTGACTTACTTCATTCAGCATAATGCCGTCCAGATTCACCCATGTTGTGAGATGTTTCGCAGATTCATTTTTCTTTATTGTTTTGTAGTATTCCACTGTGTGTATGTACCATAGTTTGTTTATCCATTCATCTGTTGATGGGCACTTAGGTTGTTTCCATCTTTTTGATATTGTGACTAATGCTGCAATGAACATGAGTGTGCATATGTCTACTTATGATGGCTCTTATTTCTCTAGGATATATTCCTAGGAGTGGGATTGCTGGATCGTATGATATTTCTATTTCTAGCTTTTTAAGGAAGCGCCATATCATTTTCCAAAATGGTTGTACCGTTGTACATTCCCACTAGCAGTGCATAAGAGTTCCAAGCTCCCCGCAGCCTCTCCAACATTTATTATTTTCTGATTTTTCGATTAGTGCCAGTAATGTCGGGGTGAGATGGTATCTCATTGTGGTTTTGATTTGCATTTCTCTAATGGCTAGTGATCACGAGCATTTCCTCAAGTGTCT